>NW_017728949.1:10967677-11024111 GCF_001723895.1 Crocodylus porosus | reverse complement strand
GGGGGCTGGCAGGGGTCCCCCCAGGGCCCCCTTTCCCACCTACTTACGAACTACTTATGAGCTTGGAGTCATCTGCAGCTGCCTAAACCATAAAAGCTATCCAAATATTTTCCAAAGATTCTGAGAGCCTTGAATCAATTCGGACCTTTAAATCAGTCCTCTGGTGCGATTCAGATTTGGAGATTCAGCCACCAAATTGGGCCAAGTCTCCTCCAAATTGAATTGCCACCTGAAGCTTCACACAGCCCTAGAAGTAACTATCGATGAGGCTAGATCTAACTCCCATTAAAGACCTAGTCACTCTGGCATAGCTTGTCCAATAGCTCTCCCAACTATACAATTGGTCCAATAAAAGTTATCAGAAAAAATCCTTGCCTCTGAGATAATCATCATAGATAGCAAGGCTTTCAGCTTATGGCTGTAATATCAGTCTAGAAAATCATTCTTTCTTTAGGTAACACCAAAAAAGAGATTTCACTGTGGTCATGATGTTCTTGCAATTTTACTTTTATCATCCTATTTTCCTCTGACACCTATGTTTAACAAATGGGATATTTTCCTCTCCTGTTTTTCCTTCTGCTTAGTAAATTGTAGGAATAAAAGTATAGGTAGCCATGAGGCAGCCGAATATAAGGTACATAATCCAGTAATACTTAGACCAGGGCCCTTGAGCAATAAATGGGTCTTCCATTTATCACCTGCAGCTCTTCATAGAAAAAGTTATCATTTTGTTTTTACTACAAGCTTTGGGTTTGTCTTTCCTGCAGCCTTGAATAATTCAATATATGCATAATCTGACTCTATCACTGTTAACTAATGATTTTTTGAACTAGGGTGCATTTGCCAGAATTCACTGTCAGGCATGCATGTTGTTGCTCTTTAGGTAAAACTAGCTGGTCACATTCCTCCTGAACCAGTCAGGACCAAGTGCCACTGACCTGATCAGAAACAGATGTAGTCCCACTGAAGTCAGTTGGATGTTTCACATCCTTCATATTAGACTTGTACATGGAATACCAGGTATTAAATAGCATATTCAGTGAAAAAATGTGGAATGGGTATTCTGTTGACATGAACTGATAGTATTCAGAAGAGCAGAGTTCATGGTCTGTTTGGTTTTTACATTTTTTCCAAGTACATTTGCCAAAATTTAAAAGAAAATGTTGAGGTTTTTAAGTTATAAGGAAGTCAAAATAGTGAAGTTAGTGACTCCCTATTTCCAGTACTGAGGTATGTTTCTGACGGGAAATACAATGAGAATGAGAGCAAGCCAAAATGAGTTTCTAAAATCCATCCCATAGCAACTTAAAACTATTCATAATTATTTAATACAATTATATACAACAGTAGTTCTCAGCCTTTACCTAATTCACCAGTACGGTGTTCTGGTTTTACAGTTAGTGGTGGCAGAGCAGGTAAAATATCCTGTTATAGAGGTAAGGCAGGGATGGACAATTATTTTGGGCAGAGGGCCACTTAATGAGTTTTGGCAAGCCATCAAGAGCTGCATGACAGGCAGCAGGGAAAGATCAATATTAATTTCCTAAAATTTTTAGGAGCCCCGTGGGCCAGATAGAATGGTCTGGCAGGCCACATCTTGCCCACCCCTGACCTAAGGGCATGAATTCAAACTACATGCTAGATTGTTTGAGGGCTGCCCCCATTCTACCCAGCTATCTTTTCATTTGGGCTAGGGAGTCGGTCATCATGTGTTTTCCTACCTATATCTCTCCCTCATGTGCCAGACTTCAGAAAGTCGCTTGCTTTAACGTTTCTAGCCCAATGAGTAGAGATCTACCAAACTCGAGGCAGCTGTCTGATTTCACAAATAGATCATAGGGCCATCCGTCATTTCAAGAGCTTATTGTGGCTAGGGCCATTGCCACACCTCTGGCTGAGGGGCCCTGGTGTCCCCACCTCTCACTGCTGATTGGTTGTAAGGGCTATCAGCCCCTGCCTCTTGCCACTGATTGGTTGTGAGGGCTGTCTGTCATGCAGCCTTGACCCTCACTGCCATCTTGGGCTCCTCTGTGTGGCAGCAGCCCCCCTCCCATCTTACCCTCTGCTGGTGGGCTGCATGGCTGGGCCACAGCACTGTGAGGACTGCTGGATCCCTCTGGGGAGTCAGCATTTTATTGTCTGTAAGTTTTTTGTTGTGGGAGTGGTTATTGTGCAAGTCATGGATATTATCTACTTTTGCAGACAGTGCTAGATTTTGGGTTTTCTGCAAAATCCATGAAATCATAATTTTGGTAGGTGCCTACCAAATAGCATCTAGGCTCAAGGAGATGTTTGAATTTTGCACTACTCTAGCTTCCTTTGTTTAAGTGAAGGTGTAAATTGCAGTGACACTAGTGAGCCAGCCAAGCCTTAAATATTTAACTTAATGAAAATTGCTGTGAATTTCAGAGAATTACACTAAAACTAGGGACAGACATTCAAAAAGCCTGAGCCTGAATTGATTTAATCTTTGCAGGTTAGTCTAACCTACAAGGCTTGAACCGATTTGGAGCTGGATAGACATTCCCTTTTCACTCCAGAAATGCAGGCATAGGGCTCAGTCACTCAGGCTAGAAGCCAGGAGGCACTACAGCAGCCCTCCCTTCTCTTCTACAATACTGAGCTGCAGTGGCCCGGCCCCAGCAGGACACTCTGATTAGGCTAATACTACATTCAACTGGGTTTATCTCAAACCAGTTCCCTGATTTACGTTCCCTGTTTTATGTGCACTGGACATGTGTTCCGTTACAGGTTTGAACCAGTTTCTGATCACTTAAACAGGTCTATGTGTAATGTCTGTCCCTAGCCTAAGTGAATACATGATTCTGTTAACTTATTTTCTAATATGTACAGATTGTGACATTTAAATTCCCCATAATCATTGGACTTTGTGAATGAAGATGCAAACTTCAGCCTCACACACCAGGACTTGTGTCTTCTCCTAAGTCTCACTTGTATCCATTACTGAAGTTGGTGGGTGGAGCAAATGCTTTGTATTCTTTGTGCTATCTAGTGGATCTGTATGCTGGAAGACCTGCAGGTCTTGCATCCCTTCTTAGATTGCTTCCTCAGTGGAGCCCTCTTGTGAGGTATTGCTATGTTAGGTGTCTCACATAGGTTTTCAGCATCATAGAAAATCAAATCTTTGGACCGTATGTTGGAAAAGAAGGTACTTCTTGGACTGATTGTCACGTGGTGTAAACTAGAATAGTTCTATTGAGATGGATGGAACTACAATATTACCACCTGATGAGGAATGTTCACCCTTTTTCCTTGTTCCTCACAAGAAATATCACCTGAAGATGTCCAGAAAGTTTAGAATCTGTGCCAGTAGTAGGCTTATTTTGAGTTGTGTCAAGATTACCTCTACTGATGGTGCCAGTCCATGCTATGTATAGACCTATATGGGCAGAGGGCTTTGATACTGTGCTTATGCCTACTGGTGATTTTTTTTCCCTTAGAAATACACGTTTTATTTTATTTTTTATTTTTTGGGGGGAGGGGGGAGGGTTGATGTGTGTAATTGAGCCCCTAGATAACTTTTTATTTTTATTTATTTTGTTCTTGTCCTTTAGGTGAAAAGCTCATGAGATTTGGCTATCCAGAAATTCACTTTGATATGAACTTGTCCTACGAGAAGGAGGCTGAGCTGATGCAGTCTCACATGATGGACCAAGCTATCAACAATGCAATCACCTACCTTGGAGCTGAGGCACTTCACCCCCTGATGCAACACACACCAAGCACAATTGCTGAGGTGGCCCCAGTCATCAGCTCAGCTTATGCTCAGGTCTATCATCCTAGTAGGATAGAAAGGCCCACTAGCCGGGAAACAGCTGACAGTCACGAAAACAACATGGATGGCCCTATCTCCCTCATCAGACCAAAGAGTCGACCCCAGGAAAGAGAGGGATCCCCCAGCAATAGCTGCCCAGATTCTACTGACTCAGAAAGCAGCCATGAAGATCGCCAGTCCTACCAAGGAAATTCTGCCTTAAATCCCAAGAGGAAGCAAAGCCCAGCTTATATGAAGGAGGACACCAAGGCTTTGGATGCCACAAAAGCTTCAAAGGGCTCTTTAAAGGATATCTATAAGGTCTTCAATGGAGAAGGGGAGCAGATTAGGGCCTTCAAGTGTGAGCACTGTCGAGTTCTTTTCCTAGATCATGTCATGTACACCATCCATATGGGTTGCCATGGCTATCGGGACCCATTAGAATGCAACATCTGTGGCTATCGAAGCCAGGACCGCTACGAGTTCTCGTCGCACATTGTTCGAGGAGAGCACACATTCCACTAGGCCTTGTCATCCAAAGGGGAATCTTATGAAGTAGAAAAACTGCACATGAAGAAATACTGCACTTACAATCCCACTTTTCCTCAGATGTTGACACACCTTTTGTTGTTGTTGTTGTTGTTGTTGTTGCTGTTGTTTATTATTAACCTTATTTTATGGACCCAACCTCAGTCACTCTGCCTAGTTTAAGAATGGAAAGAAGGAAAACAAGGGATGAGAGAGTTGCTTCTGTTGCTGTCACTTTTGTTTTGGTGGCCTGTCTGATGTTTTCAGTGGGAATTGAAAGGCAGTCCATTTCTGTCACAATTAGTTGTATATCACATCCTATTTTGGGCACTGCTTAACCCTAATAGGTGCTTTAAAGTCAAAAGGAGTTGCCACTCGTTTGTAGATTAACAATTTCAGGCAAATAGGTAGAAATATTTCAGAGGAAAGCTCATTCAACTGTATAGATATGGTGGGGGGTTGGGGAAGGGAGGAGTGGGGAATTTTATTCTGCAGAATGAACAATTATTTTTAAAGTAAAACTGGTTTACTCTGGGGATATAGAAGCATGAATCAAAGTCAATATTCCTTGCAAAATTACTTCCTAAGGTTGGCTGTTTTCATGGGTTCAGTGTTTACTGCCCCTCTGGAATGTATAAATTATGTATGTGTAACACTGTACCACATAACAGCAGTTTAGTTTCATAAGTCTTAGGGACCTCCTGCAGTAAGTTTGAGGACCTGTGTTTTTTATTTTACTTATGAAGCACCTTTTTTTAGAATTGCTGATTTGCTGTTATTCCATAACTATGTGTTGACTCACTGGCTTCTTACAGGCTCCCTCATAGCCTTACTTAGCTAATTGCACCCTATGTTTTAAGAAACCGCGTTTAGAAATAACTGTTTTAACCTAGCTTCTAGGACAATAGGTATCCTAGGAGTCTATAAGAGCCTGTAGTTTACTCAAGAGGTTCTGCTGCTCTTTTAAAATAATTTGTTTTAAAATTACCAATGTACTAGTAGCAAAGTGTTCTTTTTATATATATATATATGTGTGTGTGTGTATATATATATATATAAATAAAATAAATAGATAGATATATAGATATATATAAAATATTTTCTCATTCTGTCATCTTCAGTGTTAACTTCTCGGCAGTAAGACTTACAGCTGGGAAAACACTAGGGTCCAGATCATAAATTGGCATTAATCATCATAGTTCCCTTGACTTTGATGGAAGTAATCCACGCTACATCAAGATCTGGTCCTTGATAACCTCTTTTTCAGTAGATCTTTGGCTTACTGATTTGTGGAATCAGTAACTACCTGGTATTCTTTTCAAATTCTTAATTCTACCTTAATTTGAGGATAGAAGCATTTGCAAATCTTGATGTATGACCTTTGCTCTAGGAGAGTGTAAAACCTATTTGGAGAAACAGCTGTCAATATGATTTAACTTCATTGAGCACTTTGGAAAAATGGATACTTGAGGTATAGGCACTGAGGTTTGGTTTGAGTTCATATTTGTGAGCTTTACTTGCTGCAGAAAAAAACAAAAAGCCAGTATAGATTTCATAGACATTAGGGCTGGAAGGGACCTTGGAAAATCATCGAGTCCAGCCCTGCGCCCAAAGGGCAGGAAGTCAGCTGGGGTCATAGGATTCCAGTAAGATAAGCATCCAGTTTGCTTGATTTGACTTGACTTGACTTGGCTTGATTTCCCCCTTGTGGCTTTGGTCATTGTCATTGACGACGTTGCTTGATAAAGGCAGCGTCTGGCCTTAAGCGGCCTTGCTGGCCAAGCTGGGGGGCAGGGAGAGGCTGCAGGGCCTGCCGGTATAATAATCCCATTATGCTGCAAAACCAGACAGAGAACCATGCAAACAGGGTTTAAGATATTGTTGGGTTTTTTTCCCATTCCCAATGCAAGGCAGAACCACTAGTCCAATATTCTGTAGGTTAAGTTTCTCCTGAAAAAATAAATTCAACCCCCGTATGATATATTGTCATTTAAACCCAAATCATCTTGCATCAAACATTGTTGAAAGTGAACCACCAAAATAGAGCCTGAGCCTTAAACATTTACATGAGTGAGTAACTTCCTTCTCCAGAATAGTCTCATTGAGTTCAATGATGACTATTCACATGAGTAAAGTTACTCAAGTACTTAAGTGATTGCACGACTAGCCCATAATGAATTCCCATTTGCTCACTTGAGTCTGCAAATTCTGTGTACATGTCAACTTGCTGTTCATTTGAAGGGTGCTGTTTCTTCTTATCTTCCCAGACCTGGAGCAATTGAAAGTAGGAGCTGAGTGGTATTGATTGAAATCATTTTATGGCGACGTACTTGGCAGCTAGAAGCCCTGTTTAGAGAGGATACAGTAGATCATGGCCAGATTACCTGACTACTGCTTCCCGGCACTGAAATGCTATTAAGTAGGAGCTGGTAAAGTCTTGCAGTAGCCTATTAATTATAATACAATATGGATAGAAATGCTGCTTTGTGTAATATGAGAGCTATCAAGGCTGGGAATACAGGGACTTTAGAGAAACAGATCTAAAGACTTATTCCCAACATTGTTCTTAGCTTCCTTTTATGCCTTTCTTAGTTAGGATGCAGACAAAGCTTGGGCAAAATCTTAACTGCCCACATTCCTTCCTCCCTGAGTTGTGCCTGGCATGATCAAGGTAGCCAACACCCTGCTGATGACTTTTAAATTACTAATTTGATTCCAAGGGTAGCTGTCAAAGACCATGTACTCCCTGGTACTGATGGGAAGAGAAGGAAACTGCATTTGGACAGTGAAATGAAAGAAGATCCCTTCTTCTGCTCAATTGTATTCCATGGGGGTATGAATTAATTTTTTTTTGTGTTAAGTAAAGGATTGGGGGAATGCTGAATTCTGTGACTCCTGCTTGAGAACCCATGGAGATCTCCTTGCTGAAAGGGGTAGAAGAGAACAGGGACAAGAGGTGGCACTGATCAGTTCAGCATAGTTTTCTGGTGTTTCCCTTCCATCTCTCACAGTCTATGGAGGGCAGGTTTTGTAGGCAACCCTAATGATACAATCTCCAGAAGCAGCCATGTTCCCATTGTGTAGAGAGGCAGCTACATGTAGCTCCTACTACATGTAGGAGACAGCCCCAGGCTGATGTAAGTTTAGGAAACAGGTCACTATGTTTCTTCATCTTAAGCTGTTCTTTTGTGGAGAGAAGAACATCTGGGCCAGATTAGGATATAAGGCGCATCAGACTGGGCATGTCTACACATGCATTCATGCATTTTTCCTAATGCACGTTAAATTTACTGTCTCCAATATGAGGTACTAAATAAATGTACATTAGACTGTACATTTGCAGTAGCGGTAATTTGCAGTAGGGCATGCACACACTTTGTAGGTGACGCGTAATGTGCAGTAGCCTATTCTACTGCACATTAGCATGGTTTTTTACATGCCACTTTAATTTGCAGTAAAATAGGCTACTGTGCATTAAAACGCACACGTACATGCCCCACTGTTCACCAGCTATAGGATCTCTTTCCTTTTAATGGTGATCACACATTGATTTCAGCTGTAGGACAGTGGTCCCTGTATATGAGGTTTTGTGGGGCTCAAGGCATTAGGAAAATGCCTACCTGAGCCTAAGAGAAAGAGGGAATCCAGCCAATTGTTGCACTTCTAAGGAGAGCACAATGTGTGCTCCACCCAATGGCCAGTGTGAAGACTGAGATGGAACAGCCACTTCAGATGCCTAGCACAAGGGCACAGATATGCACTAGGGCCTGTGAGTGCATACACAGGATATGAAAAAAGGGGGAATTTTTGTAGGTACCCATGCGAAAACTTACTAGAATGTGACCCACAGTTGATGGTACATTATTTAATTAATGATTCATTCTTCTTTAGGGAATGTTCAATAGCAATTTGAAAAATCAGACTCAAAGACCTCATGTTTTTATTGTCAACTTTAGTTAAGCTAACACTTTTGTTCAGTTTCCAGCCAACAGCATATTATGTATTGTGCTACTAAATAAATACTGGAAAGACTAAAGCAGCTCAGTGGTGGTAGTCCTGAGTGCAGCCATTACAGGGAAAGCTAATTAAGTAGAGGCTGGCAGGTTCACAAGACCAGCCTTGTGGACAGCAGTTTATTCCCCTAATACCACACTGAGGCCCAGAATAGGTACAGCAAGATTTTAGTCATTGCCTTTAGATGTTTGCATTTCCTGTCTAAGTCTAAGCAGGGGGGTGTAGAGGCATGCTAATTTATCATCATTTCTGTCATTCTTAAAGCTCACCAAAATGCGTCTTCTCTAAAAGGAGTGGAAAAAATTTAGGTTCATTTTAAGTTTGGGGAAAATGTTAGAGCCGATATTATGGTAGCATAAGCAGTTCATGCATCCTACTTGGGATTTACAGCAGTAAGAGTTGTTCAGAGAAAACAAGATAAATCCTGATTCTGCAGGTTGGTTGTTGCAGATCACCCAGTGAGACTGCAGGATTTGGACCTTGGAAGATATATTTCTCTCACTTGCTGTTTGCAGATTTTTAAGAGAAGCTGTTGAATTTGTCAAATGTATTAATTATTCATAGTAATCTACTAAAAAATTTCAGCAGGCAGTTTTGGGTTCATTAATCATTTACTAGCAGTTTATTCCTTTTATTTGAAAATTTGTTATTTCGGAGTTACCTTGTATGTCTAATCAAAACTAGCCAAGTTATGTTTAACACTTGGAATCAATTTCAAGTCAAATACTTTTTGTTTACAAAATAAGAATTGGCTTCCTTTGGGCATTCCCCCAGCATTCAAAATAGCTGGTTCCATAAACTGTCCTGCCAGTAAGCTTCTGCACTCCATTTTAAGGGATAAAGCAAGATTCGGTCTATACTAGCGTAACTCCATTTATGTAAATAGAGATGCAGCTGCTTGGTTCTAGTCTTGATATGACCCATAGTGTCAGAGATGTGTGTCTATCATTAAGACTAATGAGTTTTACAGCCAATTTTTTTTCATTGAGTTCGGAATGTATTAGGAATGCACAGCAAAATATATAGGATATTACAGTAAAACCAGCTCTTTGAGAAGTAATTAATGGGATTAAAGCAACTGCATTCTGCTTAAAAAGTGCTTCCATCAGTGAAGCAAAATGAATGGTGTCTAAGCATTCTCTCTATTTAGAGAGAGAATAAGACTCTTTTGTAATTCAGCTTGTTTCTTCTCTGTAGTAGGTCTCCAGTTTTAGGGTACAAGTCAAAAATTGTCCCTGTATCAATAGAGTTATATATCACAGACAAAGACATTCACAATTTTTCTTATTCAAAATTTGCTGTTTTACTATGTATTTTGCCAGCTGGAGGCAGGAAAGCAAATTCAGCCACTGAGTAAAATTCAGCCATTCAAAACTTGGGAACAATAGGGGGACTTAAATGGCATGTCCGTTTTGGCCCTCTAGATGTTCTATAAGGATGCACGTTAAAAGAGGCCACAAAATAACAAGCTGCTTCTACCTCCAAAAAACGGTTTATGCCGATTTACCTAATGAACCTAGTGACTTCAACTAAGGACCTGAGTAGATTGAGAATTATAAAGGTCCTCAGCTAGTTAACTTGCTTTTACCTCACTACTTTGAAGCAACTATTTCTTTTCATTTCATTAAGATGTGCATTGGGAAGAAGGGTAACATTGTTAGCAAAGCAAAGATAGTCTTGAAAAAGTGAGATGAAACTGCATTTGGCTCAGTTGAATTGTATGTTAATTTTAAGTAGTCTTATTTAGAAACAATTAAAGCCAGTGAGGATATGCAGTATAGAGCAGCTGGAGATTATGTGCATTTATTAGTACATTTGAAGTATTATAAACAATTACAAGTAAACGACAGTTGTCAAGCTAAATAATCAAATTGCATTCTGAGGTGCTTTGTCGTTTTTATCATGTTTGTTCAATTATGGTCTTGTCCAAAGCTAACTGAAGACAGTTGAAAGGACTGAGGTCCATATGCTTCTGTCCAAGTAAGCATTTTGGCACCCACCTAATTTCACACGCCTAAATACTCTCAGCGACCTCATTGGGACAGCTGAGGAACTTCTGTAAGCATGTCCTTTTTACTCCTCTGTTAACTGTATCAGAGCCTTACTAGCTAATTTGCAAAGTTCAGCAGCTTACATTGAGTCTCATCACCCGTAAATTTTGAAACGTTCAAAATTCTCCTAAATTTATGCATTAGCCTTAAACCCAAATTCTGAGTAGTATATACTGGTAGACTGTCATTTATATCATTATTCAGATGTAAAATATGGAAGTCCTCTGCAAAGCAGAATTGAAAACATGGTCCCATTCTAGGCATGAAAGCCAGTTCGCAGTAAATTGGGCCATTTAGTTTTACCTCAAGTGACAAAGAGTAAGAAAAGCTTCTTGAAGGGGTAGAGGTCACTGAATCTCCTACTATGCACTTACTGGGATTTGACGTTACTTACTGGAAATGGGTGTTCATTTCTGAACACACTGTAACAAGGGAAGGACTTTTAGTTATTTTTGTAGTACTTCAGATTCTGAAACTGTGATCAATTATTTGACTAATTGTCAAGCATTCTCAACGCTTGAACATATTCACTTCCTGATTCATGTAGCAAAGTTTCCTTTATTGTTTTCTCTTCCCCGCCCCCCCCTTAGCTTAAAAGGCTGGGCTAGCTGTTATCTCCTGTAGCATTGGTTTGTCTAGGCTTTTTTTTTTCATTTCTCTCTCCGTTCACTGGCTGTACAGTCTGTTTACATATTTTTGTACTCAAGTGTAGTTTTATATTAAAAACAGGAAAAAAAAGAAAAAAAAGATAGTTAATTTGAGGGGAAAAAACATTAAGGTACATAATCTTTGTAACACTTTCAAAAATAGGGTACATACAGAGATGACTCCACAGCTGTGTAACTGTAATATTATATATTTGCCTTCCTTTTTAGTTGGTTTTATTTTCTGGTTGTAATTTTTTTTCCTAAAATGTATATCTTTTTATGAGAGTCTGGAAACTTTTAATGCAAATGTTTAGAAAGATTTAAAATTGTAAAGTAAAAGTCATATAATTTTTTTTTTCCTGTTGGAAGAAAATGCTTTAAAAGAAGTTTTACTACTGTTGTATTCCAGGGTGGGGGTTGTTAACCCCAGATTTGTTCTTGATGCTTCATTCTTAGATTTTGCTCTCGAAACATGCTTCTTTCAAATGTGGAATGATTGCTTATATTACTCGGTTAAAAAACAAGAAAAAACAAACCAACAAAGACCCCACAAAACACAACCTTTTTTCGTTATTTTTCTGTTCAAGTGCAATACTTGCCTTAGTGTCTTAATAACGTACAGATTTTCTCCACTTTCCTCAGTCAACACATTAAAATGTTCCATCTTAAATGCAGTAAAAGATAAGATTCAAATAATTCTGTAATTTTAAAATAGTGAAGCAAAGTGACAAAAGATGAAAAGCTCAAAGCTAAGGCTAAATCCCATTTCTTAACTCATGCTTTTATTTGACATTGGAACAAGGACAAGGTGTATAAACTGAGAACAAACATGTCATTGCCTCTTTTTTTATTTTCTTTTGTAACTGCAGCTTTTTTCTTGAGAGAGCACTTAATATGGCTATTTATTTAAAAACAAAAAAAACAAAATAAGACAAAACAAAAAGCACTGGACCTGGTCCAGAGCCCACTCGGACTTCTCTGGGCTTTGACAATGGACTTTGGATCAGATCCTAATGTCTGAGCTGAGGCAAACTCCCCATGTATTCCACTGGGAGAGATTTGCCTGTATAAGTTCAGGACTTCTGTCCATTATCTACCTGAGACCAGAAAAGCTTCTTTAGAGCTGTACTTGTCTTACATAAGTTTAGATGGGGTTTGTTCTACATATCCTACATATTTATATATAGTGTATTTTAATGCCTTTTCCCCAGTAAACTGAAGCCGCTGTTCTGTAAATATGTATTTAGGTACATTAAAAAGTCCCTATGAGATTTCTTTGAAAGGCAGTTACTGCGCATGCACAGTAGCCACTTTTGTCTTTTAAATTTGTATTTGATATTTCTTTTTTAATAAAAGCAAAGGTGAGGAGACTGATTCTCCCTCCCCTTCTCCCCACTCCCCCCCAATTGATTGCCAAAATTATTTCCAAGATCTATTTTGAGTTTAGAAAGTAAAACATGTTCAAACTGGTAAGCTTCACAGTTTGTTTGTTTTTTATGCTTGCAGGGCCAAATTCTGATATCCTTATACAGGTTGAGCTGCCCCTTTTTCCACAAAGGGGATTTCGTTTAAAAGTTAGTGAGATCATTCTGGAACAAGGTTTTGTGGTGTGTGAGTTCAGGATGCCAGAATCTGATCCATACCCTTGGTGTGTATAAGAGCATCTTTAATGACTTCTGTGGAGTTGTACCCTATTTACTCCAGGGCTGAATTTGACACTTCTCATTTCAAATGAGGCAACCCAACTGAGTACTATGGCAAACAACTTTCTTCCCAAGTTAAATCTTTGGGCACTTTTACACAGGCTCTGATGCAATCTGATTAGAACACAACAGAGCAGACTTGATTAGTCGAATCTGCTCAAACGTCCTATTCAGAAGGCTCCAGCATGCTGCAGCGTCTTATGTATTCAGCATTCCATGTTTCAAACTGGCAGTGAGGGAGCTTTAATTAAAGTTTGTTGAATGAAATGTGGGATGCTGAATACACGAGACACTGTAGGTGTTTTTAATTAGAATGGCACCTGACAGCTGCTCTAATTAAAAAGCTGCCTTCCCCCAGAGCATGTGTATAGGCACACTTTAGTTCTGTGTAGATACTTTGCATGCAGATGAGGCTCCTCTAAAATTAGGGTTTAGGGCTGGGTCCAAAAACCAGCAAAGACACTGGGACTCTTCCCGCTGAATTTGATGGTCTTTGGATTATGCCTTTATAACAAAAGTTTAGAAACAACCATTACTACAGTGGTCCCTGTGAGCCACTCTAAAGCAAATCTTAATGCCCCTGCTGAACAGTTTTGCCACTGCAGACTGAAATATGAGACTTGCGTTTTCTTTTCCTTCTCTTTAAGCATACATGCATACATATGGTTCCATACCTGAATGAGTGTTGTACAGCCACAGGAGAGTGCGAGTCTGTATGTGTGTATAAATAAAAGAAGAAGCTGCAGAAACTTTGTAATACTTTGTGAAAAGGATTATATTATAAAGTTTGTACTGTCTGAGTGCACAGCTACTGGAATAAATGTAGGGAATCTCAGGAACAAGCATATAATTTGTCCAAGACTTATTTCTTCTCAGAAGTGTAAGTGCAGTTTTTAATTCTGTATATTATTTAATATTTTACCAATAAAAATAAACTTCTGACATGAAACAGTTTTCCATATAAATTATCTGGCAACGTAAGTGTCCACATACATTTCTCTCTTGCAGCTGAAAATATGAATACTAGAATGCCTGTTAGTAGGAATTACATTTACACATGATAGCGGATCATATTTGGTACCTAGAAAGACTTGCCATGCTATAAAGAAAATGTGTATACATCTTGGTAGATCATGTTTTAAAAAAATATCTCATAAAATGTTGATTACATTTATACAGTAGCTCAGTGTTGTCACCAGAATTCCAACTGCCGTGTAACACCTGAAGAATTGTCAGCTTAATTTTAAGTACTAGGCATATATAGCATTTTGGAGAGAAATGCATACACTTGATTAGCAGAATTTTCAACTGTGTTTTCACAGTTTATTATTATTAGCAATGTATTTGTCCTTTAAAAGATTCCAAAATACAGCAACTCTTATCTTCTAAGCATACATTTCTCCTCAATGATTGTCTTTCCCAATAAGAGAGAAGTCAGGTCATACTTCTGCAGAATGGAAAAGGTGTGATGTGGCAAATTAAATATCTTCTCCAAAGCCCATTGAAGTCAATTAGAGTCTTTTAATTGATTTGAGCAGACATTGGATTAAGTTCTAAGAAGGTTTAGGTTTTAACTTTTACTATGATTGGTGATTGTTAAGCCTATCTATCAATGAATAGATCTGATGCAGGGTCTCAATTTTTAAGGAAGAGTTATTGAAGCTATTGGCAATACCATATTTATTCAATTAGAAGATGAGAGTTTTTCCCCTTTTTTAACATAGGGGGCAGGAAGCCCCTCACCCGATGAGAGCTACTGCTGCAGCTCTGGCTCTGCCCCCAACCCTGCTGCGTGCCCTCTGCTGCCTCTGCAACCCCCACTACTCTTACCCTGCAGCCTGAAGCCCTCAATGCCTCCAGTCTTCCCTGCATTGCTTCTCCTCTTCCTCATTCCTCCTTACCTTTGCTCAGTGCCAGCAGGCTCCATCCTCACTATGGTCTGGAATGTGGAGCACCGGAACATGTCCTCCAGCTGAGGCCTGTAGCAGCAGTACCAACTGGCTCTGTACCACTGCTATAGGGCCAGCTAGGACACATACTCTATGCCCCAGACTGCAGTAAGGATGCAGCCTGCCAGCACAGAGCAAAGGCAAGGGGAGGGGCAGGTGGAGGATAGACTTCAGGCAGAGGGAGGTGGGAGGAAAGGGGATTGGGTCCTGAGGCTGTGAGTGTGGGGAAGGGCAGAAGCTGTATGAAGGGAGAAATATGGGAAGAGTTGGGAGGGGGGATCGGGGCCTGAGGCTGTGGGCAAGTACAATGGGGGGTGGTGAGGGGGGACAAGTGGTAGGGAGCAAGCTTCCTACCTCTACGCTGCCTGCCCCCACTGCTTGGTCTTCTGCCTGTCCCCTAACTGCCCCCTATTCCCTTGCCTACCATGTGCTGCTCTACTGCCTGTTCCCCATTGCCCCTACTGCTTTCTCCATTACTGGCCCCCTCATCACTTCTTCCCTCTCCTCCCCCTGCAGCAGTGGGGCAAATGAATTTAAGATGATCTTCCAAAAATTAGATTCCATGCATGGAAAATTATCATTCATAAATTTTCTGTGTATAGAAACTAATGATTGGGGGATTATCTGAAAGTTGGGGTCACCTTGTATTCAGGTAAATACAGTATCTTAGACAAACTATCGCAATTGCCAATGTCTGTAAATTTACAGCCTGCTTGTAAAAAACAAAAACAAAAACAACCCCCCCCCCCAAGAATGTCTATGTGTAAATTCTATTTTTGTTTTTCTTTTTAAAAGAGCCCTCAATAAAAAGTAAGCAACTGGGAACTGATTGAAGTTCCCTCTTGGAAAGTAGCTTGCAGGCAAGCTTGAAAGACAGCTGGAGCACAGCAATGCTATGTGATGTCCGTGTGGGAACACAGCACTCTGCAGAAAGCAGCAGTCTCAGAGCTTTCTAGTTCTACAGCCATCCTTCCCTCTTCCTACCCACATGTTGCTGCTGTGCCTCTTCGGCTGTGCCCTGCCACACCTGGAACATACAGGAAGGGGGACAGTGTGTCTGGGAGAGAACTACCTGCTGGGAGGAGCGAAAGGCAGGGAGTTGGGGGTCCATGCTGGATGGGAGGAGCAGGCCCAGCAGCGCTAAGGCTGGGGATAGACTAAGGGGGGACATTAGGGTAGGGGAGTGAACAGTAACATAACTAGGGCAAGGTAAGGGACACCAGCCTCAAACACCCACTTAAAGGAGTGTACTGGTATAGCCCCCTTCCCCCCCACCCCAAGTCTTTTCCATGGCAAAGACAACCCAGGCATAGGGAGGTGGGCAAGTGCAGTCCCGTGCTCCCTAGTGTTTTGGTGGGAAGAGGGGAGGAGGGAAATGACACATGTGGAATATTGCCCCATGCCCCAGCCGGTTTTGCCATGGATGGCACAACCCTGTGCCCAAAAGCATATCTGGGGGGTGGGGGAAGGGGAACCAAAGAGCACCAAGAGCAGCCTCATGGAGTCCAAACCAGTTAGGTTATTGTACCAGTGTGCAGTAAGCCTGTCCCTCAGTAACAGCAGCCAAGCTCATGCTGTGCCAGAATAAGTTTTAGCAGTTGTTGCCTGAATGCAGAGAGAAGGGGCAAGTAAAACTTTTCTTCTTCCTGTTCTCCAGAGAAGGATCTGCATAATTCCTTCTCTTGCTCCTCCCCCCGACCCCATCTGCCCCAGGCACTGACATACCTTGCCTCTGGGGGTGAGTAAAGGATACCTGGGGGGGGGGCAGGGGGCAGCATGTTGTAAAATCATTTTTGCAGTCAAGCAGGCATGGCGATCCAAGATTTTTTTTTTTTTAAACTGATAATCCACCACTTTTTACTGCCAACCAAACGTGTCAGTAAAAAATATTTGTCTTGGGTTGGCAACTCTGCACACTGCTATTATTTGGCATGGTTAATTTGTCATGGTTTAATTTCTGGCTAGAATTCAAACAACAGTTCTATTGCCTTTTTCTGGCACGTTCCCTGGCAAAAGCTGAAGGAAAGAGGCTGACCGTGATTTATCAACCTTGCATTAGGTAATAGGACAGCAAGTTGGTAGACCTGAATTTTCTTCTGTTTCATTTTTGCAGGGAACAAGAGGCTTTCATCCTACTAAAAAAATGGGAAAATCATGATATAAGAATTTTTTCAAATGCTTCGAGCAGTCCACTGTGTAATCTGCTTCTCTCTTCAGCATGACCTTATTTGGTCTACTGCAAAATTGAGGTCTCACTGTAGTTCTTAGCCCTCTCTGCATTGCTGTGCTTGAAACAAACATAATTGCACCAAGTCTTATAAAAATACAATTTTCTGTCTCTGTTAATGGAGGCAAACTCTTGTGAACCAACCATCCTAAGCTGGGATTGCTCACTTCCAGAGTTGTAAGTAATGTCTTTCCAACCTATCTGAATCAAAATGAAATTTATATGTGTGTATATTAAAAGGAAGTGGTAACTAAAGTTGAATTTTGAGCAGGATCTGATAACGTGCTTTATTATATAAATAAAACATCATGGAAAATACAAAGCAAAATAATATGGTAGCAAGTGAATCAAGACATTTTTTTATGCATTATCCATGCATTACTACTTGTCTGCACACCATTTCACAGATAAATAAGGAGACAACATTACTCATCTGTTTTGAGGAGACCCAAAATTGTCATCCCAGTGAATGGTAGTTTTGCTAAAGCCATTTTGTTTTTCCACTCAGTAGGCACGTCTATACAAGACACTACATCGCCGTAATGTTGGTGGGCATGAACTACAACACCAATGCTACTGCATGGTAGATTTGGAAATGACCCATACGCCACCAGGACTTCACGGTAACGGAAGTTAGTACGCCTTTCTTTAATACTTGCTAAATGAGTGCACGGTAAGAACTGGACAGTTGGGGGCACGTGTAGATGCACCCAGTAAGAATTAGCTAACAGTCTATGTCTTTCTTTTCCACAGCTCCAAACCTGTAAAATGACAGTATTTTTTGTTGTGAAGCATGTTAAGCAAATGACCAAAACTGAATCTGGATATATATTAGTGTAGTCAAAAGTGGCAAAAATGCCAAAAGATGTTTCCTTTCTTTTATCTCTGTATCTGTTATCTACACTGAATCATTTTATGCTAAGACTCCACAAGCCATATGACAGAATTCTTTTAATATAATGGAATGTTAACCTCAAAAATCACATTACAAAACCTAGAATAATTGAAAGACTAAAAATAAATGTTGCTTGGATTGCAGTTTGAACTCACTCAATTTTTCTTTAGTCAATCCTAATATAGTTAGTCTTCAATAAACTGCGTTACCCTCCTGCCCTTCAGAACGTATTCTTGTCTCCTGCTGGTGTATCATGTAGGTGTGCCATTATTTCCAGCATACAATTATAAAGAGCTTATTTTTTCACAGCAGAGTACCTTTATCAGCTTTAATGATGTTTAGATGCAGCAAAATAAGAGTTGAAAATTTTAGTGCATAAGTCTTTTGCTTACCTAAAATTTAAGAGTTGAATGAAACTCTTTGCAATAAATATGCTTGTGAAACAACCTTGGTGTCCTATTAATTCTGGTTAGAGGTATTACCAATGATATATCTGAATAAAATATTTACCAGAGTGTTAGCATAGGAGTATAAACTCCCAGATGATAAATACTATGTAAGTGCTAGATATTATTTCATTGTTATTTATTATTAAGCCACAAACATCAAACCACTTCCACACGCATCAGTTCCATGTTACCACCCATATTCTATTGCTCTCTGCTATCAAAATTTATTTCAGGGCATGAAAGACCTTCCCAACTAGACAAGAAAACTTTAACTGGGGTCTTCAAATCCTATGAAGCCTCCCCCACCCTTTTTACCCCTTGCATATCTTCTTACCAACCAGTACTTCCTCCCTAGTATTTATTGCTGGGCAAAACAGTTGCAACTATTTCAATTAAGTGGAATTTTCCATGCAGGGTGTCTAACTTTTACGGGGAAAAATTGTTTTTTTAACAGATGTCTGGAAGTCTGAAACATCAAAAATTCTCTACTGTGAGCCAAAATCTTTGTTTCTTAAAACAAAAATCAAATTTTCCATGGAAAATACCCAACTGATTATCCAGGTATCATGGAATCCTGCTGTTTCCCATGATTTTCTTTTGACTTTTCCAGATTGAATATCCATTTTTTGATATTTTTAGATGTTGTAAAAAAGAAAGATCATTAAGAAGGTGTGATAGCTTTCCAGCTGTAAATCCTTTTGTTTATTTTATGGACTCCAATATTGATCTGTCTTCACAGCAAAGATTATAATCCATGAAGAACAGGCATTCTGTTACTAAAATTACACAAATAAAAGAAATATCAAGTAGCCCCTAAAACCTCTGTCTTAAAAGAAATCTTGAAGCTTTTATACTGTTCAGAATAGCCTGAAGAATGTGTTTCTGTGACTTGATTTCATGCAGTTATTTGCAAAATCATCCATCCTTCAGCTACAGTATATTCTGCCAATAATTTTCTCTATAATTGATTTAAAAATCAAATCATGGTTGATTTTTGAATTATGGTTCATAGGAAGCAAGGATATCATAAAAGAAGATAACTATTTAGTTTTGTTGTGATGCTGACCCCTTCCAAATTGCTTTCAATTCCTAAACAATAGTTACTGGAGGTATGTCTAAAACACGCATAGTATGCTTACAGTAATGCTTAAAATAAGGCTTTGCAATGCATCATCGGACAATGCTAGGAGTCTCATGTTTTTGGCCAGCCAAAATTACATTTTAGATGCATTTATTTTCTTTGTCTTATAATATGGAATATTTTTTATGACATGGTGTTAAGTAATGCATTTGTGAGGTCTAGAGGCTCTCAAAGAAATTTAAAGAGCGAAGAGATCTTACACGTTGGGCTAGATTATCAGATTGAATAAATCTATGAAGCATGATTGACTTTAGTGAGGCTACGTTAACGTATCTCAGCTAAGGCTCTGGCTCAGTGTCCTATAAAATTTGCTTTTTCAGTACCATACCATATTGTATACAATATAGAGATTTTAAATACCATACCTGTCTTGCACACAATGGGCCCTCAGCTGCACAAATTATGTATGTTGTGATTTTTATCAAGCACTTAACCTTCTTAAAGAATCCCTTTGAGATTACATTTATATATTTTTGTGCAATGCAATGTCCAGTTGACAATTATGAGTGTATTATATGTCCACAAGCATAAATTTTAAATATCCATTCATTTTGAATGGTCAATTTGTGGGGTTTAGCTTTGGCCAGTATTATACAAAAAGCACAACAGTGTATAATAATATTTTATATAATCACACTGAATTTATAAAATATTATATGCACTTCTTTTAAATGATATTGAACACACTGTTAGCTCATTATCAGTTGATTATCCATCATGACTCCTTGGCCCTGTCTAAGTCACTGTTTTCTAAAATACAATTTGCCCTTTCATAAATGTGTCATGTACTGTTGGTTTTTTAGATAAATGGCCTTGAATTAGCTGCTGTTTAAGTGATCCCAGTTTATCATGGCATTCAGATCATTCTAGAACACTGGCTTATCGTAATCAGTTTATATTAATTCATCAACTTGTATAATCTGAAATAAGACAATTAGTGCCTTTAGGTTTTACCAGACCTTTTATGAATATATTGAATCTCATAGGTCAAGAACTGATTAAGGTAGATCCAAACTGGAAACTCTCCAAATGCATGATTTCCTATTTAGAGTTACATTTTAAGATGCATCAGGCAGCTAGAATTGTTTATATTTTGTATACATTGATTTTTGTCATGAGAGAGAAAATATGATTAATGGAACTAAATTTTTATACTGGTCATATCAGTTAGAAAATGTTTTGATTTGAGCACATGTGGTATAATCTGTACAATGCATAGCAATTGGTCTTAGGGAGGTATCTTTGCCTAGATAAAAAGTAAAGGACTTTCTGAGTTTAATGTTTGTACTTTTTAGATACTTTTCACAAAACATAACCAAATAGTTAAGGAATGAGTGGCTCAAAAGTTTGCATCACTGTTCATTTGATTCTACTACATTTAATTTTGACTGAATGCAGTACTGTCTCAATGGCTCTTTCTTTCTCCTATCCTGCAATATGCATGGTATGTCCAGGCATTACATTTAGATTGCCCTAACAAGGGTTAGGTTGATCTAAATGCCCAATTGTACAGGCCTGCAGAAGGTTAAATCATCCCAAAAATGGTGAGTAGGTGCACTAATTTAGACGAAGATTGGGTTAACATGACCTAAGAAAGGGTTAACTCAATCTTGTGAATGCATTTGTAGCACAGCCTTGGGGCTGGGAAAGCCCAGCTGTTTGTCCCAGCCTGGGGTTGTGCTATTCCTCCCTCCCTCCCAGCATCCCTTTTGCCAACCCTGACTGCTATTTTTAGCGCCCAAACTCCCTCCCACAACTGGGTGACCCCTCCCTCCACAGACCTGCTGGCCTGCCCCTTGCTGATCCTGCCTACCCCTGCCCCAATCCCAAATTAATTAAATCAGTTTGCCTACATGACTCCCAGGAGCAGTGACTGGCTTCACATGCCACTCTGGGTTTATGTTCATGCCAACTTAAAATATATATCATGTGAACATAAACTGAGTGCTGTGAACAGCTGTATGCACTTACATTGCCTTGTGATTTAGTATGTATGTGCATTCCTGCTTCCAGTTTGTTTACAGCAGGGACAGGCAAAGTCCGGCCTGCAGGGTGGATCCAGTTGGCAGTGGACTCCATTTTCCAGCCACCCCTGTGCATGGTTGGGGCCAGTCTCCATGGAGACCCTAGCTGCAGCTGTGGGTGAAAGCACAAGGTTGGGGTTGCCATGGAGACCAGCCCCAGCCATACTGGCAGGGTGTGTGGCAGAGCAGGGCTGGGAGCTGGTCCGGAGCCACTGGGATCTTGTGCCAGTGGCAACTTGCTCTGAAGCCAGGGCTGAGTTGCAATCTGTAGCCTGCATGCTCTGGGTAGGGGTGTGCAGGCAGGCAAGTGCAGCTCTGCCTCAGCTCCTTGTAGTGGTGACACCCTGGTCTGAAGCAAGAGCAGAGCCACGATCCCCTGCCAGCATGCCCCTGCCTGGAGCATGCAGACTACTGAGCGTGGCTCTGCCCTGGCTCCAAAGCAGGCTGCCCTGCCAGCAGATCCCAGTGGCTCTGGAGCAGCCTCCTGCTCTTCTCTGCTACTCAGCTGGAACTGATCTCTATGGCAACCCCAGCCTTGAACTTTCACAGCCCAGCTTTAGCTGGGGTCTCCATGGAGACCAGCCCCAGCCATGCAGGCAAGGGCTGCTGGGAAATGGAGCCTGCCTGCCAGCCGGATCTACCATTTTGCCCACCCCAGTTTAGAGCTTCATGCTATTATAAACACTGTGACAATAATTTGCTGTTGTTTAGTTTGTTCTCTGTGTTAATCCAAGGCAGATGTGGCACTTGATTGAAAAACAAGGAAGTGCAGAACCCTGTTAAAACCTTACCTCTTTGTGGTTCACCCCAGTTCCACCACCAGTTAGTTAACTTTCCCAAGCTACGCTTAGGCAGAATCTCCAATGTAAGTGCTTGTCTACTCAGAGAAGCTATATGAAATATACTATATTGGAGATTTAAACTATAATAACTGTTCCACTTCCTGTGTTTGCACTAAAGCCACCTTGGCATGGTTCAGTTTATCTACTTCTAAAGGGGATTAAGAAGATAATTCAGAATAAGTGTGTCCCCTAGGGAGCTGTTGAGTAATATCTACTCCACAGTATCTATTATGGACCATTTTCCCACCTAGACAAGCTGTAATGCTTATCAGGACATAAAGTCAAGCCTGGTCTTCTAGATAAAATGCTTTCCCTTCTAACTGCCTGGTGGCTTATCTTTTGTCTTGCAGCATTGAGCATAAACCTTTTCTTGAAGCACTAGCTTCTTGTTTTCAGCAGAGCTGTAAGAACTTGGAAAAAATTGCTTCATGAATAAATTTTTTCTCTCTTTATAGTAAAATCCCTTCAACCTCTCCATACTTACAGGGAGCTTAAGAGGAAAAGTCTTTACTCACAGTCAACCAATGAACCATCTAAGGAAAAAGCTTTGATAACTTTTCTCCTGTTTTTTTTTTGGCTCGTGATCACTTTTGTTAGATCTTTATTATTTCATTGTCAAAAGGTATCGCTTTAAGAATAAGTTTACCATTAAACATGTTGATTTGGACTTAAACAATTGAATTAGCCCCCTTCGAACCACAAGAGAGTCCATGAAAGTGATGCTTTATCTTGTGTCATAATCTTTCTTTCTTTTGTCTATCCTCAAAATAGACTGACAAAATTGAAACTTAGTAATAAGATATAGAAAGCATTTACCTTGAAGTTGGCTTCTGAATTCAGCCCATATTGATGATGACTGAAAAATTTAACCAGCATATGCTTGTTTGGAAATTGATCTGGACATAAGTTTAGTAGTCTGAGACCATTTCTTACTAGAACATACTTTACTAGTTGGTACTACCTGGAGTAACTTGTGACTGTTCCATGGAGATGCACAATATTTTTATAGATAGGACATGATTCCTTCCTTGCATAACTTTCAGGTTCTACAAGATATGGGCTGTTTATTCAGAAAGCACCACTCTTCTCCTCTGAATCTTGATGGTGTAATTTAAGGGGCACTATACCTTTAGGAGTGCTGTCATAATGGATGGAACATTACATTAAGTTTTAGAATCTCAATGTAAAAATTGTTGTTTAAATTCCACTGTATTTTAGAAGCAAAAAAGTGGTGTTAACTTTGTTGTCAGAGTGAGATTTATTTATTTATTTATTTATTTGTGTTGGTCTTGCGCCTACAGTAACGTCTACATATGCTTAAACCCCATACTTAAGCATAGGCATACATCTTTGTGGGTTTGGGGCCCTATATTGTAAACATGGACACTGGCTAGACCAGTGGTGTCTCCAACCTTTTTCCTCCTCGGGTTGGATGGATGGCACTTCTTCTGTAGGCTGGAACCCACCAGATGGCCTGATTCAGCACTCAAGCAGGCCATGTGAGAGGGTCAGAGAAGGGCTTGGGTTGGATTGTGGGAAGAAGGAATTGTGGCCCAGCCCTAATCCAGGGGGAAGAGGGCATGCCCAGCTCTAATCCAAGCACATGGAGTTAAGATAGTGTGGTTGGCCCTGATGTGATCCTGTAGGACTTGGGAGTCTGGCACTGCAGGAGGGGTGCCAGTATTATTTACCACTGCTCCCATCCCACCAAATGTTCTGTGCCATGTGGAGCCTCCCAGGCCAGGTGCCACAAGCTACATTTGATCCAGGAGCCAGAAGCTGAGAACCCCTGGGCTAGACTTCCACCTGTACAAATTGTTGTAGCTCCATTAAAGTCAAAGGAGTTGCACCATTTACAAAAATTGAAGTGCTGACTCTATCCTTAGATCTCAAAGAACTGTACATGTATTATAAATTCCTTGCCTTCATGCTTATTTCTAAAATGGCCTTTCTATATGATGATGTACACTGACATATTATCCCATCGTGCCATTTCTGTTTTATGTCAAACCTGGGCTTTATGCAATAAATAAAAATAATTATTCTTTGTATAACTCTGGTTTTACCTCTTTGCTAGTACAAAATAATTGCTAGGACATATTAACACACTGAATAGTTACTGATGGGCCAAGAATGTCTCTGCAATCAAATGCTTTATTATTTGGAGCTAAAGTATTATGGTGATGGAGGCTCTATATTTGTTTAGAGGAAACGTTATATTTTATAAATGGAATAAAACAACTGCATTGCCCACTATACTATTATGTAATTCTTAGAGAGGCTAAAAGTAGGCCACTTTACCTCTGATTGAGGGTATCCACAGAAGGACTCAATGGGTTTTTACTTGGTCATATGCATTCACTTCACAGCTTCAGTTTTCTGAACTCATTCTTGTTTGCCTTCAAGTATTCTGAGCGTTCTTAAGTGACAAGTCCACAGAAGCCGATTATATTTTAGAGGCCTCTGCCTAGAAGCAGGGACCCTAATAATCATGTTTACATGATGGAACATAGTAGCATCCTAGTACCACGGAACTAACTTTGAAAGCAAATTGTGATGCCCCAGCACATCATGCAGGAGGATGAGGAGAGTTCTGATGCCATGAACATTAGGACCCAGGACCTGGAGGTTGGGTACATGCCCTCCATTTTGCAGCATTCCCCCACCACCCCAGATCTCAATGCTACAGACATCAGCTGCCTTCTTGGCTGTCCTGGACTCATTCTTCTAACACCTTGTGGTCCCCCTCCAAGAGGCACAGAGCGTGAACCAGTTATGCATAACAAACTCTGCAGTTGTGGTACAGCAGGAATGAAAAAAATTCCTCCTAATAAGAAATTCCTCCTACCCACAGCACAGCTGAAACCCATGGTGACAGGTGGAGAGCAGCTGCATGGCTCCCAGCCCCAGAAGGGCCCAGACAGGGGACTCACCATAGCACCCTCTGTGTGTCCATACATGTGCCCAGGTGAGTGATGAGAAGGTCTGAAACACTTCTTTCTACTTCATTTTTAACACTAGAAGTTGCAACCTCACACAAAGGCTTTGTGTCTCACTTGTCTGCAGACTCTGCATCTGTGTGCAGGATGCATCTGTGTGCAGGAGGTCAGCTGATGGCAGATGAGATGGTAGCTCAAGGCTGGGCAGCCAAACACCTGCAGAGTGCATAAGAGAGGTGTGTAGGAGGTGCTGGCAAAGTAAGGAAGAAATGTTACGATCTCTGGTTGCAGCCTCTGAGATCAGGGCCTATACCACAGATTCCAGGACCTGTAGGACCAGCATGAGGAATGACTTGAGATATGGAGGGGGCAAGCGGACAGGCTGGGGGATGCTTATACCTGTGGTTCCAAAGGACAGGAATGAGCTGCCAAGGCCCAGGAATGGCATCTCCCAATGGTAACCTGCTATTTGAAGGAGACAACCACACTGCTGTGGAGCTAAGAGAGTTACAGCACTAGGATAAGGAGTTTATGTACAGTGTCATAGATCACTTGGGGTCCACTTCCAATGGACTGGCACCTGCACTGCCTCCCATGGAAAGCCTATAGTCCTCCCAGGCAGAAGTGGTTGGACAGGCTGCTGTCCAGTGCCTACAGCATGGTGAGGCTCACTCCAGGGATGCTTCCTTGGGGCAACAGGAACAGCAGGTCTCAGGGGGGTAGATCTGGATGGCAGCTGATGGGGAATACTCCCCACTAGCCCTGACTGGGAGATGCTGAGGAGTAAGGGGGCACTGGGACAGATGATGTAGTGCATGGGAGCTGCTGCCCTGTGGTCTGAGGAGGCAGAAAGGTATCTGGAAGGGCCTGCTTCAGTGACCAGCAGTGGGCAAAGGGAGCAGCAGACTGGCTGACACCCAATGCTAAGGCTGTCAGGAACAATTTCCATCTTCCAGGCCCAACTTATGAACCCCAGCTGCTGGCAGTTGCCCCCTAAGCTGTTTCAGAGCAATCCCAAAGAGGGACAGAAGTGCTCAGAATGGCAGGGAGAGTGCAGCCCATCAGTCTGCTGGGCCAGGCTATCACTGGGATGTCTTGAAACAGAGCCAGCTGGCCCCAGATTGTCCGCCTGCCAGCTATTGGACCCAGGAGTAGCTCTTCAACTTCCAGTGGCCCACTCCTAGCCTGGGTTCTGCTGTGGGGAAGCAGCAAAGCCTTGGCAGGAATAGGCAGCTCCCAGGCTCAAGCTGGTTGCTTGACACAAGCCCCAGGTGCAGGACAGGGCTGCAAGCCTGGGATCCTCAAAAGGAGACACTGGGCCATGGGGGCACAGGCTGAGGGGCTGGGGGTTGTGTGTGGGGGAGCCAGAAGTCCACAGCACCTGCTATGGCAATGCCTGCCACCCCCAGCCCACAAATGGTTTCCTGTCCTGCAGTAGGTCTGGGATCAGATGCCTGCCCAGGTCCTACACAGAGAAGTCCCTAGTCTTCACTCCTGACCCCTGAAAGTAGAGTGCCAGGTCAAAAGCCTCCTACCCCATGCCTCCCCTTCAAGGTTTCATGTTTGTTGAGTTCAGCAACTGCAGCATTCCCCCTGATCCAACCCACCTTCCCCCTGCCCTTGCCCTTACCTCCCCTTCCAGGTTCGTTCTTCCCCTTCTTAACCCATCTCCTGTCCTCTCTGAAGGTTTGCTGGTGTGTTAATTGGGAGGAGGGACCAAGTTCAGTCACAGGCAATGTTCAACAAATTTTCTTTATTAGACTCACTAAAAGTTTAGTAGATGCAGCATTTTATTAAACCGAGACACATCTCTTCTTCATGCTGCATTCCCTTACTCCCCAGTGGGTACCCCACAGGTGAAGGGTTGGGAGTTGGGGAGGAAAAGGGGAAGAAAGACAGTGCCCAGGCAGCCTGGGTTGTGGGCAGTGTTGCCCAGGATGCAGAGCCAGAGGATCCCAAGACCTATGGCCCAGTGCCCAGGGCATGGGTGCTCAAAGCCCCTGGCCCTACTCGTGTGTGGAGTGCAGCTGGTCCATTAGGGCTTGGGTGGAGCTCGTCTTCTCCTCCATTTCTGCATCACATGTGTTCAGGCTGCTAGGCTTTGTACATAAGCTGTCTCCTTGGCCTGGGCTTCCCAGAAGACCCCCCTCTGGTCTCGTACATGTTGAGGAGAACACACGCAGCAACAATGAATTGCATCAGGTTCACATAGAGGCGTATGCAGAGAACTTGCTAGCGCAGCTTGAGGCAGCTGAAGTTGTGCTCCACAGTCATGTGACACCTGCTCACACAGTAGTTGAAGTGCTCTTTCTGATGGTCCAGCTGCCCCCCATAGGGCTTCATCAACTAGGGCAGGAAGGGATAGGTCAGGTGCCCAATTAGGAGGGACGGCGAGATTACTAATGATGAATTTGGGGACCCCAGCAGTGTACTGCCTGCTCTCTGTCAGCCCAGGATGTTGGGGATTGCAAAAGATGTGGACATCATGGGTGCTGCCCACCCAACCAGCAAAGATGTGGGTCAAGCAGCCCCTGAAAGCCCTTAGATGGCACAATGTCTTTCAAATTATTGCATTTCCCCTCATTAATTCCGTTAATTGTCTGACATGTCACCATTCCACCCACTGTTTTCCATCCATAATTTCCCTATGTCAGCTTTGATTTGTCTGTGTGCTTTTTAAAAAATAATTTTACTTAGCCAGTTGCAAAGCTGTTATATCACCATCCCAGCATATTGAATTGCAGTCATGTGTTACAAATGCCCTGCTCATCACCTCCCAAGTTCTTACCACTGCACCCTTTTACATTATTTCATTGTTAATCACTCACTCCTCCCTGGTGATACCCAACATCTTCTTTAAATGTGACACCACCTGATATTTTATTTAAAGAACAGTGCATGGAAAATTAGTAAATTTGATGCAATTCCTCATGAGGTATTTAAGCAAAACAAAACAATGAATCAGGTAACATTATGATTAGTGCATTGAAAGTTCTATAAATATTGCACTCTCTATCTGTAAAGATGGATGGTTAAGGAAGTTAAGAAACTGTTTTTTTGGCAGGGACCATCTCTTTTTCTGTTTCTACACCATGTAACATGTTGTGCTATAATGATTTATCTAATAATTCCATTGGAAATAAGGAAGGTATTACTTTGAATAAGTCTCTGTCCATCTGGGCACCATTCATTTGAATGTGCCTTATAAAACTGATTTGAAGAGGGCACTTTTTAGCAGTAGAATATGCCATTAGGAGAACAACTTGTATCTGTAATTTTGAAATTCTTCCTTTCAAAATTCATAGAAATGTGATACACAATTCCCCACCACAATGCTAAGCCAAAGGCACAATAATAGAAGCAGAAAATGGTGACAATTAAGAGCTACATTCTTGCTATGCCTTCCACTCACATCTGCAATGCCTCATGATGCTATGAAAAGATAACCAGACAGCAACTCAGATGTGAGATGTAGAAAGGAATACGTAGTAAAGATGACTACAGTATGGGGAAATAGGATGTCGATGTGGAGTAACTCAGTATATCACATGCTGGCTAGCTAAGATCGGGAAAGCGTTCTGTTTTCAGTTGGTGCCCATTACGGGGAACAGCACTGGCCTATTGCAGTGTGCTCACCATTTCTAGCACACATCACGGCTAAGGCAGTTCTTATCTATGTACCAAACTGAAAAAGCCTCAAACCACGGTTGGGAACATTTTGAAATAGATTTTTGTTGCCCCAGAAAAGCAGAAAAGGGAATAACAGGCCCTTGAGGTTCTAAACCTCTGAGGACTAGATTGTAGTTCCCACTTTGCCCTGAATGTAATTTGTCAAATGGTGGTACTCAACTTAATTTTAATCTTTTATTTGGCATCTTTCTGTTTCTCAAATGTTCCTCTATTCTTTATCTTTTTGAAGTATATGCTATACACTGTGCATATGTGGGGGGGTGTACAGTGTGTGAGTGCACATGTGCACACAAATATATAGTCTATATCAGGTATGTCAAACTCACCCCAGACCCTGGGTCAGATCCAGATTGTGTTGCTTCTCCTAGACTGCATCTATATGGCCAGTGGTAGCTGGGGTCTGGCAGTAGTGGCAATGAAGGGATGAGGGTGGTAGAGTGGGGTCAGTGGCAGGAGGATGTGCAGCAGGCCTTGCCCTTCCCTGGCCACATCTCCCAAATTTCAGGAGCACACAGGTAACCTGGTGGGCTGGATAGAACATCTGAGGACTGGATCTGGTCTGTGGGACATATCTTTGACACCCCTGGTACATAAAATATATTCACAGAGGTATGTGCCCTCAGATCCAACACAAGCACTATTTTGTCTTTTCAGGACTTTAGTGGAACCTAAGTGGTGCTCTGGTGCTTGTGTTCATCCTTTGCAGAGAATTTCACTCTAGGCCAGTCAATTCTTTTATTGTAAGGATGTCCTCGGCTTTATTGAGAAAATTGCTGAGAAAAATTGACAGAAAAAAATGTGATTCAGGAAAGGATCCCCAAAAATGCCTAGAAAGAAGGCTGATCCTCAGAAGTACTTTATGTAAGTCACACTGCTCTCTCTATTAAAACAACAGAACAGTGAATGAGTGGGAGTAACAAAAAAAGTCAGCCACAAAGCCTGAGTTCATAAATGAACGATAGATTTGAAAAACTAACTTCACTGCTCATGCTACATAAAAATGCAGGAATCCTCCACTTGTACAAGTCTTCCACCGGTACAAATCAGTGTTAAGGGTGTCAATAAAATTATCCCAATTTACACCAATTAAAATCTAATCCAAGATCAAGATGAAGAAAACTGAGGGTTTTAATACATCAATTCATGTAATTCTATTGTCAGATTTATTTCAGTTGTCTTGTGTAAGGTCATTAGTGGGCCTACGGACTGAAAACTAGTTAGCTGTAGAACTGTAAGCAAAGAAAATGATAAAGTGTTACGGAATTGTGCTGGACAAGTAGGATGTTGTAGGCACTGGTGTTATTGACACCTACTGTCATTCACAGGCTTGCACCACTTGTGTTCTGGTTTTTAGGAGAACTGGAGAATTCCCAATCTCTAGAAGGTGTGCGCCATAAATCCCCCAAATACTTCCTTTTTTGATGATAGGTGTATAGTTTGTGCTATTTGCTAAGTCTAGTCAATGCCAGATGCACTGATTCACTGGAGACCATTTCTTTTTTCCAAACAGACTGCAGCAATTTCCAAATTGTAATGAAAACTCTGTTCTTTGCAAGTTAATTGCAAACTGCATTATTTTGACCTTTACAGTTTTCTCTAACATGAACTGCTGGCCATCCATGTTCCTCCCTTGTTTTCAGCTTATGACACTCATAAAGACAAGGTCAACATGACAGCCAATCAAAATATGGACTACTGAAAAGGTCAAATATATTATTAAGCATTAAAATTCTGAGAACTCCCTGTTGAGAGAGACTGTAACGAGAAGAGGAAACAGCACAGCATGAATTCTCTTTCACGATAACGATCTCATGAGTGCAAAGAGCAGAGGAAATGGAACAAGAGTAATTATTCCCATTATCATAACATTTGAACCTCCTTGTCCTAATCAGGTGTCCTATTTAGGTTCTGGACTGAGACATGAGCCACAGCTTAGTTAAACTCTGAAATTATTTTATTTGAGTGTTTTCTAGGTCTTTCTTGTTTCTTTGTGTTTTAATTTTCTAAGTTAATGTGAGAATTCAGTGTAATGTTTTGAAAATCTTTTGGAGATTGAAATCCTATAGTGACATGAAAGGTCTAACATGAGGGCACAGTCTTTCCCATGCTCTTCTTTCATGCTGATGTACCTCAGACCTGATCTAGAGATACCTTAAATTTGGTTTCTCTGGGACTGAAGTCTGGTTATCAATTGTTATAGGGCATTTGTGTGATATGGACACCTATCTACTGAGAGACAGAATGAGAGTGCTATGCTCTATACCCATGGTGGCCAAACTGCGGCTCACGAGCCACATGCCACTCACTGGCACAGTACTCATGGCTCTGCAGAAATTGGCTGAAGCGCCACTAACTTCTCCCTGAGGCAGCTCCAAGGGACAGCGCAGCCCGGTATCTCCCACCGGTCTGGCTTTCCCCCCAGGGAGAGCACCCCAAGCGAACCCTCATCCGTCCTTCTCTCCCTCCAGGACTGCTGGCTCAGGTGCCAGGCTGCCAGGGCGGGGGCTGCAGCTGCACTGCTTATCCTGGGGCACACTCCCCATGGGGAAAGCTGGAGCGGCTTGGCGGTGTGTGGAAGGGTAGTCATCTCCACTCTGGGTTGCTCAGCACCCCCTGATCTCCGACTCTTGAGCTTCAGTGAAGGATTGGATGTGGCTCCCAGGGTGAGTAACTCTGGCCACCCCTGTTGTAATACTCTGTCCCACTGAAAACATAAAGAGATTTGTATCAATTAATTTGAGCTGTTAACCAGTAGATCACAGAGGAAGATTCACTTTGGTCCCTGTCTGTGAAGGGCTCTGTAAGCTCTCAGCTAGTGTAATATTTGACTAGTCGTATATTATTTAAAGCTCTAATTCTAATGGAAGTTGCCTACCTACTAGATCTGTTATGAATAAAAATTAGTTCAACGATTTGGAATAATAATAAGGAAAACATTATGTTTCATTATAATTACTGGTCAGATTACAATCTACCAGGCATCTCTGATACTGGAGCCCTATATGCTGGGTCAGCTATTTTTTCCTCGCACAAAACGATTAGCCATTGCTTTACCCACAGATCAAATGAGACTGAAATGAAAAAGAAAGGAAGGACAGAGGCTATCCTATGTGAGTAGTCATGGGGAATTTACTAGGCAGCATCTAGGCACCTGACTTCAATGGAAGAGCTGAAATGGAGAACATCACTGAATGTACAAACATCCTCCCTCTCAGCCTGCCTCCATTTTAGTAGAAGTAACTTGTGTTTGTGGTGAGTAAAGAGTCTAGTTTCCTCACCCTTTGCAGGCATCAACCAAATAATACTAAATTAAATGAAAATACTCTAGATTACTTTAATGGGATAGTCTGGCCATTAATCCATGACCTCTGCTGAAAACAGCAATATTCGTTTTTGTGGGACTTGTTTTCCCTCATCTAGACGTCAGTAAGTGAGGAAGTGGGTTTGAACAAAAAATGATTCTGCATGGTTCACCAAACTGCCATGAAAGATTAGTAACTCTTGGTCTTTCACTACCCACTGTCCAGGGTGGAGTTTGCTAATTCAAGCACGCACACAATTTCACTCTTATCTGAGTTCATGTGGAGGCATTGTAGTAGGCCATGAAATGTATTCATGGAGGAAAAGCTCCAAGGTGCTCATAAGTCTAGTTGGTGAAGGCTAGCTTGGTTAAGGAATGCCTACCTCAACATTTAGTGAAACATAAGGAATGATGTGGCTAGCAGCACCACATCTGGCCACCATGGACTCTGCAGCTCCAGTGAACAGGTACCCATTTACAGCTGGCTGAGCCTTCCCCAGTTTTCTGGATGAAGGCTAGAATCATTCCACTGAAGTCGTAGCATGGTGCTACTTTGCCACTGAGCCCCTGTAAAATAGCAGAGTAAGGGGGGGACATATTCCATACCCAAAAAATTAATCAATTCTACTTTGAAGCTTTCATAGATTTAATAGATTTCTAGGATCAGAAGGGACCTATTAGATCATCGAGTCTGACCCCCTGCTAGGGGCTTATCTTTTCAGACATTGTTTTGTACACTCTTCTATGAAATAAACATTAATACATGGCAGCTCAATATATCCTAACATGAAAATTAATCTGGAAAACATGAGCATTCTACAATTTGATAAGCAAAAATGGGGGTGGGGAAACCGTTCAAATGTTTTCAGATCTTTCCACCTAACTCTAGTCATAAATTAGGAGCCTAAAAAACAAGGGCTGGACATACCATTCAGTCCAACTTCCTGCACTGAGACAGGATCAAGCATGCACACAATTATCACATTATAAAATTAATATTTCTTAACACATACTTAACATTATTCATTTAAGCCCCCTTGTAAAAGGGTAAATTATCCCTTTAAGAAGGTTTAGTCTTAGCTGCACTTTGGCCAAGATCAGCCCATCTACCCAGGGGAAGGGAATACAGTATATCCTAGGGTCATATGCTACAAAACTGTGACTCAAAACCTGGCCTGTCATGACCTGAAGAACAGTTTGGTTTCAGGTTAGACACCTGAAACCAACAGAAGAGCTCTTCGTAGTCACAAGGCAGATGGCTTATATATACAACCCTTTGGGAAGAAAGCTTCAGCAGAAGGGAGAAAAGAAACTTCCCTAAATTCCCAGGTATAGAGTTGGGGGTTGTAGAGAGTCGACAGGTTCTGTGAGAAAGTCTGAATCAAGGCAAAGGATGTAGTTGGTCTGTGGAGTATCTGTTAAATGGTCTTATTGAGGAGAAATAAAACTAAAACCCTGAAAAGAGGGCCTGAAATCCTATGGCTACACAGAGCTGGCCTACTGCTTTATTTTTAGTACTCTAAGCGTAACTAAATTAAGGCAGAGAGAAGTGAAGTTGAAGCATCTTATCCAAGGGTATGTAGTGAGCCGATGACAGACCCAGGGATAAAACCCAGGAGCTGGGATATTTAATACCACTAAACACATGTGCTCTTTAGATTGTGTGCTTCTCTCTGAAGAAGACAGATGAGATGGAGCTGGCAAAAACTTTTTAAAAAGTTTCTGTGTTGGGAGAAGGCGGCGCGGGGGAGGGGAGATTAATTAATTCTGCAATCAAAGTTGTTTCTGTTTGTGGAAGTGAAACCGCCAACGCGAAACTCTTGAAAAATTCTGAATTTTTAGACTTTTGCCTTTGTCCCCTGCTTCTCTTTCCCATGCCCAGCTTTGCTCCAGAATATGCTAAAGTAGAGAGGGTTTTTTTCTTTCTTCTTTTCATTTTTTCCTGTTTTTTAAAAAAAGTGACATAGCAAAAAGAGCCTCTAACATTGGAAAAACTGCCAATTAGCAAAAAGAAAAAAAGTAAGTTTATAACCGTTTTTTCCCCCAAAATGTCTTCTAGTATTAATGAGTAGAAATCATGAAAGACAATAAAATTAAATAAACTCAAAAGAGGTAGCAAATTCAGTGCTATGAATAAAATACTTGCTTTCTTGTGAGCATAAATTACCTTTTGCTTGTTCTGTAGTTTGAATGACCATCATCGTTTTAGCTAGCAAAAGCCAACAACCCCCCTGATTACACAGCAGTTTTTTTTAAACAGAGAGAGAGCCCTTCCTTTTTTTTCTCTCTTCAAGCTACTTTCTACAGAGGAGTGTTCGTAGGTCAAGAACTTGACACTGGTTTCAGATGGCAGCTTGTCAAGCAGGATTTTTCTTGCCCTCTGGACAAATGGTTGGTCTATTTCAGGAATTCCAAATAATTATTCTCTTTTGGCATGAAAAATGCACCTATAATTTCTCACAGAACACATCTCACAGCAGAATAATCCCAGCCCAGTGCTCTGCTGCACAAAACACAATCATATGTAAGAAGCAATTTCTTTTATCGGTTTATTGCTCTGTCTAATGCATGCTTGGTTTATTTGCTTGGATATTTTTGTGCAGGTTTGTGAAGGTTAATGCTTATTAAAGGGATGGGCTCATAGCCAAGAAAAGTGGAGATGGGTGGTGCTGTGCAAGTTTACCAAGGCGGCTCTGACAACTGCATTTCAGTCCTTACCTGCAGAATCCTAGTTTTACTTGTCGGCTTTATCTGTCAGTTGTGCCAGACAGGGTTGCCAACTCTGTTTGATCTATTCTGGGAGGTTTTCAGAATGCATCGTGCCTGCGACACAATTCAAATGTGCCTATGTACTTGTGTATGTGAGTTATGGATTATGGTGTGTAGACTTTATGTCAGGAAGGCAAATGCACATTCCTATTACATTTTAAAAACCCATTGGACTACTGATTACATCAGATTCAACATTTAATATTTATTTTAATTAATGTCCTATAGTTTATTTCCTGGGTGACTCTCAGCAGTCTCCTGAAGATGTCTATCTAATTCCTGGAGACTCCAGGGCAATCCTGGAGGGTAGGCATCCCTATTGTCAGATCTTAGGATGACGTGAGAAATTACTGAACCACTGTCTGCACCTATGAGAAGGACTAAAAATAGGGATGGACCAATGGTGCTCTGGCAAAATCTATTCTTGCTTGTAGGTTTGGATTCTGTTTACCTTAGGCCTGGTGCCCCCACGTCTCTCTGGTTTCCTCGCCTGGCCTGTTGATCTATTTCCTAATCCTTAATGGGTGGTGAATTTCTTCTCTCCCAAGCTCTGATATTGCTGTTGGGAAGCTGCTATGTAAAGGCTGACCCCTCTTTTTAGAGGATCTTTGGAAATTCAGTGAGGTAAATAATTGTTTTTAGGGGCCTTGCCTTCATTTCAGACCCAAGGGATACAGACTTTGTTGAGGACTAGACCAGGCACAAACTAACAAGGGATGTTTCAAGGAGGAGCATGCCTTGAGATTGCAGAGATTACATTTGGGAAGCCTATTACAATTTACCCCTGGGGAAAGAGAGGGCTGTGATAGAGGGCCCTTCTCCATAACTGAGTGAAAGGGAGGAAAAGGTGCACGGTCCCTTTAAAACAGACTGGTTTGGGGCTGAAGGGGCAGGCCTGGAACCATATAAATCCTCCTCCTGGGCAAACCTAGGCTCAATGGCCTAAACCATATGATGGTAAGGAGCTTTAATGGAAAGACTACAAAAATAAACTGTAAATAATCCCAGAAGGGCTATAGCTGGGGTAGTCAGCAGGCAGAAGAGGAAAGCCTGGAGGGAAAGGCACCCTGCTGTGAATTTAGGTTGTTCATTTGGACTTGTTTGAAGTTGGAGCCCTGTTTGTCCTTGTTTCTGATTTTTCGAGTGGAGATACCATGAGGCCCTGAGTGGCTCTTAGGGGAGGCCATAGAAGGCATTTGTAGGATAGTTCAGAGAGTATTTTTGTTTGCAAGGTCTTGTGAGCAGCCTAGACCTTGTGAGCAACCTGGAGGGTGAGCGGGACAGTTGAGTGTCATCTATCATGTACTGAGATACTGAGCCCTTTGGAAACTGAATGAGGGCTGAGAAGCTGGGAGAGATGGATTATAGTTTGAACTGGGCCGCACAAGGAAGCCCTGTGATGAGAAAGGTAATTGAGGTGTCATTCTAGCAATCTGATGGCTACCTCCCAAATAGATGATAATTAAGATAAAAGACATAGCAAGTGAGATGGGGTGGGCAAAAGTGCTCTGGGGGCTTGAAGTAGGGTGGGATGGGCTGCCAAATGGTAGCAGACTGCCCCTAAGACTGGTAGGCCTGTTGTAAGGACCTCAAGTCATTTGATAGTGTGTTCAAAAGAGGTATTCATGGGTTCTGAAAAAGCATTTGATCCAAACCTTTATGTCTAGAACATGGTAACTAAAACTAGATGCCTGAAACTAGAAGAACTAGATAATCTCTAGTTCAACATTAGTTCCCATAAAATTCATTTGGTAGGTCTGAATCTCTCAGCTTCAGCAAATGAGACTCCTACAACTCTAATGGACTTACATGACCATGGCTTAGTGGATAATTTCTGGTCTGTCTGACAAGGCGGCATTTTAGGGGTTACCTTTTTATATAGACAAATTAGTCGGTAACAATTTATCTACTGCACTAAACTCTCCTCAGTAGCAGGTCTGCATCTGTTGTATTCACATTCTCTTTTTTATCCAACAAATATTTCTTGTGAGCAGTAGACCATTAACTTTTGAGATTTCCTCTGTCTCTTTCACAGTAGACTGATTTTTGAGTGATTCTGCCTATAAAACTGGAGTCTCATAGACATTTTACCATTGTTAATTATTCTATTCCAGTAGAAGAGACAGTGGGAGGATAGTGAGGATAAAACTCTGTATATGTGTTAAGAAATGGGAAAGTGAAAGTAATTATTTTGTTTGGCAAATGATATTCCAGAATCTGTTTTGATTTCATCTCCCACATTCCAATGGGATTCCATCCCCAATAAGTCTTATCATGAGACAATTTCGTTCAATGTACAAATGGAGTTCACACACTAAAGATTTTTGGAAGCTGTTTTCCTGTGATTGAGATGTGCACTGTCCCCTTGCTGTAGATAAAGGGTTTCCTATCCATCAGTAAAGTATCAAAAGCTTTGTATACCTTTGTACCTATAACAGGGCTGACATACAAATGTTCTGCTGGTCTAAGTCCATCCAGAAACCTATTTTGGGGTTTTCTGTCACCCATAGACTAAGAACTAATGATGCTCAACCTGTCTGGCTCTGCAGGCCATGAGTTATGTGGGACTGTAGCAGGACTGGGCCTCAAGGGTGGCTGTGACACCTCTGGCTCTTTCTTCTCTCACCTGCCATGCCTTGATTAAATTATTTGCTTGTGAAAAGGGAGGCTTCCCTAGGCTCCCAGAGGAAGCCCTCATCTATTCTCCAGCTAATAGCTCCCTCCCAGACCCAGCTGATCCTAGTCCTGTTCTCAAGTACTAACTGGTCCCTTCTGGCCCTATGCCCCAGAGCACTAGTTGCCTTAAGGACTATTTATGGCTTCCCTACAGCCATGCCCAGGCCTCACAGATCTCACAAGGTTGCCAGTTACTCCCTTGTATAGGCTTTGGCCTTCTTACCCTTATCCTACAGGTTACTCCTGCTGTAGACTGGTAGTCTAGGCCTACTGGCTCTGGCCTGGCCTTTCAGTCTCCATCTCTTGATGGCTTCTGGCCACTTTGGTTGCCTCCTATGGGCTCAGGCTTTTGCCTTCTTGGTTTCAGGCTGCCTATGTTACCCCCTTTGGACTCCAGCCCTCTTGGCCTCAGACCACCCATGTTGCCTCCTGGGCTCCAGGCCTGGCCCTATCAGCCTCAGCTTGCCTGTGCCTTGTGTCCCTACTTCTGGCAGGACTCAAAACCTAGCATGGCCCTCAGGCACCCCTGTGGCTCCTTCCCTCCTCTATCAGCCACATGTGGTCCTCTGGTACAAATAGACAAAATTCAAGCAAGCACTTTAAAAAAAAGTCACTCCTTTGGGTCATACTACTTCTGGGACACCTCCCCACTCTCTGGATCTTTCCACCCTGGAAGTACCTGCCATGGCCTGCAGCTCCCACTCCCCACCAGCCTGAACTAGCAGGAACTCCTGTTTCAGCAGAGTTCATGGCTACACTGTTCCTTTGCCTCATGGACCCACATTTATATTCCATGGGCTCCTCCTCCTTCTGATTAGGTGTGCTTTTACCCAGATGAAGGTGCATCCCCTCACCTTAATGGGTAGTTTACTGCCACTGCCCTTGCTGCCTAACCAGGGCTATACTCCCTAAGCCTCCCTGCAAACACCACTAGCCTCCTGATGCTGACAGACCATCCCTGACCCTGCTTGCCCCTCTGTTTCCCTCCAACCCACTCTGGAGACCCTGCTTGCCCCCCCCCCCGATCCTCCAAAACCCGCCTGCTAGCCCCTGCATCCTGATTTACCTTAGATCAGGTGACAATTTTTAACTCAATCTAAACTCACAGTAGCCTCCCTGAATGTCTGTACGTACCATAATACTCAGATCCAAAGAGGAACTGAGATGGGATTTAGATGCCTAAATCCAAAAATTGCAGTCCTCAGAACCTATGTCCAGCTACTGCCTAACCTGGAAAGTGACTACATTCCATTAGTGATTCAGTGTCAACATTTTTCTCCCAGGTGCCTCATTTTTTCCTTCTGCATATACTAATGCCTTACTTTTGCTATATCAGCATTTATCTCATGCCTAATACTGATCAGAACTCACAAAATAGATGTCTTTCATTTGTCTCCCCTCAGGGGCTCAGTCTATTGGGCATTCACTGGGCGTGTCTACATGTGTGCTTTCCTGTGGGGTAGACTAATTTGCTCAATGCTGGGCATATCTACATGAGATGCATTACTACACAGTTGAACAAATTACTGTGTAATAAGCATCACCATCTACACATGCAGACCCTTACTGCAGAGTAATTTGATCGGGCTGCACAGCAAATTTGCATAGTTCTGGCACCAGCTGGGCACTGCCAACACTAGGTTGCTCTGGGTTTCACCACCAGAGCCTAGGCAGGCTCCAGCACCTCTTCACTGGCAGTAGGGAACTTCCAGCCCCCAGGAGCTGTCTGCTGCACCACCAGAGACTGGGTAGGGGACAAGGCTCCCCTGCCCTGGTAGCAGGGGGCTCCCAGCCCTGACTCTCACTCTCTGCCCTGATCACTGCTAGTTGTCCCACTGGTGGATCAAGCCATGAGGCTGGGACCTGTTCCTTCCCTGCAGCTCTTTCCAAGCCCCCCTGCCCCTGATGAGGGAGCTGGGGCTGGGAGCTTCCTGCTGCCAGGCAGGGGGACATTGTCCCCAACCCAGTCTCTGCCACTGGAGCCTGCCCCTGCAGCAGGCAGCTCCCAGGGGCAGGGAGCAATCTCACAGCCCCTGATAAGAGACAGCAGTCTCCTGGCTCCATGCTCCCTGCCAGCCACTAGGCTAGCACCCAGGGAGCTCCCTCTGGCTGCTACAGGGAGAGCAAGGTGGGAGAAAATCTGCTCCCAAATGTATGTCTGTGTAGAAGCCTACCCAAGGTGGGTTTATATCCAGCAGCATTTGTATGTGTAGATGCACCCAGTAAATTGTTGGTGTCTACACATGCACCGGTAGTAGGAACAGTAGACTAATTTACTCCATCATAAGATAGTCCTGTCTGACACAAATACTGTCTGATGGCAGAGTAAGCTAGTAAAATTAAACACATGTGTAGACTCTGCACTTGGATTAATTTACTCCAGCATTAATTGCACTGGAGTAAATTCAATTGTGTTAACTGCATGTATAGACATGCCTGCTGATCACATTTACTAGACTAAACTGCATAAATGTGATAGCAGGCTTTTTTTTTTAAGATAATTCCTATGTCACTGCTATTGAAAAGGTCAGTGATTAAAGCACTCATTCATGATGTAGAAGAGTCAGATTCAGGTACCTTCTCTTCCTGAGGAAATTCTACCCCGTATCTTCCACTTCCCAGAGGAGTGCTCTAATCACTAGGCTATAGGCTATTTTCATTAAGCTAAACTAAAAAAGAGATCAACTTCTCATGTGGAAGCTGACATAAAAAAAAAAAATTAAGGTTCACTGGGCATGTCTACATGTGTCCGTATGGTGGTGTTGTTACTGTGCTGTCATTTAGCACTTCCTTTTGGAAGTATTAATGATGACACAGTAACAGCCCATACTATGCCATACTGGTGGTACACAGTTATTTTTAGCTGCTATGTCACTGTAGCAATGTGCAGTAGTGAGGGACTGTGTTGTTATGGTGACATAGGTGTGGCATAAAGGTTTGTGCCTGCCAACGCTGTCATCAAACAGCATTGCTACAGCATCATAGCATCTTTTGTAGACGTGCCCAGTGAGTCAGAGAAAGGGAAGAAGTGTGAGGATGATTCTATATATTAGAGATTATACCAGTCAGCTGGGTGACCTTGGATCTAGTCCCTGCGCTTGGTGGTGTTTATGTATTGTATCTAACAACAGCTCAATTTAAAATAGAAAATAGTTCCTAGAGTGTCTCTCTGACCTGATTTTTTTTTTTTTTTCTTTTTAAGTATTCTCTGCAAAATGAAGAGGCCAACAGGGGAGTGCAAGAGCCCCATGTCAACATTGCACTGAGCCTGATGGTTTGCTCCCTTTCTTAAAATCTGGGAGGTGATGACTTGAATCCCATAAAGCGGGGAGGGAATTGAATCTGTATTGTTCATATCCTGGGTAAGTCCTGAGATACTGGATAAATGGAGGCAGCAGCAGAGTAGCCATGTGATCTCCTACTCATTTTTTGAAATAATCTCTAAGAAGGATTATGGTTGGTAACTCTCTAATGGAAATCAGCTTCTGGGACTCCTGAGTAAGGAATCTTATACCTAGAGAGGGGCAAATTGAAAAGAATTCCTGTACTTGACATTTCCTGAGGCAGTTTCTCTACTTGGTAGTATTTTTTTTCTTTCTTTTTGTTTTTAATGAATCCCATTTTGAGGCTTTCTCTGCACTGTATATGAAACGTAAGTACCTACCACAGGGTTCTGGATTCTACTATAGTTAGGCATTTGTAAAATAATATCTACTTCAGAGGCTTAGATTGGATCCATAGGACACATCTGTATGTGAAAATTAATCCAGAATAAAGTATGATTCATAAGGAGCTGGCAGGCTTCATAGCCCAGCCACTGGCAAGGATATTTAAGAACTTGTGGCACTCAGGTGAAGTACCCGAAGATTGGAAGAAGGCCGGTGTGGTGCCTATATTCAAGAAAGGGAGGAAAGTAGATCCTGGGAACTACAAGCCAATTAGGTTGACCTTAATCCCTGGGAAGATTTTGGAAAAAATTATCAAATAAACCATTCGTGACAAGCTGGCTGATGGCAACATCCTGAGGGACAGCCAGCACATGTTTGTTATGGGTAGGTCTTGCCTGACCAATCTCACTTCCTATCATGACCAGGTGGCACATCGCCTGGACAAGGGAGAAGAGATCAATGTCATATATCTGGACTTAAAAAAAACACCTTTGATCTAGTGTTCCATAATCTCCTCATGAAAAAATTAGCTAATTGTGGCCTCAGCTACATCACAGTCTGATGGCTGGGGAATTGGCTCTGGGGTCAGACCCAGAAAGCGGTAGTCAACAGAAGTGAATCATCACGGTGCTCCGTGACCAGTGGTGCCCCTAAGGCTCCATCCTTGGCCCTGTACTCTTTAATGCCTTTATTAACAATGTGGACACTAGTGTCAGAAGTGGACTGGTCAAGTTTGCTGATGACACCAAACTTTGGGGTAGAGCATCCATACTTGAGGATAGGTTGGTGATCCAGGTTGGCCTTGATAGGCTTAGAGAGTGGGCAGATGAAAACTTCATGACATTCAATATGGAAAAATGCAAGTACTCCACCTTGGGGGTGGGGGGAGGCGACCCGCATCACGCTTACAGGCTCAGCAGTGCTACACTCACTAGCACCACAGCCAAAAGGGACTTGGGGGTCATGATTGACCACAAGATGAACATGAGCCACCAGTGCGATGTCTCAGCTGGCAAAGTGAATAAAACCCTGGCTTGCATTCATAGATGCTTCTCAAGTAAATCTCAGGACAGGATGTCATCTTCCCACTGTACTCAGCCTTGGTGAGGCCGCAGCTAGAGTACTGCATTCAATTCTGGGCTCCACAATTCAAGAAGGATGTGGAGAAGCTTGAGAGAGTCCAGGGGAGAGCTGCGCGCATGATCAGAGGGCAAGGGAATGGGACTTTCGAAGAAAGGCTGAGAGCCAAGGGACTCTTCAGCCTGGAAAAGTGCAGGCTCAGGGGTGATCTGGTGGCAGCCTATAAGTATATTATGCATCAGGATCTGGGAGAACACCTGTTCACCAGAGTGTCCTAAGGGATGACAAGGTCCAATGGTCACAAACTCCTCCAAGACCCTTTTAGGCTGGACATAAGGAAAAACTACTTTACTGTCCGAGCCCTCAAGGCCTGGAATACACTCCCTCCAGAGGTGGGGCAAACACCTACTCTGGACTCTTTTAAGAAACTTTTGGATGTTTATTTTGCTGGGATCCTTTGACCCCAGCTGACTTTCAGCCCCTGGGGCAGGGGGCTGGACTGCATGATCTTCCAAGGTCCTTTCCAGCCCTAATGTCTATGAAATCTATTGTATTAAATTAAATGTACTAGCTTTTAATTCTGGAATAAAAAATCCTCTTTTTTAGTTTAGCTTAATGAAGCACTCTTTCTAGAGTAAATAGCTCCACACAGACAGCTATGGGAAAATAGGTACTCTGATTAATTTTTAAATGTCAGATATATTTTATTCTCTCTGTGCCTCACTTACTTATCTTTAGAATGGGAATAATAATACTTCTTATATATTGGTTGTATAGTATTGTGGATCAGCTAAGGTCAGCCTCTTCTACGACTGAATATCCTCTCACAGAAGAATAAGTGGAAAATATCTGTGTAAGGGAGTATCTGAAATCTCCCCCACCCTTTTAGTGTAGTAGTCAGCCCACTCAACATTTGTATCTCTCTCTGTTTTGACAGATGAACACTCATATGTGCTTCTTTACAATCCTTTCAGGACCAAAAAAAAAAAAACCCTCTCAAAAAACCTGAAGAGACAACAGAAGATTGTATCTAATTAAATTCATCAGAAAGGAAATGGTTAAAAACAGCTGGTTTATCTTCTATAGGTTTGAAGTCATACTGTACAGTGTCATGGGGCATTACCTAAGGAGCATCAACTTTCTGTGAATGCAGGAAGTGGCTTCCATTAGCATTTATGACATTTCACAGAAAAATGGGCACAAAAATGTTGAGTCTCATCAACCATTCATGTTTGTAAGTAAAAAATCTTTTACTAGGTCTAGAAACTTATATTTCAGCCTTAGTGTTAAACTGCAGATGTAACTCCTGATAATAAGCTTTGAACTTCTTGTTACTAAAGCAGATCAATATAAGATGCATAACTCATCTTTTGCAAGTTCAGGGTGTTTTTTTGATGACTGTTTACAAAATGATATCAGAATTTCCTGCTTTAGGACTGGAAATAGGCTTAAATCAATGGAGCTATGCTGATACCTACTAGATGAGGGTCTGGCATACTTATTTTCTTACCAATTTTGACCTTTTACAGTTGCAAATTTTTGGAGTTATTCCTGCAAAAGAAGCAAGGACCCACCCGCTCACTTCCCCTACCCCCAATCTTATAACTCTGCAGAAGCTGGGAGATTTCGCTTAAATTGCTCAAAATAACTTGCTTGTTGGCACCTACCACATGCACAATTTTAGCTCTGGAAACTACAATTTGCATATGGAAACAGCTGGTATGAATGGAAATGGCTTTATCCATTAGAAATAACTTCATCAATAAACAGTGGCCCACTTTGGAGTACAGCACAATACCCATGTGGACCACCTACACACAGGATGTTGAACACCAGTGGAAGAAGGGAAAATTTTGATCAGAAGCACAAAGACAAACTGTAGGATTGCAAAAACGTTCCATGCAGAGCAGAGTCATGGTGAATGGTTCTCAACTAAGCTGCTTCTTGTGTAGTTATTTTTCAGCTGTGCAAAATGAGTAGAAATTAAGAGTGGAAAACTATCACGGGTTTGACTGGAGACCTCTGATTTGACAGTGTTTTACATTAGTCTTCCACACATGGAAATTATTACTTAAGATGTGAGTGGTTGAGAACCAGGTGTATAGTTTTTCAAGATCTCATCTGAAAGATCCCTTCCCTCCCCACCAACACACAGACACAAAAAATGTATATTTACTGAGAAGGTTTAAGGGATACCTTACTGAGTTTCAAGCAAATAGTCCTGCAGATTGTAAATGTTTCAAGCTGTGTCTCAGGGGTTAGTGCAGGGGTGGGCAAAATGCAGCCCAGGACTGTATATGGCCTGCCAGTCCATTCTATCGGGCCCACGGGGCCCCTAAAAATTTTAGAAAATGAATATTAATCTGCCCTGGGCTGCCTGTCATGTGGCCCTCAATGGCTTGGCGAAACTCAGTAAGTGGCCCTCTACCCAAAATAATTGCCCGCCCCTAGGTTAGTGCCAAGTACTCTCAATTCCCACTGTAGCCAGTAGCAATTGAAGGCCTTGGCAAGAGTGGCCTCCAGGTCAGCAGGATGTCTTCTGAACAGTGGGACAGGAACAAACCCTCTGGATAATGGTGTAGGTTTAAATTGAAGTGTCAAGAGAGTATTTAGTCTGACATGATAAACACGATAGTTGGAAATTTATAATAATACTGGATGGGCAAATTACTATTGGGTTTTTCCTATAAAGTAGACAGCAATTTACTTGTTAGTATACTTATTTGCTATAGGAAATTAAATGCATTACTTTGTTCAACACAGGATAAGCCTATAATTGGTTAGTTCTAGATAAAAGCTATACAATAGTTAGAAGCTATGAAAACAAGGAAGAAAATACTTCCCAAGAGTCTTGCTTTGGCCAGGATAATCTGGAGTACTGTTTGCTTCTTTGTATTTTGCCGTCTGTAACACTAGCATGGATTCATTGTTTTCTGGAAAGCTAAGAAGAATTTCTATCTAATTAGCAGCTTCTGTTTCAGTAATTTGGGCAGAGGTATTGTTACTGGTAGTCTTTGAAGTCCTCAAGGGCCAGTAGTGTACATGATGGGCACATTTTTTTTTGTGCTCTTTCCTTATTGTATCTCAGTGATTTCCCCCACTAGGGATGTCAAGACACCGAACATGAAATAGCAAAAGGAAGCAGGCAATTCTATAGCAAGTGGGAATGCTATTAGAGTACTACTAAAATGAAGAGAATTTTACTACCTACTGGAAGATGCTAGAGCTGGTTTTGTATCCACTTCTAATTGTGCCAGTTAGGGGTAGTAGGCAATTAGTTTCGATTTCCCTAAAGATGATGGCAGTATGTCAGGTGAGACTTTAGGGAGCCATGGTGGAAAAAAAAAAATTTGGGGAGGTTCCTAAGACCAGCATATTTCTGGATGAGTAATCACACCATAAAATTCTGGTATGAAGCAATTTACCTAAAGATTTCCTTTCGTCGGTGTTCCAGGTATTTCTCCAGTCACTAATAGTGGGATTTAGTATGCATGTATATACGTAGGTTTACAATTAGCGGAGGCTGAACAATTTCAATTCTGATATTTTTCAACAAAAAAATGAAACTTTTGGTTAGCTTTAGTCATACTGCATGAGTCATAGAGTATGGAGTTTGGTGGCTATTATGGTTTCTTTCCTTTTGATCTGTTTGAATACCTCATTTAAAATAGAAGAAAAGTTATAAATTAGGAAGTCTTAAGAGGACAGGTACATGGGCAAAGAGACTCCAAACACCACAAAACAAAAATAATCCTTCAATATTTGGGGTTTAATATCTTAGCCCTCAATTCCATAATTTATTTTGAAAATTGGTGCTTTTATCTTTGTTTCAAATCGTTTGTCATGGTTGAAATGAAATTTCCTTTCTAATCTTTCACTTTTAATTGTTCATTGAAAAATGCATTTTGGCTTCAAAATTTCCATGTTTGGTCTCAGCCTTACAGGTCCTTTTTTAACATGGAAAAACTTAAGAAAAATCCACTTAGCTTATTAACTGGGCACAGAACTAAAATACTACAATCTACTAAGACATTTTTTCGGGCGGTTTTTTGCCAAGAGAAGAGAGATGGTCCAGTGGTTGGGACACATGCTTAGGAGTTGGCATACTTATATGTCCTTATCTGTAAAGTAGAGATAATGTTTATTGCTTTCCTCATAGGACTGTTATAGGGATAAATATATATTAAAGATTGGGAGGGTTCAGCAGATATGATAATAGGGTGGGGGTGTATAAAGCACATAAGAAGTCAGAAATAGCTTATTTTAGCTTACAGTATAATCCTGAATGAAAAATTCATTTTCTGCTTTGTTTGAAGACTTCTGTTTCATATATATATATGTGTATATATATAAACAATATGAGTATGCAAAGAATACAATACAATATTACTTTTGTAAACTTCAGAAAGATGCATGTAGTGCATGACTATACATTTATTTTTAAGGTATTGGTACTAGTTGCTCATTTATAGGTTAATACTCAGCAGTTTCAAAGGATGATAGTGTTATTTAGACGAAAATGTGATATTCTCACCTTGAATTGTTAGTTCTTTGTTGCTGGTTGTTTTAAAGGGTCAAAGCTAGTACTACCCATTTGTGATACCTTTAAAACCATGGGCTGTGTAGAAAAATGTGGGTGAAAATAATTCTGTATCTGAAGTGGAAGTGGTAGAAATGAGACTTGTACCTTCAGAAAGGATTATCACAGATGTGCACAAGGGGAAAAAGTCAAGTAAAAAAATCAATGATTTTAAATTGAGAGACTTAGCTAAGAATGTGATTCTGTAATTTTTAGCATTCGGGCACAATGATTCACCTGTGTTCTATCATTTACAGGTTCAGGGACCCAATCCCCTGGTTAAATGGGGGTTTGGTGTCAGCACAGAGAAAATAGTGAATATTGCCTTTTACCTACAAGGAGTGCGAAGAATCATAGTTCTCCAGTCGTGACCAAGTAGATTTCTGGGTGTAGCATAAAGGCAAAGCCAGTCACAAGAAGCTGACAGTGTTGGTAAGTAGCTCCTTCAAAACCATGGTGTCTCATGCAGCCATTTATGTAATGTTCATTAGTTAAACCCCACCCCCCCACCAAAGAACACACTTATTTCCTCCCTGCTCTTCCTCACATCTACTGCAAAGTTCATTTTTTTTACCTTTCCAGAAATCCATGCATTAATCCACCCCAGATTCTGCATCTCCAGCACCATTTAACCATTGTGTTTTTTTTTCCTCCCAAGTACCTGTTCAGAGTTCCTCTAGGTGACCTCTTGCCTGGCTGTTGTTCCTCGCAGAAGCTGCAACAGCCAGGTTGCGCTGTTGCTTCTTCTGGCAATAGTGGAGGCAGGTAGGTCGTATGGGAAGCTGCTCTTTCCAAGGTGGTGAGTTGGTTGGTGCACTGGGGACTGGGTCACTGATGGTTCTTGGGGTGGACAGGTCTGCTCTGACTGCTGGAAAACTCTCTTAACTGGTGTATATTGAGATAGCAGATAATAAGCAATACTATACAACAATGACAAGGGGGTTACTGAGTAAATTTGAAAATTGATTTCTAACTCAACCAAGAAACATAATTCTTTGACACACATACGTCTGCTTCTCAGCAGTTTGGAAGCCCTTCTCCAAGCCAGGGCCTCTCTTTTGGGAGTAGTCTTAAACGTTGGGGAAATTTGACTAGTCCTGTTAATCGCCTCGTGACATGAAAGAAAGGCTCTATAAAGCCCAAGGGAAGAATACAAAACAGTCAGGTTTTTTTTTGTTTCAGACTTTCGCACTCTAAATTTTTGGAAGTACAGATTGGGTAGACGTAGTGCTCTGTAGTGACTGAGTAGTAGTGGTTTAGGAACATCACATTTTGCATGGATGCAGTCATAGGCTGGTCATTTCTCTTGATTTTAAATTGGTGAAGGTAAATTGAAAACCTCCAGTAATTTAATTTTTCTAGGACTAACAGTCAAATGTCATAGCAATATTGGTGATAGCTTTGATTCCAAATTGCAGAAAAGGTTTAGTGGGATGAGCTCTGACAAGTGGTTTCAAAAGAAAGTTTGCAAATTGTTGACTTTGACACCTGGCATCTTACTCATTCCAATTTCATTCTCATAACTGCGCTCCCTTCGACAAAACATAATCCTCTTCTATAATGAATTCAGGGCTTAGTTGCTTTCTCCATTGTAAAGTATGAAACTGCCATTACAAGCTTTTTGTATGGTATATGCATTGGTGTTAAAGAAAGTCTTGTGTATAAAATACTTGTTGGAAGCAGGCCTTACTCATTTTCTTTTCTATATATTATAGTTATATGACAAAACCTGAGAAGGCTTGGCAACTGTACTCGAGAATTTCAGACATGTGACCAGAATTCCTGTAAAGTCATGAAAGGCAATTTTTGTCAGATAAGCACAATCAGTCCATATGACCCAGGTAGATTCCAGCTTGATTGGTTATATTCTTCCTTACTGAATTGCCATTCTCTCATGATAGAAATAAAACTGGCTTGTTTCAGTTTTGCGGGTGATAACTCCTTTTGTTCTCTGAGCCCTGTAAACTAAACTGCATGCGAGTGGGAATGGAGGAGGAAGTGTGGACTAAAGCTCACAGCCTATAAGAGTACATTTACCCTGTTACGTGTCACTGCACACATGCCTCTCCCCATCCCACCCACATGTACCACATCCAGAAATGCAACAGGAAGGCCACTCTGGGGTTATTCCTGGCGTCCGTTCTAAAGCACTCCAGAGACTGAATGTCCATGAGGCAGGTATGGAAGGATGCTCAAAGCCAGCTTACATGTACATGTCTGGGCTCAGAGCATGTGGACTGGAGCAGATGGGCAGGGTATGACTGGAAGGGTCCCTGGTGGGACATGCTGCCAACACGGGTAGACATACCTTAAAAATAATTCCATTGGAATTGATGATGGCATCTGTACAGCTCACACTCGAAAGTGGTCTTTACCTTCAAACGCAAAGCACCAGCCTTATGGAAAGAGCAAAATCCAGTGTACTTAAGAACAAAAAAAGTCAATTTGACCTCTATCCATGGCTAGAAATTGTGATAGGTCTGAAGTAGAAACAGAAATTCTTGGTCTTCATTTAGCATGATGACAGTAGAATCACTGTTAAACAGGAGGCTGGTAAACACAAGAATCTTTTTATTAAACAATTTTGTATCCCAAAGCTGTTTCTATTGACTCTGGTTCCCAACTCTTTAGAAGCTAAATGAGAGATCTTGACATTGTAGAGGAGGTAAGGCCTCTTCCTTCCATCTTTTTCTCTCTCTCTCTCAGAGGTGTATAACGTGAGTTTTCATCTCCCTGAAAATAACTGTGATTTCATGGGCTAGAAAAAGTAAATGGCATGTTGTTTACTAACAAGGGGCCAAACTTTGCCTTGCTTATTACATAGTCCTGTAACTTCATGAAAGTAAATGAGGCAGAGTCCAGATTTGGTACTATGTTACAAAACTGTTTTTCTCAGAATGCTGAACATTAATATTTGGGACATAGATCCTATAATAAATTTGATTCAGGGACATCCCTTACCCTGCACAGCCTGTTAACAACATCAGTGAAGAAATGTTTTATGAGCCATATTTGAGAAGGCCAGGGTTCAATTTGGGCGTATATTTTAATGTGTATAGGGAGGAAGAATGAAGTACCTGCCACTGAGAAATTTTGAAGAACAGGCATGGGACCCTGGGAGACTCACCTAACTGTATCCAAATGAATCAAGTTCTGCCCTGCGGTTGTTCTGCGTTTTGCAGTTGTTCTGCGTAAGCAGTCAATAGATAAAACACATCAACATTTATCAGATGACAGACCAGAATCTAGGTTTCTCTCCTTCCCAGTGGGTTTCCTAAACATTGGACTACAGGGTCAAATAGTCAACCAATGGACCTCTTGCTCTTTTATGTGAAGTGGAACCACTTCAACAGAAAATAGGAGGTAGGCACATCTCTCAGCATGGAATTGGGAAGCTAAGGTTTCAGTGGGGTGGGCTTTACAATACCCCTGCCTTCAGCTTTCCCTATTGGCTGTTTTAGACATCTTCCTGCTCAACATGTTGGCAGTTGGCAGTCCCATTCCAGGCTCTCCCCATGCCCTGAATAGAAAACTTAGACACACATGTCAAGACTGGATTCTGCACTGGGGCCAAGATACCTAAAAGTACATTGTGAAGTGTCCAGAAATTGGAGAAGGGGCCTTTATAGTTCCTTAGTGAAAGCTGATTAAATGTTATGGAACTGGGCATAGGAGACTGTCCTATGATGAATGGATGTTGTGAACTTTTCCAATTTTATTATGAGTTGCATGTAGTTGAGGTAGTTTTTGCCAGAATCAAGACACTTTACAAGAATTTCAGTTTTTATTACCAGGGTTGCTATAAAATAAGTCTGTCGTCTCGGGGTTGTAGAGACAAGTTTGCAAATGCATGCTAAGTTCAGAAACCAGGACGCAAGGCATTCCATGTCCTATAATTGCAACAAATACTCACTAATCTGCAGAAAATAGTGACAAGTGAAAAGTACTTTGCAATTTTAAACTTTCAGACTCAGGGCGGTGCAAAAGGTATTCCTCTACAAATGACACTAAACCATGCTTTTTTTTGGGAAGGGTGCCTTGTGTTTTTGTATTCACCTTAATGGAGCTATTTATTATGGTCTGGAAAATGCAATTAAAAGTGAAATCATCCATTTGACTTGAAGTTTATCGGCCCAGTCTAATGAAAATCTGTCTAGGAGAGAATTGCTGTAGTAAGCGCAGGTGGAATTCCAGTGAAATCCTACTTCTGAAATGTTTTCTCAGGGCATGTTAGGGCCAGAAGGAAGAGAGAATATAGCAAATTATCCTGGCCAAAAGAAGCAGGTGAAATGATTTCCTGGAGCACATTGCTTGTTCCCCCTCACTGATGTCCCAAATTAATAGATGTAAGATTGTAGCTATAGCACAGGCTAAGTGATCTCCAGATTCTGTTCAGAATTGATAAATTCATAAATACTTTTTACTATCTTTCTAGGCTGCAAAAGAGCTATACAAATGTTTTTAGTTTGCCCCACAGTTCATAATCTTGGAGATTTATTGTTATTCATATCTTTAGATGAAAAATTCTGCCCAGTTACTTGCTGAGTCCTTCCTAGATTAGTGATTACTCTTACACTCTTGCTTCTTCTGGAAATCTCCCCTCTGGTCACACGTCTGAGAGGTGGGGCAAGAGTCTGAGTGTATTTGGCATTACTGAAGAATGCACATGAATAGGGAATGTGAATTCTGACCTTTTAAAGGGCAAGGAATCTGTCAAGACTCTCAAATAAAGCATATTAGTGTGTTAGGGAATTTGTGCCTTAGGCATTTGCTAAGTTGGAAAATGTTCTAGACATGGAAGATTATCCAGTGACTATGGTGCTTGCTTAAGATACCTGAGTTCAAGACTCTACCTTGCCACAGTATTCTTAGGTAGCCAAGGTCATACAATGTAGTTTCAACTCTGAATTACAACTTGTATAGACAAAATTGTGAGCTAGCTATAAACAAGCTAGTCTGCATACCAATAATAGAGTTTCATAGTTGGTAGGGTCAGAAGGGACCTAACCAGATCATCAAGTCCCACCCCCTGCCATGGGCAGGGAATGATGCCGGGGTCAAACGACCCTGGCTAGGTGATTATCCAGCCTCCTTCTGAATACCCCCAGGGTAGCGGCAAGCACCACTTCCCTTGGAAGTTAGTTCCAGATCCTAGCCTCCCCGACTGAAGTAGATTCAGGCTAGACTGAAATGTCTAGCCTGAATCTACTCTCAGTCAACTTATGGCTGTTATTCCTTGTTACTCCTGGTAGTGCTCGGGGAAACAGGGACTCTCCCATAGCCTGCTGGTCTCCCCTGGCAAGTTTATAGGTGGCCACCAGTTCCCCCCTCAGCCTTCTCTTGTGGAGGCTGAACAGGCTCAGGTCCCGTAGCCTCTCCTCATAGGGCCTGCCCTGCTGCCCCAGGATCATGCGAGTGGCCCTCCTCTGGACCCTCTCCATGCTGTCCACATCACTCCTGAAGTGTGGTGCCCAGAACTGGATGCACTACTCCAACCAATGTCAGATAGAGGGGGAGGATCACTTCCCTGGACTTGCTCGTGATGCATCTGTGGATGCATGACAAGGTGCGGTTGGCCTTCCTGACTGCATCCCCACATTGGCAGCCCATGTTCATCTTGGAATCAATAGTGACTCCAAGATACTTTCCTGCCTCTGCAATGACGAGAAGGGAGTTCCCCAGCCTGGAGCTCTGATGCTGGTTCTTCCTCCCCAGGTGCATCACCTGGCACTTGTCAGTGTTGAAACCCATCTTATTCTCATCTGCCCACCTCTGTAACCTCTCCAGATCTAGTTGTAGCTTGTCCCTCTCTTCTAGCATGCTCACTTCTCCCCACAATTTAGTGTCATCTGCAAACTTGAACAAGGTGCTTTTCAACCCCTTGTCCAAGTCGCTGATGAAGATGTTGAAGTGTGGGCCCGAGGACTGAGCCCTGGGGGCCCCCACTGCCCACATCCCTCCAGGTCGAAAATGACCCGTCCACCACCACTCTCTGGGTGCGGCTTTCCAGCCAATTTGTGACCCATCTGACTGTGTAGGTGTCAACACCAAAGTTGCCTATTTTTTAAATGCGTATCGGGTGAGAGACAGTGTCGAAGGCCTTCCTAAAGTTCAGAAAGACTACGTCCACCACAATACCTGTGTCCAAGGCTTTTGTGACCTGGTCGTAGAAGGCAACCAGGTTTGTCTGACAGGACCTGCCTCTAATGAACCTGTGTGCCCCTAAGCCTAATCTCCCCTGTGGATCCCTTGCAGATGTGCTCCTGGATAATTTTCTCGAAGAGCTTCCCCAAAGAGTTATGATAGCGTAGAATTCAGCCTGAGCTCATCATCTATGTATTTGGCTACGGTCCCAGATGAGTTTTCATTCTTTTTTAATGAAAACTTCAACAGTTACTTCAAACCAGTTACGCCAGAAGGTAAGTAAAAAGAATGAAAAGATAAGTTTCCATTCTTTTGGCCTGGTAATAATAAAAGTATCTATTTTCCTTTCATATGTGAGAAGTGGCCCTCAACCATCCTAACAATAACTCTCTTCCTCAATGCCACTCCTGCTTTCCCTTACCTGGTCCACTACCCCCAGCAGAATTACTCTGATGTAGCAGTTATGAATAGAGTGAAGTCAAAGGAAAAAGTACTTATGGAGAGAGGTTAAGGGAGCTTTTTCTTTGCTTTTAGCTGATGAGGAAGAGCTGTGCATTTTCTCTCTCTTCTTATATTAACCCTTGCTCTTTCCTTAGTTCATACTGTGTTATAAAATTGCACAGTTCCTAAGTCATTTCCTAAGCCTTCTAAAAGTGTAGATATTGTTGCTCCAGGAGCCACTTTGCATTTAGACCTATGTGTATTAGGATGAGTTACATTGCCTCAATAGTAGAATACTCTTAGACTTGTCACTTTACAGAGTGTTCCCATTACAGCCCACACTCATATCTGCTGTGATTTTAAAGAAATAACAAGCAACTTTAATTAGTTTGTTTTAAGAGTTTGGCATCTTGCTTTTATGTTCAAGAAAAAAGAATTCCTGCTCATCAGGGACATGTTTCTGAATTCTACAACAATTCTGGTTTCCTAATAGCTAGCTATCCTTTGCTGATATCTGTGCATCAATGTGTGATCTGTTTAATGGTGGGGTAATGCCTGACTTGGGAATGCAAATGCTGCAGCATTTCAAGATAACAATGTCCTGGCCCCAAAGGCAGCCATGATGTCTCCTTGTGGCTCAATGACTCCTGCTCCATTCTAGCTCCTCAAGGTACCCTTCCTTTTCTTACCTGCCTGCCATGCTTTGATGAAATGGATAGTGTTGTGGGAGGCTGCCTCAGAGTCCCAGCGTGAGCTTCAGTCCTTCAACTGTCTTGTGCTCCATGTGCCTAACTGGCACCAGCCTTGCTCTCAAGCACTAAATCACATTAGGGACATTAATTGTGGCCTCTGTCCTCCCTTGTAGGCATGCCCATGCCTCACAGATGGTACTTCATATCACTTTGGGTTGATCCCTTGGCTGCAATGCAACAGTTGGCCCTCTGCAGGGCTCAAACCTGTGTTGGGGTTTCAAACTTCCAGGGTTCAGCCCTTTTTTCTCTGGCTGTGTCCTATGAATCTAGGTCCACTGTTTCAGATCTCAGCTTCTGGTCTCCAGCCCAGTCATGCCCTTCTCAGGCTGCTCAGTGCCCTGGCCCTGGTCTTGCCCATAGTGGGCTGTTCCAGCTTTGGGATCCCTGATTCAGACAAGGCTGCTATCTTGGGTCCCAGCTTGCTCAGGTTCCTGACCCAGGCCAGGCTACTCTCATGCTGCTTAGCTCCTTAAGGTCTCTAACCTTTGCAAGGCTCTATTGTGGGTGCCTCTCAGGTGCCTCTGTGGCCTCCACACCACCCCCGTGGCCACAATTGGTTCTCTAGGTTTCGACTTATACATAACACAAATATAGGCAAACTGCTTTGCAAACTAAATGTTATTCCACTCTGGGTCAATGCCCCTCCACAGCCCCTTCAGTTTCTCTGTCTAGTTCCCCTGGGTAGCTTGGGTGTCTGTGGGCCTGTTTCCTGAAGCCCCTCTCTCCCAGGAGCTCCTTCTGCAGGTCCTGAGCTTATACGTCTTTAAACCCCACCCCTTCTGGTCATGTGGCTCCCCAGCCACACCCAGGGTTTTCCTTTTTTCCTAATGACCAGACTGTGCTCCTCTGTTGCGGGCCCACACAACAGGCTTGGCCTGCTGCACTCTCTATTTAAACTGACTGGTGCTTCTGGATCTCTGTCATACATTGTAGAAATCTACCTGACTTTTCCCTGTTTGGTGTCATCTGTTTACTACTGACTATTTTTACATGAGTCATCCAGAAGTAAACAGATTCTTCCATGCCTCAGTTTTGTGTAATGACCCACACACTCAAAGGGGTGGGGATTGCATTTTTGGTTCATGGTATCCTTGATTTAAGGGCCTACCAAGTCCTAAGTAGCCTAGGACTGGCCTATCGGAGGCATTGCCTCTCTGTTGCAGGTGTGATCAGAGCTTGAACCGGAGTTCTCTAATGATAAGAGACAACACTCCCTGTCTGGACTCAGGACTTTTAGAATTTGCTGTCCTGCCTTGATCTGAAGTAGTCTGAATTTGGTGACCTTTAAGGCATGTTGCGAAAGACACTTGTCTGACAAGGTTTCTGGAGAAAGGGCTGAGGGTTTGCTCCATATACAATGAAGGGGCAAAAAGGAGTTTCTGTTGGTGGCTGGCTAGATTCCTGCTGAATTAATTGCATTAACACTGCTGAGATGCTGAGATGTAGTATTTACAGTATGTCGAGGCATCTGCTACCTTGCACAGGCACTTTAAGTTATTGTGTTAATTTAAAATAACTAGATTCCAAGTTAGCAGCTTTGTGTTCCAGTTCCTGAGCTGCTGAAATTTGTAGGCTTGAGAGCAGGCTAAATCTGCCCTGGATCAAATCTCAGTTTAACCTGGAGTAGTTGATCATTATGAGGAGTTTGTACTTGCCTAGCACTAGAGCCTAAAAACTCTAAATAAAACGCAAATCATAGCCAATACTGCAGCATATGGGATAGGCCAGGGACAAGAAAAGTCTTTCTTCTTTTGTTGTTCAGTAACATCATAGAATCATAGAAGTAGGGTTGGAAGAGACCTTGTAGATCTTCAAGTCCAACCCCCAGCCTGGGCGGGAGAAAAACTGGACTCAAATGAGTACAGCCAGGTAGGCATCAAGCCTCTTCTTAAAGACCCCCAGGGTAGGAGCCAGCACCGCTTCCCTTGGAAGTTGGTTCCAGCTCCTAGCCGCCTTAACTGTGAAGTAGTTCTTGTGGATGTCTAATCTAAACCTACTCTTCAATAATTTGTGTCCATTATTCCTTGATATGCCAGGGGGCGCTAGGGGAAACAGTGTCTCCCCCAAACCCTTCTGGTCCCCCCTAGTGAGTTTATAGACAGTCACCAGGTCCCCCTCAGCCTTCTCTTGTGAAGGCTGAACAGGTTTAG
>NW_017728949.1:10937067-10967442 GCF_001723895.1 Crocodylus porosus | reverse complement strand
TAAGTGTGCTGCTGGTTTCTACTGCCCAAGTGCAGCACCCTGCACTTGTCAGTATTGAAACGCATCCTGTTTATGTTAGCCCACCCCTATAACCTATCCAGATCTTGCTGCAATCTTTCCCTCCCTACTAGCATGCTCACCTCACCCCAAATTTTGGTATCATCAACGAATTTAAACAGGTTGCATTTCACCCCATCGTCCAAATTGCTGATGAAGAAATTGAACAGCACAGGCCCAAGGACCGAACTGTGGGGGACTCCACTGCCCACTTCCCCCCAGGTTGAATATGAGCCGTCCACCACCCCACTCTGAGTATGATCCTTTAGCCAATCTACGATACATCTGACTGTGTAGGCATCAATGCCACAGTCGCCTAGTTTTTTAATAAGGATGGGGTGGGAGATGGTGTCAAAGGCCTTGCTGAAGTCTAGGAAGACTACGTCCACGGCAACACCTGCATCCATTGCCTTTGTGACCTGATCAAAAACATCATATGACATGGTTTAATGTTACATTTTCAACATTCATACAATCATATATTAACCCAATGAGGAGGCGTGTTTTGTTATATGGCATTATATTTCAGAAGAAAGCTACAAGGAAAACATTATGCAAGGAAATAATGGACCAGTTGTGATGGTACAGCCCAGCATGAGTTGTCAGCAGAAAGGGTCAAAACTGGGGCTTCTGCATCTGATCATTTGAAAATCTGAGCTGAGGTTCTGAAAGCTCAAAAGCCTATTTAAATGCCCTCCAGTGGCAACTGAATGTCATGTTTAATGTGTGTGGGGTTACACAGCAAGATGTTTTACATTGGCCTAATCTCTTAGACCAGAGCTGTCCAACTGGCAGCCCAAAAGGGATAAATTTTGGCACCTGGGCTCTCACCTGACTGATGCTTTCTCCATTGCTCCAGCTGCAACAGCAGCTAGAGTCTTCAGGTTTCATCAGCCTCCTCTGGCTGCTGTTTCCTGCTTGCTCACTCTGGTGCAGCCCACAGGGCACTTGGCCCTTATTCACACTATATTATTTCTATTGCAGTAGCATCTGAAGGCCATGACAGAGGTTTTGTCCCCTTGTGCTAGTCACCATATGCAAACATCATAGAATCATAGAAGTTAAAGGCTTGGAAGGGACCTCTAAAGATCATCGAGTCCAACCCCCCTAATCTGGGCAGGAATACTGCTGAGATCAAATGATCTCAGCAAGTTGCCTGACCAGTCTCTTCTAGAAGACTTCCAGTGTTGAAGACTGCACCACATCCTTGGGAAGTCTAATCCAGATTCTGGTCACCCTTGTTGTAAGGAAGTTTATCTTTACATCCAGCCTGAAACCATCCTCTAATAGTTTATGGTCATTGCTCCTCGTTCTCTCCTGGAGTGCCCTAGTGAACAGTTTTTCTCCCAGCTCCTGATATTCACCCCCTACATACTTATGTCCTTCCAAGTCCCCCTTCAGTCTTCTCTTCCCCAGGCTGAACAGTCCTAGATCCCTTAGTCTTTTCTCATAAGATTTGTGCTTCAGGCCCTTAATCATTCTTGTGGCCCTTCTCTGCACCCTTTCAAGATTCTCCATGTCTTTTTTGAAGTGCGGTGCCCAGAACTGGACACAGTAGTCCAGCTGGGGTCTCACCAGTGCCAAGTAGAGGAGAAGTATCACTTCCTAGCCTTGCTTGTGACACATTGGCTAATGCATCCCAGTATGCTATTAGCTCAGTGTCGCACTGGCAGTTCATGTTCATCCTGTGATCAACCATAACCCCAAGATCCCTTTCAGCCATCGTGCTAGCCAGGACATCTCCTTCTAACCTATATTCATGTCACTGGTTACTTCTCCCCTTTGCATTTGTCCTTATTGAATTGCATCCAGTTCTGCTCTGCCCACCTTTCCAACTTGTCCAGGTCTGCTTGGATCCACATTCTATCTCCTAGCGTGACTGCTTTACTCCATAACTTAGTAGTGTCTGCAAACTTGGCCAGTGTGCTTTCTAAATCATTGATAAAGGTGTTGAACAGCATAGGGCCAAGGAGAGGGAACATCAAGAGAGGATGCTGAAACATGGAGGAAGGTAATATACCAAGTAGCAGAGCTGAGAACTGACGTTAGGTCCTTTATGTACTAATCTAGTGTTCTGCCCACTAAATCATGCTGCTGCAATGTTTGTATCCTTTCCCCAGACCCTCCTTTTGTTGGGTCTTATTTTGCCAGACAAACAGGTGGAATAAATCACCTTGATTAGTGGAGTTGTCTTGATTTAGATGAGGACTTGGCTCTCTTTATGTCTTTAAATGCTGTAAAACCACCAGAGATGTTGTTTAAAAAAAACCTTACAGGATGCCAAAAATATTTTAAATCGTGGAAAACCGTAGGGTGAGGTGTGGCCTATAATACCTTCAGAGACGGGGTAGGGAAAGGTAAAAAAATTGGCTTAAGATAGCATGCTAGTTTTTAGTATAAGTAAGGAATAGCTACCATTGCACCCTAATCCATGTTGAATATGGCACTTGCAATATGTGGAGGGGTAAAATGCACTACCTGAGAGATAAAGAAGTTGTAACAGTGAACTTCAAACCCCTGTTACTGAATAGCAGACTGCAGTGGGCAAACTGCAGAGTTGTTATCACCAGTTAATAGGGTGTCTGTTGCAGAAACAGAGCATTCAGATGACTGGTTAGTTAGTAGAAAGCCTGGTGGCCTATCAGGAAAGGAGTAAAGCAAAAAGCCAGATAACTGGAAAAAGGGAAACCCCTGGGCCTGGCCTGAAGGGCCGCGTGGTCAGAAATTGGGGTGGGGCAAAGGGTCACGTAAACCTGGATTTTGGAATGGAGCCTCAGACTGGCCCAGGCTGCACTGGCAGAAGGAGCTTCCCACACTGAGTGGAGAAGCTGTACTGGAGATTGTAGGGTGGGGGCAACTGGGAGTGTAGGCCCAGGAGGGCCCAAGTTGGCAGAGGCTAGCAGAACAGAGTAGGAACCTGGGGAGAGCTTGGAGAAAGGCACCCCAGCTGCTATTGATTTGCTTTGCATTTTGATTTTATGGTACTGAACTGCACTGTAAGACCTGGGAATGGCTGAAGGACTGGTAGGATGCCCCAAGGGTGTCTGGGGAAGGTGCTAGAGTTGACAAAGGACTGTTAAACACTGTGGACTGAGAGAGAGAGAGAGAATGGCTTGAATGCAGGGGTTGTGACTGAGAAGCATTAACTGAGGATTGTTAGTTAGGACTAATGACAAGGCCATAACCAAGAACAGCTGTTCTGGGCAAGAGCCCAGTAGACTGAGCTAAGCTGGGTAGCAAGAGCCTGGTGTGCTGAGCTGAGTGGAAAATAAACACCTGTATCACTGTGGTGGACTAGGGACAACCTCCTGAAATTTCATTTTTTCATCAAAGGCACAGCAGGAAAGATCAGAGAGCTACCCTGATTAAACCAGAGGGGATTAGCGTGGCGACAACCACCTTTAGCAATGTGTCCCATTACAGAAGAAGGAGAGCATAAAAAGGGGAAAGCCATGAGACCCAATCAACAATCAGTGAGACAGAGCTATAGATAGCCCAAGGATGGAAAAGCCTTCCAAAACAAACTGGGCAACTCACTGGGTGACCTTCACAGGCTCCAAAGTAGTGCTGACCTTCCTGGAACGACAACGTGACTTGTGCATCAAAATGGAATACCCTTAACTAAATCTCCCCAGCGTAAGGTATTCAGGCATGTTCATTGTTTCCTTTCAACACCACCCATGCGTGCCTTCAGTTCCACCCTTTTTGTTTGAATAAATATATTTAGCATGGCTCATAAGGAAAATCCCACTCTCCATTTGCGTCTGTGTTTCCCTTTATCTCTTACAGTAGTGCTCGACATGGATAAAACTCGGGACTTAGTTGCAAGCAAATCTGTTTTAATTTGTCTTCTGCTTTACAACCCTGCTACCATTAAAATCTTATTTATAGAGTACATACCTGTCATTAGCTGATGCTTTTTTTTAAGCTTCCCGAGTTATTTTCTTCTGTGACATGAAGATACACAGTACGACTTTTGCATCATCTGGTGGCGTGGCAAATAACATTTAACAGCAGAAAATGAGCATTGGATTTAGAGAACCAACACAGTAAAGTGGCAGAGTCATAACTGTCATCCTGTACTTTTGAGCTAGTTAACTCTTTAGTGCTTTCCCTGACTGGAACCGAGTGCCTGAATAAAACATTTAAACCACAGTCTGACTGTAGAATATATTGTGTCATTAGTATCTCCCTCTATACAATCAAAAAGTTACTTTTTATTTTCTAACTTATGGACCTGACTCAGTTAATAAAAGGATACTGAAAGGCATGATTTGGAATCTGAAAAATCAAGCTGCATTCTTCTTTGCCACATTCACTGTCACCAATAATAGATATTTCACCTGAAAATGAGCCTTTCACAAAGCTGAGTATGGAGCTCCTGCCACTGGGATTCTCCACATTATAAAAAGTCTCATAAATGAGACTTTGTGTCTCATGGGGAAGTTGGAAGACACTGGACTATACATTTCCACAGATTAAGAGGTATGGATATGCAAGTCAGATTGGACCAGAACCTCTGCCGAGCAAAAAGGGCAACTTCACTTGTGTTTACACATAAACAGAATGATTTTATTTTTGTATCAAGACATTGCTATGGTTTGCACAAATAGCAGAAGAGACTGCTGAATTCAAAGGATCCTTTCTCTATTTACCTTGCTGGTACTTCATTCCTTTCCTTCCAGCTAAAGAGAATGGGCCAGCACTGCCTTCGGAGTCTGTCAACAATGCTCTTTAATCAAGCAAAGGGATCAACAGCTGAGTGACATGAGCCACTCCTTTCTCCTCCAGGTGCTGTGAGCACGCTCTAATTTGCATTGCCAGTCTTTGCTGGCTCAGCAAATGGGGAAGCAATGTAGGAAAATGGCCTGCAGGTCTCCTGAGTAGTAGCACAGAACACTATTGAAAACCTGCTGGACTTATCTGGTATGAATGAAAAAGCTTCCCATTTCCTATTCATTTTTTCTAGCCAGAAATTGTTTCTGTCAATGAGCTTTATCTTCACCAGAGAAAGTGGCAATGTTTTCTACTATACGCAGATGACAATCCATGTGCTGCAGCTGCAGCTGAGAATTAAAACAGGGTGCACTCTCCAAAATGTTGTTTAGGCTTTGAGGAAATCTTGTTACCTTTCAAAGAGGATGTTTACCTCTTCTGGGGTTTCTTATATGGCAAGTGAACATAGGGGACAATGTGAAATCTAGGACGCTGCCAGCTCAACTCCGCTGCCCCTACCAGCTCAAGTCCACCATCCTGCTGCAGGCAGAGGTAGGGTTGGAGTGGTGTGGGGGCAGCTCTGGTATTACTATTCAGGCAGCTAAGGGACTCAATGACCCATTGTTCTTACTTCACAGGTGTTGACAATCATTTCCCCTTTTTAATGGTCATTCTGTTAATCAAGCTAACCTATTTTAGGGCAAGTTTACTGTCTTTTGGGGCTTACTATTTTACAGCTCTTGCCACTCCACCTCCCTGTCCTGTGCCCTGCATCCCATGACCAGCACTCTGTACCGAGCATGTTTGTTTAAATTTTCACTGGTTGGCCAGGACTGGCCTCTGAAACCTGGGACTGTTGTGGCCAAACCTGGATGTACCGTCACCCTAGGTACACCTTTTCTGGGCCCTATGAAAAAAACAGGGGCAAGAATCCTTGAAAATTGCTCTCTGAAAATAGTTTCAAACCATGCTATTGACGTATCACTTGGTACTGGAGTTTGCTGCTCTTACTGCAGGAAATATCCCTTTGAAATCAATGGCATTACGAAAAACTCAGCATGATTTAAGGTATCAACATCTATTTCATAAAGAGAAAATCCCAAATAACCACCTGCCAAAACTGGGGAAGTAGAGAGAGAGACAAGTAGCAAAGGGTGGGAAGGTAGGGATTGGGATTGTGAGTGACTATGTAATGACAAGGAATAGTCTGATATAGATTCTCAGTGCTACAGTGGTGTCTCTCCATGGGTTTTTGTTTTTCTTTTGACTCACCTGGTTTGATTGTTCTGTGTTGCTCCACTCCGGGGAAGTAGAGCAGTTAACATCTCACTCATCTTTCATGTGACCTTTCCAATACCACACCTTTTGTTGGGTGAGGGTAACAAAAACAACAGAGAGAATTCCCAAAAGGGTGAGGGCAAGTTAATCCTTTCAGAACAGCACCAACCTGATACTTCATGGGCAGGTCTCTGTTAGCCTCAAAATAAATTAACATCTTTTCTTTTCCTCATCTGCTTCCTGTCTGCTTTGCCTGCTGTGAATTCAGTCACTTATCCCCTACTCCTTTCCTGCTTGGCCCCACTTTTTGCAGTGATTGTCTCAAAGAGCAAGTAACAGTAATTATTATCCTGTAAAAAAAAAAAAAAAAAAAAAGAGAGAATTTGTTTCTTTTTAATATCAGTTCCTAGGCTGCTGTCTAAGTACAGCCCAGATTGCCCACTGGTATGCTTTAAATAGTTCTTACTGTCAGAGAAGCTACACCAATTTATACCAGTAGACAATTTACCCCACTGGTGAGCTGTGTAGCAGTCCTTCTGGATCAGGGTTCCCCTTCCCTACTGAGCCACATCTCCTCTTGTTGAGATCCATTTCTGTTCTGCCTTTAGGTATTTGTAGAACTAGGGTGATCATTATTATTTTTAAGGAAATCTGGGACACTGTCCCCCGCCCCCCCCTTAAGCGGTGCTGCTGCAGGTGGAAGCAGGCAGGGGTGAGGGGTGCAGTCTGGAGGGGAGACGGAGTGGCATGGTACACCAGGGAGGTGAGCAGGCGGATGGGTGGGCAGGCACATTCTGCTGCTGCTGTGCCAGAGCAAGATGTGCGGATGGAGCGGTGCCCAGCCCAGGCTGCCCCCTGCCTCCAACTGCTGCTCCAGTGGACCCAGGCCAGGCACATGTGGGCAGCAGCGGTGGTGCCTACTCACCTGCCTGCCTGGCACACCATGTTGTTCCACCTCTTTGCTGGACTAGGCCCCATGTCCTTGCCTGCCTGCCTGCCTGCCTCTGCCTGTGCCTGCAACAGCCAATTCCAGGACTACTTCTTTCAATTTTCACCAACTGGCCAGGATGATGGAATGGCCTACAAAATCTGGGAGCGTCCTGGCCAAACTGGGATGGATAGTCATCTTATGTATGACCTATCTCACAGCAATATCAAAGTGCCTCATGGTCATTAAGGGCTATTATCTGCACCATCACTTTATTTAAGGGCTATTAGCATCACAATCATTTTATTTTCATTTTTCCAGATGTGCAACTTAGATGTATGATAGATTAAGTGACCTGCTTAAAATCACACAAGAACTCTGCAGTGGACTAAGCCACTGGTTCATTTATCAGCCAAGACTATTCCTTTAAATACAAATGGCTTTGTTTGTACCATTTGTATGAAAAAAAAGAATTTAACATTGCATCTGTAAAATGAGCTCCAGTGAGTGGTTCATCAAAACCAGATGAAGAAATCCCTCTTGACAACTCAACTGTGTTACTTGTTCTTTTCCACCAAGGTCCCGATCCTCAAAGTATTTAAATACATCCCAATGAAACCCTTGGAACTGATTTTCTGCTTAGTATTAATCATAAGTTTAAATGCTTTTTAGGGAGGGTCCTAACTGGAGGAGGAGGAAAGATGAAGGTTTAGTAGCCTGATGCTCAGAAAGATGTCTAGAATAGACGCACTTTATGAGCCTAACCTAGTACAGCGTCTGGTGTCAATCAACAAAGCACAGTAACAAGACTGGAAAGAGTTAAAAGAACAAGACAAGAGATGGAACTTGTACAAAAGGTGGGGTTTTCCAAGTTCTTGCAACATTAAACACGGCTTTCGTTTCTGTGCCATGAGGACACTTTAATGCCAGAAGGGTTCATTTTTTAGGTCTTTACTGCCTGCTTATGCCCAGCAACTCCCACTGCACAGCAATGCTCTAATTTCCAATTCCTGTGGTTAGAATGGTAATTCGACTCACTACGGTAACCTAGTAATAGCTGGTAGAGAGTGTGTGTATATATGTGAGTGCGTGCACGTGCAGGGGAGGAAAGGGAAGGAGCCTTACTCTGTTGGCTTGCAACAGCAACTGCTTTTCAAAGCTCAACTACCAACTAGCTTTTCTGAGCAGAAGCAAATAGTTGAGAGGGAAACAATATACTTTGTGCCCATGACTGCAAAAAGTAAAATAGATGAACTAGCAGAGTATTTGTCAGAAGGTGTTTAATTACGGTTTGTAAAATTATCAGTTCTGTTGCTGTAGGAGTGGAAAAAGGATATACAGGGGAACCTGGAATCACTTGGTCTGTAGCTTTATCATCGGGGGAGGGGGAAACTTTCAAATAGTTTAAAAATGATCAGGGTTTATGTGGTGTCTAGATCAATATTCAGACTATTGCTGATTGAGCAATGCTCTGCTAGATATAATGGGTGGGCTATATTAGTGGTTGTTTTTCCTTCTGATGGCTTGTCCATCTTAGAAGATGTATGTTTACTGCTTCTTTTAAAATAGTAAGGGCCTGTGTTTCTGGGCAGTGGTAAAGATCCAGGTTTCTAGTCCCTCTATGTATTAATGGAAGATCACTAGATGCATACTGGTTAAGATTGGAAAGGAAGTCATTTGACATTATATTGTCATTTTGTATTATTTGAGGAATAAAGTGTGTTATACAGTACGTGTGTCCTTAGCTTTTACTTGTCCTGACTTTCACATGCTTAGTTGTGCAACCCTAACATTGTATTAATCAGTGTCTGTATGGAGTTTCCTAGAATGCATTTTTAAGTAACAGTAAACTCTAATTTGGAAATATTTGGAGTGGGGGGAGAAACCTACCAGATGACAGTTTTCATAGGTCTTAGTACAGTTTTGTAAAGCATTCAGTGTCTGAAACAAAAGGATCCTCTTCAGCCCAATGTGTTCACGCCATGCCTGGGAAGATGTAAATAGTTTCTCCATTTATGCATGTGTACAACAAAAGCAAGTCAAAATCACAGCAAATTGAATCTGATTCAAGACTAGACAACCCTAGATCTCTTGGTTCCCTGCTTTTTATCTAAAGCATTTATCCATAGCACTACTCTCCGTTATAATTCTAAAAACTCTGTGCTATAAGAACTAAAGGAAGAGCCACATTACTTAATGTACATAAAAATATCTTTTTTTCCAAGATGTATGCAACCAGACTATGTTCACATAATCCTGTGTTACCTGACCCTACTCCACGTAAAATGGTAGCAAACTCACCTTCCCTTGAAATCAGTGAGAAATGAGTAGGCATCAGACTAGTCACAGTAAAAACAAAATCTATTTATATTAACTTGGGTAGACCATGAGATATCAAAGAGATTGATTTGTATGGAAAGTTTGAAGGGTTAGTAACATGGTACTTTTGAACCAGAGGGGAATAAAGAAACTTGAGAAATTAAGTCAGAGTAATTTTATAGTGACATATAAATCTGATACACTATGACCAGTTACCAAGCTTGCCAGAAATTTCCTCTCTCAGCTTCATAGCAAATCTAACAACTTTTAAGCCAGACCAATTATTCAAGTCCAAGGTCTGTAGAGGCTTAGTGCAAAGGAAATAAGGCTATATATAGAAAGTTGGTCCCAGCTGTTGCAATGAAAATACTATCTCCTCTCCATTAAGTCTAAGGTAAATGATGTGTGTGTGTATGTGTAAATGAAAAACCCAAATCAAGACTTCCTTAAGTATTTGAAATTATTTGCCTTATATTCTTCTCATTCGCCTGTAGCAGTTTTTCAGGAAACTTATTGTGGTGGGACAGACTTCTTCCCATTTTTCTATGACCTGGTAGACTAGGTGAAACTCTTAGAACCAGTTTTATAAGACAAATATTTATAACAGAGAAAACGAAATTTATTTTCAGTGAATATTGTGCAGTGGTTACAAATGTAGGATGAAATCTCCATTCCGTTGACTGAAATGGAGCCAGGATTTAACCTTTACTTTCTCTGGAATGGGTCTTGCAAATTTGTTTTGCTGGAACATTGTACTTTTAACAAAAAGAAATTCTAGGAAAGTATGTGTTCCCTCCCCCTCCCCCCCCCTCCATACACAGTTGTAGTAAATTGTTAAATTACCACCAAAAAAATCTTTTGGGTGAAAAAATCAAGTAGGGTGACATGCTTACTCATGCATTTTGCAACTCTCCAACCATAGAGGGCTACACCCTGCACAGAAAGACAGAGTAGGGAGAAAAGGTGGAGGGGTAGTTCTCTTTGTGAGGGAGCAGTACACTTCTCTGGAGGCTGACATTGGCTCTAAAGTTAAGTAGCTTGACTCCCTCTGGGTCTAGCTATGGGGTGGGGAGTGGTTGGGTAGTGAAGTGAGAGAAACCTAACTGTAGGCATTTACTACAGGCCACCAAACCAAGGAGAGGAGCTGGATCTGGAGTTCTCTTGAGAACTGACAGAGGCTGTGGGTGCAAGGAACTTGGTTGTCATGGGTGACTTCAATTACCCATACATAGATTGGAAGGAACACTTGGCTAGGTCAGATCATTCATGCAGTTTCCTGACTGTGATCAAGGAGCTCTTTCTGATGCAGGAAGTGCAAGGGCCAACCAGTAGTAATGCTCTCTTAGACTGGGTCTTGGCCAAGGGAGATGATTTGGTGTGTGGCTTGAACATTGAGGGTAACCTGGGTGACAGCAACCATGAAATTATCAGGTTCACCATCCGCTGCAAGGTTGACAAATCAACCAGCAGGATTGAAGACCTGGACTTAAAAAATGCTGACTTCAATAGGCTCACAGCATTAGTAGGGGAGGCGATGTGGGACCAGGAAGGGAGGCCGAATGGGGTGCACAAAGAGTGGTCATTGCTCAAGGATATGACCCTTGAAGCACAAAAGAAAACTGTTCCTGCAAAGAGGAAAGGTAGCAGAAGGGCTGCAAGCCCTCCTGGCTTAATAGGGACATTGCAGTCCTCTTAAAAAAGAAAAAAAGAGGGACTATACAACAATGGCTAGGCACTTGTAGGAAAATGATCGGGAAAGCCAAGGAGGTGACCGAGTTTAGGTTAGCCATGGGAGTCAAGGACAATAAGAAGTCCTTCTTTAGGTATGTAGGCAGTAGAAGGAAAACAAATGGAAGTGTGGGACCTCTGCTTAACACCTTGGGACAGCTGGTAACTGACATTCAGGAAAAAACTGAACTCCTGAATGCCCACTTTGCTTTGGTATTTCACCGGTGTCATGGAACAGGGTCCTTAAGGGGGGCCATGATCTCCCAAGGCCCCTTGTTGGCCCAATGGGCACCCTCAATTCTCACCCGCCATGTCTTTGATGGTATGAATGATAGGGATGCTGCCTATAAGACCTCTCGGACACGGCCGAGATTGATGGGGTGTTTTGGGGCACCCTAGCCTTATGGGTTATGTATGGCTCCAGCCACCCCTTTACCATGCCCCAAGCCTTGTAGATGATACTGACATTGTTTTGGTCTGAGCCTTGTTGTAGTCTGGCCCCCTTGTCCTCCCTGGGCTCTCTACAGCCCCATCTCACTCTGTGCCTCACTGGCACTTGGGCTCTCCACAGCCCCATCTCTCTCTGGCCTCCAGCTCACCTCTAGGGCTCTTCCCATGGCAGTTTCAATCCTTCGAAGGGGCAAGGCACCTTAGTGCCCTGTGACAACCAGACCAAGGGGAAAGTCAAGTGAGATAAGGCTTACAGGGGACTTGCTTGGACTGACAGCCTCCCCATTGTGGATGCTGAGCGGGCAGAATACCAACTAGAAAAGCTAGACATTTATTAGTCAGCAAGACCAGATGGACTGATGGAGCTGGCTGAGGTCATCACTCAACCCCTGGCAAAGCTCTTTCAGAATTTGTGGTGCACTGGGAAATCCTGAGGATTGGAAGAAGGTCAACATTGTGCCCATCTTCAAGAAGGGGAAGAGGGAGGACCTGGGCAGCTATAGGCCAATCATCCTAACCTCCATCCCAGGGAAAATCCTGGAAAAGCTTATTAAAAATCTGTGCGATACGCTCGCAGAAGGTAAGATTCTAAATGATAGCCAGCATGGCTTCATCATGGGTATGTCTTGTCTTACCAATCTCATCTCCTTCTATGACCAGCTCTCTTGCCTCCTGGACATGGGAGATGAGGTAGATGTTATATACCTAGACTTCCAAAAAGCTTTTTGGAGGATTGTGGGCTCAGCTGCTCAATGGTTCAGTGGGAGGGAAACTGGCTACAGGGTAGGACCCAGAAAGTTCTTATGAATGGATCTGTGTCGTCCTAGTGTGAAGTAGCCAGTGGTGTCCCTCAGGGGTCCACGCTTGGACTGTCGCTTTTCAACATCTTTATCAATGATTTGGATGGGGGAGTGAAAAGCTTGCTGGGCAAGTTCATGGATGACACCAAGTAATGGGGCAGTGTGGTCAGGTCAGAAGAAAGGTTGCAGATACAGGCAGACCTGGACAGGCTCGAGAGTTGGGCAGACTGGAACCAGATGCAGTTTAACACTTCCAAGCATAAGGTGCTCCATCTGGGGGCAGACAACCTTCAACATACATATAGACATGGTGGTGACAGCTTGATTTGCACTGTGGCTGAAAGGGACCTAGGGGTAATGATTTACCATCACATGAATATTAGCTGTCAGTGTGAGGCGGTGGTCAGCAGGGCAAACAACACACTGGCATCAACCAATGTATCTCAGGCAAAACTAAGGAAGTGATACTCCCACTGTACTCAGCACTGGTGAGACCACAGTTGAAGTAGTGCATCCAGTTCTGGGCTTTAATAAGGACATAATAACTTGAGAGGCTCCAGAGAAGAGCCATTTGTATGATCAGGAACTTGCAAGACAAGCCATACAAGGAAACACTGATAGACCTGGGCCTTTTTAGCTTAAAGAAGAGAAGGTTGAGAGGGGACTTGACAGCGGCTTACTGCTATATCAGAGGAGTGCATCAGGAGCTTGGTGAACAACTGTTCACTAGGGTACCTGCGGGGAAGACCAGGACCAATAGATACAAATTCCTGGAAAGCCGCTTCAGGCTTAATACCAGGAAAAAATCCTTCACAGTTTGGGTGTCCAGCCTGTGGAATAAACTCCCTCCAGAGGTGGTGCAGTCACCTACCCTGCAGATTTTCAAGAGGAGACTGGATGGTCACCTCGCTGGGGTTACCTAGCGCCAGTTGTCTTCTTTCTTAGTGTGGGGAGGAGGGAGGCGGGGGGGAGGGGGAAGGCTGGACCCGATGATTTGCAAGGTCCTTTCCAGCCCCTAACAATCTATGAATCAATGAATACACCTTTTGTGTCCATTTTTACCAGTGGGTCAAGTTCTCTGCCCGGACCACATCTCCCATGATCCTCGCTTTCTCCCACCTTAGTAGAGGGAACTAGTATGCAGTCCTGGTACATCCTTGGCCCTGGTACATCATGAAAAATATATTCTGTTCTTTGTGTCTCCACCATAGGGGAAGACAGGAACAAGACAGGCAGAATCATATTTCTCATGAGGAAATATGGCACCATTTTGAATCAAAATATTTATTTTTCAGGCTGCAATCATCACTGAAAACTTGGTTTATGTCAAAGCTTTTGGAAAGAAAATATCTTTTTGTCACAACTGTGTATGTACGTGTGTGCATGTACACATGCATGCCCTCTGATAAATAACCATAGTTATCAGGTTATCATATTCCAATACAGGAATAAGCTAGACTGGTAATAGGTACTTTTATAACAGTCTATCTACATCCACACTAGAGATTGGTCTATTAGGTATTTTGATAAACTATTATATCCCTAAATAAAATAGTTATATTGGCACAAAAATGTAGGTAGTCCTAACCAATAAAAAAGTGCAGGCTTTTAGTTAAGATGTTCTTCCAGGAATGAGCAAACATTCAGCTTGAAACAAGCTGATACCTGAATCCATGGAAATCACTCCACTGTTCTATTCATTGTGTTTATACAGTAATTAAGGGTGGATTACAAAAGAACTGGAGCATGGCACCTCTGACTGCTTTTTGCATTCAGAAATTGGGAACATGAAAGCCACATTGTTACATTTTGCCAGTGGCATTGTTCTAAATCAAAATTGTCAACTCCAGCTTGTGGGACAAGGTGGAGCTGAGAAAATGTGGACTGTTAGTTTCCGCCTTTGAATGTTTCCTCATGAAAAGATGAAAGGTAGTGACTTGAAGTTTCTTTTTAAAAACCCATTTTTTTGCAGTGCTTTCTTGGGCAGATCAAGGGGCATTAAGCAGTGTGGAGGAGAGAAGGTCCATACTAGCCATGAAATCTGTCTATGATGAAGAAGTATCTTTAGGACCTCCATAATACTTATTGGTATTGAAAGAGCCCCAGGTGGCCAGGATTCAGAGCTTGATTGCTGTACAAGCACGTAGGAAGACATTTTTCTTCCCCCAAGTGCTTACAGTCTAATTGAAGACTTTGGCTTCACGAGTATATGTAATGATAGTAGAACAATGTGAAGGGAGTGTGCTTTTATCATGACGTTTTCAGAACTGGGGCTTCATGCCACACTGCAGTGTTCTGCAAGGGGACACTGAAACCTTATGTCTAAGGTATGGTTTTAACATAAGACTATTTAATAGTGGGAAAAGATGCATTTCTTTTTAACAGTATCCCTTCATTTTCAGTGTAATAAAATGAATGATCTGTTTTGTCCCCTTTTTTCCCTCCTCCTCTTTAAAATTAGTTTCTTCGTGTTTACAGAAATATGGGGCTTCACTGCAATTAAAAGATTCCAGAGTGGCAACCCAACACACCAGTAGAACAAGATTCCAGCTTTCCATGGTAACAGCCTCCTATGTAGCCAATCCCTCCTAGTCCACCCAGACAACCCTAATCCTACCTTTGCGGTAACCCTGAAAAGGCTCCCAGCTCTTTTATCAAAAAGGATCTCTTTTAAGCAAATATTTACAAGAGTGTGCTTTAGTTTTTTCAGGGAGTGAGCAAAAGGAAGGTTTGTTTTACTCAAAGTAAATCATGTTGAAGGATGATTATAAGGATGTATACAGGCTCTGTTATAGCTTCTAGTGTCCAGTCTACTTCAGTAATGGGGTTTGCCTTTCGATGGTTGTGCACAAAGTTTCAGATCCAGGCCCCTACCCTTTATTAGACAAGCCTACTAGAAATGTAACCTCAATGCACCCAGGAGCCCCAAACAGCTCAGAGTTCTGTGCAATTGCACGGTATGTACTACTCCATCACCACCCCTGATTTACGCATGGGTTGACAGGAAACTCACTTCTCTGACACACACAGCTAAAGGCTGAGTTCATGTCACCACCATGATGATTCCTTGTTGTCCTGAGTTGCAAGTTCCTTGCTGTACATGGCACAAATCCAGAAACATTCCATATGAGTTACAACATATTTCCCCATACAATAAGAGGCCTTACCTTTCTTTTGCTTCCATGAACTTTTAAAATAAATGTCAACATGATTCACAAGGGTGGGGATGATCCCATACTCAGCATTGATGGACTCTGTGCTCGAAGATGAAATGATGTGATGTTTGCCTGTTTGTTAATAATATAACCAGGTCTCGCTTCATTGCTTCTTGGTCTGAACACAGCAAATAGGGTTGCCTGTAGAAAAGGAATGACTAAGGAATAAGGGAAGGTTCTCTGATCTATGAAGTGCCATTGTCTGCTTTGGCGAGTTGTATTTGTCTGAATTTTTAAATGATGCTGAGCTATTTTTCAGGAGCAGAGAGAGTGGGTTTTATTTGCAGCTCTTACACATCTTCCGTCTGGTATCTACCAGAAGACCAGCTATCCCATATGTGCTGGGTACATCACTGAAAACCCACTAGAGACACCTCATTGCCCAGAGAGCTTGCTTTCAGGATCGGACAGAGAAGTAAGGAGATATGAACCAGCAAAAGAGAAGGGCACAAAAGCATGAAGGCTGCAAATTTGACTGCCTGCTATACCTTTTGCATACATCTCAATAGTTCTAATATTTCTTTGTTTGTTTAAAGTATAAGCACACTTTTAAAAATAGTGATGCTTCCAAAATTGAATGTTGATAGTGAATTGAATGTGGTAAGAATGCAGACTGGCCAAAATGCTTCTGGAAGAGAATTGTAAGCATCAAAAGCAGCATGGAAGAAGGAACTTGTGTAAGAGGCTAGAGTATGAAGGAATATCAAGGACAGAGAACTAGGCTAGGGCTTCTTGAAATTGTGGTTTTAAAGCCGGGAAAGTTGCATATTTTGTGAAATGTCTCAGTGTGGTCTGTGAGATACAGATGAAAAAAAATTTGGCAGCAGTATTTTGGACAGAGTGGAGGGAGTCAAACTAAGTGACAAGATACTTTGCATCCTGTGTCAAACCAAGTGACAAGATCCTGTGTCATCTGCCTCTGTGGAATGTCCATAATGATACAAACAAGTCCCAAACACCACATCTCAAAGTAGTAGTGGGTATCTAAAATTCACACTGGAATCAAACTGTGCTTTAGGATATCTTTGTTGCTTGATGTATCCACTGGGATGTAGTAAAGCTAAATTAATCAGTCTTTGCAAAGAGATGAAACTGCAACAAAACAGGTTCAGTTTGAGAAAGGAAGGTCACAGGCTGCCATGTGGTCTTTATCAAACCACTGACGGTATAACTACCGTGTATATGTGACACTGCTGTGGATACATGCTCCCATATATGCCTTCTCTACCCACTCACATATGCCTGGAAAATGCAATAGTAAAGCTTCTCTGGGTCCAGGGACCAATCCTGGAGGGATGCAGTGGTGCAGTCACAGCAATCAATATTCATTGCTGGAGTGCCAAGATGGTATGGGTCACCCAAGAGAGCCAAACAGGGAGCAGGAGAGGAAGGAGGACCCATCTACTCCTGCCACTGTCCCTAGATGACCTAGGGACAAAGGAAGCCCAAAGACTGCTCCCACCCTACTCCACCTGGTGGTTGTGGGGACTGGCTGTGCAAGGTGCTGGGTATGGTATCAACAGTAGCAGCAGTGGGTGAGTCCCAGCTCCCTTTCCCTCCACCATGCTTCCCCCACCATCCATGAGGCTTCATCTGTGGGGAGGGGCTACACAAGGAGCTAGACATGGCTGGGGAAGGTGTTAGTGCCAGGCAGTTGCCCCTTCCAGTGCCTGCTCCTGGCCATGAGGTCACCCAGGGGGGACTGTGCAGGGAGAAGGAGTACCTGGAAAGAAGAACCTACCAACTACTGTTGTCTCTTGCCAAGCCCAGCACAGAACCCTGGCTGTAGTAGGGTAGGAACAATGTTGAGTCTCCCCTGCCATCAGGACATTGGTGGTGGCAGGTCAGCCCTCCTTCCCTGCACCCAGAGTCAAACCTTGCTTGAGAGGAGGAAGGAGGGAATGGGAGAGGAGGGGTTGAACAGAGTCCCCCCAGACCCAGGAGGCACCAGTCGCCAAGCTTGGGAAGGGTGCGGGTGCCCCCCCATGCGTTCCATGGCGGACCCAGAAGTGGACCAAAAGTGCTTCTGGTTCACTTCTGGGCCTGCTGCCAAGTGCACTGAGAAGCCCCCCGCATTCCTGTGGGATGCTGCATGTGCCCCAGCATTGCAGTACCCACGAGCCACCTGCTACCTTGAGGTATGTAGTAAAAACATTTAAAGCTGTGTCTATGTCCGAATCGCTGAATCTTTCCAAATCTCTCTGAAATGAAGCTTCACACAGCCTTACTTTTCAATCCCGATAAAAGCAATCCTGTTCATGTGTACTGTCAGAGAGGTGAAGAAATGGAACACGACTTGCTTTTTAAGAAGAGTCCAACAAATATTAATGCATCTAGAGCCCTTGCCGAGCAACACTTGTCTCTCCTTGTGCTGTCAACGGGTGGTACCATCTCCTGAGGACCTCCTCTTGCCCCCTCACCCTCACAATTTTTTCCCCACATTCCAGATTCACAGCCTTTTTGCTTACCCATTTACAACTCCAGATTCAAGAGTATATGAAATAGGTCAATGATGGATTCCCCCTCCACACCCTTAGGACAATGGTGGTATTGTAGGTTAAGTGCAATTAAAATGTATAGCGGCTTGATTCTTCCAAGCTCATTCTTTCTTGCACCTCATGTCTCTTGCTATCACAGTCTATCTTAAGGAGGAGATATTTATTAAAAGAAACGACTGAAGACTAAAATCACAAACAGGTTTCTACCTCGCTTGAGTTTCAGCTTCCACTCCTTTGTTTACCAAGAACCACACCTGCTGCAGCACTCTATGCAGCTAGGAGAGACATCTAGTTGTTGCTTATCAGATTGCAAATAAGCATGTCATTGTCATCAGGAATCCGGGGTTTCCATTTGCTGGAGAAAAATGCAGAAAAACACAGATTTTCTCCTTTAAAAGAGAAAAATGTGGGAACCTGCGAGTTTTGCCTTGCAGGCTGGCAGAGTTCCAGTCTGCAGGGAGGTGCTCGGGGCTGGGGGGAGCCAGAGGCAGGGGGAACCACGTGCATGTGTACATGTATGTGCCTGGAGTGGGAGTAGGATAGCGCAGAGTTTTCCCTCTCAGTGACCAGGGGCTATGGACTGAGCCACCCTTTGGCATGGAGCCCACCTGCTGCCTGGTGCCCTCTGCCTCCTTCTGTGCTTGCCAACAGGTAGACATGAAGAGGGGGTGGCTGGGAGGCATAGAGGAAGTCGGGCATTGGGCAAGAGCACCTGGGGGACAGGAGGGGGCACCAGGTAGTGACAGATATCAGGTGTGGGCATGGCCGAGGCCAGGGGGTGGACGGGGAGGACTGGGGCTCTTTGTGGCTCTGCAGCATGTGGGCAGTTACAAGAGCTGTGTGGCGCAGTTGCAGGCTTTGTCATGGACCCTGTGCTGCAGATAGACATGCTCCAGCTGAGAGATAAGGTGGTTGTGGCAGGTCCCAGGGCTGCACAATGAGAGTAAAGCCTTCCTCTTCCAAGGTACTGCATCTGCTCCCCCCCAACCCCAGCCCATGGGTTTAGGCTAAACTTTGGGAGGCTCACCCTATGCCCCCCCCGGCCCATGCACACATGCACCCAGCAAACACTCTCTCTGCTTTCCTTAGCCACCAGGCTCTCCCCCTTCCCCATTGGCCTGTCTTGCACCATCCCCTCCGCTCCTCTTTTCTTTGATTGTGCCACTGATAGATATATATATATAAAGAACTAGGGCATTTTACTGGAAGAGGAAGCGCATTAGTTCAATCATGCTCCCCAGCATCTGTCTAGATCAGGCACTTCAGCAGGGCTTTTGGGTGCTTTTATCTAATCACTGATTCAATCAGCAATTAGATAAAAGCACCCAAAAGCCCTACTGAAGCATGTGATCTATACAGATGCTAAGCAAGCTAGGTCAAATTAATTTGATGCCTCTTTTGGTCATGCACTGCGCTCAGTGCGGGGGTATGCTGAGCTGAAAGTAAAGCGCTGTTTTGTTTTGTTTGTGCATGTCTGTAAGCACATGGCTTCAATGGTGTGGTGCGGGGCAGTGATAAATTATAAAGCTGCCCATGTGCTCCTCCAAGGTGGCCAGACAATGTGGACCCTGCCCTTTTTAAGACGAGGCTCCCACAAAGTAGGTGGAGAAGTATGGCATTCAAGAAGGACACCAGCAGGGCTAGGAGGTTCAGGGGGCTGTGGGTTGGGAGTGAGGAGTATTGGCAGGGTCAGGGGGCCTCAGGTCAGGAATAAATGGCACTGGAGGGGGTGGGGGGCTGCAGGTTGGGAGTTGTGGCACTGGAAGGGCTGAGGGACAGGGGCTGTAGGTTAGGAGTGAGGGGCACCAGGAGGTATGCATGAAGAGGTGGCAGTGGGGAGGCATGGAGGGACTGGGACATGGGGCAGGGACCACTGGGCAGTGAAAGATGCCAGGCTGGGGCTTTTTGTGGCTTCACAGCAGATGGGGAGTGACAAGTGCTATGTGGGCCAGGGGCCTGTGGGTTGGGAGTGAGACACACCAGCATGGCTGGGCAGAGTCAGAGGCAGAGGCAGGGGACTGAGTCAGGAGTGAGAGGCACCAGCAGGGCTGGGAGTCTGTGGCTTCAAAGTGAGGGGTAATAGCATGGACAGGGGCAGGGCACTGGCATATCAGAGCTGCTCGGCATCACAAAGCAGTGGCGGGGAGAGCCGTAGCTGCACCCGCATCTTGGTGAGTGAAGGAGGCAGGGGGAGATCTGATTTTCCACAATAAAAAATCTTAACTCAAATGCCAAAATATATAGTTATTTAGAATTTGTTTCATTATAATGATTGAGGCACTGGTAGGCTACCAAACTGCTTTAAAGTTGTAAATATATCAATAAAACATTGCGTTTAACTAATACCTATATATATGTAATGGCACTTCATTTTAATTGTGGAAAAACATGGATTTGGGTTTTTTTAGAGAATTTAGGAATTTTTAACAGAGAAAACCAAGATCCCTGGTTATAATGATCTTTTATGTTCCCACATTATGGCAGCAACTGTACAGAATTCTCTTTAAACAAATTAACCTCTATAGTTTAAAAATTGGAATACCAGTATATCTGGGAATCAGAAAATTATCAAAAGCATGTTTCTTTAAAAAATCAGATTTTGATACGGGCCCAAAAGTTGCAGTTGGTTTCAAATATATTTTTAAATTTGTGGACCAATCCCTTGGCCGCTATAAATCACCACAGTTCTTTTGAAGTTGGCACAGCTGCTCCAGTTCCTGATAGCTGAAAATTTGCTGCTATCCTGGAATTTTAAAAAAGGACATGATTTAAAAAGCTAAGTTTTGGAGAAGTTCTGCAATGTCTGGATTTGATTTTACAGCTTGTTAGCTCAGGCCCATCTCTTTTTAAAAAGAGCAGAGGTGATATCCAATTAAAAAGAAGGAAAAACATGCTCCAAAAAATCTTTGAAAGCAACCTTATCAAAGTTGACGGTGAGCAGAGAGCTTATATCATTTTTTTGGCATCTCTGAACAATTATCTTAGTGTCAAATGGACTAAAAAATTGAGCCACTCAGCATTTCACTATTACCAGATATTTTCTGGAAAAGTTAACCAGAGAATGGACACCTAGGGTGCCTATATATATGCAGAGAGGTTGCTCCAATGCACTATAATCTGCACTCATTCCACAAACTTTAGTTAAAGTGCTCCTGCCACCATTTTTCAGTGTGCAGACGCTGATACACGGCTGTCTGGGCACTTTAATTAGAGCAGCTCCAAGAGCCCCTTCCCTGCACGTTCCCAGAGCACATGTTTAAATATCCCTAGATGTTGGTGATGGAACCACCACTGACCTGTACTTTGTTCCTCTTTATTCCCTGCGTGTTGGCAACATTCATGTATTTATGTATTGTGTACTTAGTCCATGAATCCTTCTCCAACCAGCACACTCCCACCTTTTCAATCTTGTGAGGATCTACCAATGCCCCCTCCCACCCACACCCCTGTTAATGTTCTGTCTATTGCATGTTTGAAATGTTGGCATTCAGAATCAGAAGTCTAGTTGTCTGGTAAGTGTGCAGTGATAACTCCTGTTCACTTCGGTGACTTGTGAATGTATTTAGCTATCGAGAGACCTGAATTCCAACACCATAGCTATGTATGTACTCGACACCTTAGCAAATCTTTCCATTTGAGGAACATGAACTTTAGGGTGTTCTACATCTCTGTGTGTATCCACATATATCACCCCAATAAATGTTTCAGAAAATGGTCAAAAGCACTTGAACAACTGAAGAGTACTAGGCTTATTTTGTCTGAGCTACAGAATTTCAAAAAGAAGCTAGTTAGTTCAGTGGAGAAAATGATTCTTTAATTAAGGAGTTTTATGAGTACTAGATTCTTAACTTGAGGGCTGCAAAAAAGTACCACATCCAGGAAGAGTACCTTTGCCTGTGGTGTGGTGTGGCATGCTATGTGATTCAGAGCCCCAAGCCACTCAGAAGTTAGCCAGCTCTCATTTAAATTACTATTTAGGAGAAATGGAGATTTTCACTATTTGCTCATTAGTTCTAACTGGCCAAGGAAGGAGACTTAAAGTTGTCATTAACTGCTCTATTGTATATGTGGTGTGAATTGGTGGTTTTTGTAAACAGTATGCTTCCCCAAAGCTACCACCATGCTTGCTGGCACTCCCAACAGAGAGGAAAGGATTCAAGGTAGCACCAAGAGGACCAACTCTTGGCAGCATAAACATCCTCCCACTTCTAGGTCATATGGTACGAGGACAAGGTACCGAAATTGCCACCACCTGGGTTGTTAATAAATGGAGGATTTCAGCTTCCAGTCAGTTCTTCTAGTATGAAGATCCAGCTGCGAAGTGTTTTAAAGTCAACCAATTTTAGTGAGCTTTGGAGCAGGCTCAGTATTCAGAACTAATGCAATTTTACTCTCTGCAAAGCATCAAAATGAGACTGTTATAACACTAAAGAAGAAAAAAAACTGGCACAAAATACATTTCTTTTTTAGAAAGAAAGCCATTCAGATTTTCATTAAAATTACAATACAATATAGCAGATTCAGGATATGTCTTTGAAAAACAAGACACTTGGTAAGAAGTCTGAGGTGACTCATGTCTCCTGGATTCCTTGAAAAATGAACATAAAACCAATTACTAGGGTGTGAATTGTTTTGTTTCTTAATAGCCTGACAGTTGTTTTGACAGTTCCTAGGTTGTTATCTTCCTCAAGGTCTCTTAATTTTCCAACTTCAACATTATTTTACTTTCATATTAATAAAATGACAAACAGTATGCACTCTGGTCTTTATGTTGGCTATGTATTTAAAATACTTAACAAACCTTTCCATCCCAAGAGGAAAATATACAGAAAATCAAATAAGTATGGCATAGAAGCAGCAGCTTCTGGTGGTTTGCTGCTGCTGCTAGGGGAGATGTCACCTCCTTTTGCTGCTGAAAACTAGTGTTAATATGGCTGTTCAACATGCATGGTGGTGTCAAAAAAGGAGATGACAATCTCCCTAGCGGCAACTAACCTCTGGCCACTGCCTCTGCAGTACATGCTGCCAGCCATCATTGCCTAGGCTGCAGTACTAACGAGTTACATGTCTGGTTTTCATTTGTCTGAATGTCTTAAGGTTGTAGCTTGTATAATCTGCACATATTATAGAAGCTGGAGACTGCACTGTTTGTTGGTGTTATGATCATTCCTCTGAGCCCTAATCAGAGATACTAAAGTTTAGAATCTAAGCAGCATGGGAAGTGTTTTGTCAGGGATGGTTATGAGACTCTGGTGACAGAGAATAGTAAAATACAATTCAGTGTTTATTTTGTATCGTAAAAGGAGAAGAGTGTTATGTTAACTGAGCTCATGGACTGGTGTAGTGCCCCTTCCCATTGTTAATTTACTTTTTGGGATAGTCTGCTAACACTTAGCACTTACGACTCTCTGACACAGGTGAATGTCAGATCGAAGTTTCATAGTTGTTAGGGGCTGGAAGGGACCTTACAGATCATTGGATCCTGACCCCTGCACTTGGGCAGGAAAGACTGTTATGTGACTAAACTTTCATGCTCCAAAAGTATTTCCTGGGCCTATCCTATGCCTTTTACTTTCAGGTTCTTTTGGGGCCTACTTAGCCTATCTATAGCCTGTCTATAAAAAAGAAAAAAGAAAGCTGTGATTGTAAGAATGATTAAAAGAAAGCTGTGTCATTAAGCTGTGATGCATTTTATCAGCAGGATAGCTAGTAACTGCATTCAAAGCAGCCTAATGGAGGTCTGGCTAAAAAGCTCTGCAACTTTCGTTGTGAACTGTGAACAAGAGGATTAAAGAACCTGGTCATGAATGATTTTTTTTTTTTAAATGAAAAATAAGAGGCAGAGAGAACTTGATACCCAAGTGATTATTGTAAGTGTTCATCTTGCTTAGCTTTCAGTTTATTGTAACCAGGAGTACAGTTTCACTATGGCTTGCATTTCCTTAGTTTAGCTTCTCATTTCTAGGTGTTCGTGCTCTTGAGATGCTGGCTGATAATGAAAGATGAGTTCTGAGAAAGTTTTGATCCAGATGCAAGCACTGCCCTTAGCGCTACAATAAATTGAACCAAACCAGAAATCCAAAGCTTGGGGGCTTCCAGCTTGATTGTCTGCATCTGAGACCCATCTTTAATAGTATCATGGAAATGTGTACGTTCTGTTGGTCAGAGGAACTTTGTAACGGTCTCTTACCATTTTCCATGTCTGTTTCCTGAGTATGTACATCTTTGCATAGGTACACACATTCTGTCATTATAACAATGACAGATAATATGGCAATGCTGTTATAGGCCAACAGTGGGTGTTTCTACATGTGCGCTTTAATGTGCATTAGCCTATTATAATGTGCATTAAAGCATCACAAGGCATGCTAATTAGTAGAGCTCCGTCATATGTATAGGTGCCAATAATAACTCTGTACTCTTGCTAATGTGCGTTAAAATAGGCTAAGGCACCTTTTTCTAGTACCTCACAAGAGAAGTATTAAATTTAATGCACATTAGCAAAAGTTCATTAATGAATGTATAGATGTGCCCTAGACAAATCAGCTTAGCAGGAAGGATGTTTATCATCAGTCTATCCATTCTTTTTGCTCCTGGGTGCAGTTTTTTTGGATTTTTCTGCCAAAAAGGCTTTTGTCTTGCCTCTTCTCCCTCCCTTTCAATTACTAATTTTGGCCTTATGCTTATCTGCCACATACTTCTAATGATGTGAAAAGAGCAAGCCATTCACAGTGGCCGGGTCTACACATGTGGCAGCACTGTGCAGTTGCTACTGTGCAGTATTGTTGCCACACATTTTTCCCTGACACTACTGCTTAGTAGCAATAAGCTACTGTGCAGTAGCATCTCATGCAGACACACCCACTGTCACATTATATATGTCTCCCTCTGTCTAGCTCTGGGTTTGGGTATATAATCTAGATGCCCGTTATCTTGTAAAATCAGTGGAACTATGATGACATGTGGCCACCTGTCTGCCTGTTTTTCCCCACCTGCACATTTTTAAAAAATGTACAAAAGAAAAGCATACTCTAATGGTATCCGTTGCCACTTAAGTGGGACCATGCAGTATTCTTTAAAGAGTGGAAGTCCTTCCCAGTGAAGTTTGCAGATTGGAATAGTGGCTTCAATTGCAGGTGCCCAGTTAGACCTTTTGACAGATAAAGACAGGAAGAATGGTGTGCAAAAGACAAAGTTCAATTCTCTACTACATAACTGGCTTCCTGTGTGACACTCTTTAAGTTATTTCAAGGATTGCTTGTATTATGGAGTTCCTGCCACTATAGCTATGCCAACAAAGCTATGTTGGTAGAGTTTCTGGCAGGAGCAGGGTTTCTTTTTCTGCCAATTTAGCTGCATCACCTCCCTGACTGACAAAAATCCTCTTCTCTTTGCATAGTTCATTTGGCATCATCCAGGGTGGTTCGCTGATGTAGCTGCATTGGCTAGAGAATGTGAAAAGCCAATTTAGTTGTGCCAGAAAGTCTTTGTAGTGTGGGCCAGGCCTCCAGTCTCTCTGTCTTTCAGTGGTTTCTGTAAATTGGAGATAATGGCATCACTGCAGAGTTGTTAGTGTAAATACCTTGATGACTGTGAGTTGCTCAGATTTAAAAAGTGATGGCAGTCTGATAAAAACTCAAGATGGAAAGAAATAAGATAGAAACTGAAAATAAAAAGCCAAGGACAATATTTTTAGAAAGCATAGTCAAATTTAAAATAATGTTAAGATTTCAAGGTAAGGCACCTAAAGGTAGGAAGTTTTAGGATTAAGGTTGCATGTACAAATGTGATCATACCCTTTGAGCTTATTCATTAAAATATAGTCTCAATTACAGGATCACAGATTATTTTTTTCAGAGGATTTGCTATGAGCTTCTCCTATAATACTTGGAAAGAGCAGTATATATAACCATCTTGACCAAGACAGAGACTCTTTGCAACAGACCTCTATCCATCTCTAGAAAATATGTAGGTAAATGGATAGCAAGTGTACGTCTATGAGAAATACTGTGGAGGTAGATGTGTGACATAATTTTAAAGAACTGATAATAGAGGAGTTCAGGGGCAGTAAATCACCACCAGATGGCATTCATTTATAACTGTAGCCCCTGATACATTACATTTAAGACATAATTAACAAATTAAGTGCACCTTCTATGGTAACCAGCTACACATGTAACTCAATTTAAGACATGATAATGCAGTAAGCAAGCCACAAAACTATTCCAGAAGATGCAGTGAACCACTATATCTTGTATCATGCTTTAAATCGTGCCAGAACCTGTCAAAACCCCATGTGCTGCTCAGCTGGGTGGCAGAGCTCCTAGTGAATTGAAAGCTCAACATTGGGCTGCAGCATCCTGATGCCAGACTCGCCATACCCTGGGACTTATCAAAACCAGGTGTGCAACTCAGTTGGGTAACAAACATAGTTTTCTAGGTCCCATTGCACGGGATCCCAACACCAGGCTGTCACAGCCCAGTGCCAACTCCCCGTGCACTGCTTTGTTTATCGGCTGGGGCCAGGAGCTGGTTTGGTTCCTGGCCCCAGTTGACAATCATTTGGCTGGTTGCATCTTGTTGGTGTAGGGGAGCCTAAGCTCCCCCTGCACCAGCAAATAAGGTGTGATTGGGATCTAATCCCTGATCCCAACATTGCACATCCTGCCATGCATGTGTGGCATGGCAGGACATGTGATTGTGGGGACTGGGGATTAGATCCCATCATACCTTGAAGTGAATGTCTGTCAGAGTCTGTAAGACAGAGGTACTCAACCACAGACTTGTGGGTCAAAGCCAGCCACCACCACAGTGTCATCTGGCCTTTAAGGATTCCTATAGATTTGAAAATTTGGTAATGGGGGTGTGGTTGCCTTTCCTCTGCTGCCAAATTTCTACACCGATGGGGAGTACTGTGGGCTGATATGGCTCTGTGTGCTAGAGTGGGTGCTGGCCTGCAGAGTGGCCCTTCACCATTCATTTGGCCTGCAGGGCCAGAAGGTGGAGCATCACTGTTTGTAAGACATACAATACTCATGGCAGAACTTTGGATAAAAATCTGCTAAGTAATCCAAAAAGTATTTAAGGCTATAGACAAATAAACAGGCTAACCCCTGGAAAGTCAAGTTACCTTACTTTGGGTTTGTCTCGAGCTTTGCCTCTGTGTGTTCATGGTTGAAAACAAAAATATTCTTTCTGTTGTCTTTGGTGCCTTACTTCCATAGTTTCTAAACAAAGGGCTGCTAACTTAGGCCTCTGGCAAATGTGCAAGTAAAGGTGTGATGGGATCTGATGTGGGATTCCCACAGTAGTGCTTCCTGTTCCAGCCTGGTCACACAATTAATGGTATGAAAGGAACTAGCCACAAAGTTATTATGCATTTTTTGTATAATCATTTTGTGGCTTATTCATTGTTTTATCACACTGCTAATTGCATTAACATGTGGTCAGGTAACAATTTAAGACATGATTAACTGGTTAATCATGTCGTAAGTGTAATGTGGGCCAGTGGCCTTAGTTCTGCATTGCAATTGACTTCATGGAGGATTCTGTTTTTCCCCAATCCAGATTTTGGAAACCTTAGTTTGCTTTTTTAAAAATGTTTTAAAGTAACACTATTGGTTACATGAAAAAATTTCAGTAGGTACAACCCTGGGGTGAGAGAGGGGGTGGAGTTCAGAAACATATTCTGAAGCTGATGAGGCTGTAATTCATTTCTAGTAACTCAGCCTCTCTCAAATGAGAATTCTTTCTCTCTGTTTCATGTGCCTTTCATCCTAGGGCACAGACAGAAGTGACAATTTTTGCCTGATCTGACCCCAGAAAGCACTCTACAGCTGTGACCAAACAGAAATGCATGGCTACAGAGAACTTTAAAAGGGCCCAGTCCCATGAAAATCTAAACCCTCATTGCATGAGGGTTTAACTGAACACGGTCAAAAGTGGAGCGCTTTCTGTAACTTTTGTCTGCAGAGCTCCCAGACTTTCACTGTTTTCGGAATGGGAGCGGGGAAAGGGAGTTTGGTCTCTGTTTTCTTCAGCTGGTACTGGAGGTTGGGACACTAGCTGGGGAACCCCAAGAATGAGCTCCCTCTGCTCCCTTTCCCCGTCCCGTTCTGGAAACAGCAACAGGCTGGGAGGAGGAGTGGCATTGTTACAGAGACTGAGCTGCAGGTTCACAGCAAGCACCTGGAATCCCCAACTCTCAGACCAAACAGTGAACTTCTGCTTCGCCCGGGGGATCATTGCAACTCATAGCGCTTCCTGCAAAACATTATGAGTTGCAATGGGGAGCAGCTCTTCTTTCTGTGCCCCTAGAGTTAGTTAGCTGCATTGTCCCCAAATGTTATGGCTGAGGCATCATCACTGGCAGCCATTGGTCTCAGAAGACCATGGAGATTGTGCCTTTGGTGGGTTACTGGGGACCAGCACAGCTTTTTGTGTGGCTGAAGAGTCTGATGAGTGACAATCAGAGCCTCTGGCAAATTGCTCATAAAAACTTGTTTGAGCTTGCACCGGCATGCCAAGTACCATTTTGTCTTGCCTGCCTCTGATGCCTCTTCTCTAGCTAATCGTTGACCCTGTCCATCTCAAAGTAACATAGGCCTTCCTTCATGGTGGCTTTCCACTCACAATGGTCTGAAGTGATAGAATTCCAGTGCTGGCTATTAATGCGCAGTTCACGAAGTTTTTTCTTGTAGACACCAATAAAACTGAGTTTGGGCCATCCAAGTTGATGTTTGTTAATGGCAAGCTCACCATAGAGTATATTCTTGGCAATTTGGCCATCGCTCATATGATTCACGTGTCCTAACCAATGGAGGCATCCCTGTCTCAGGAGCACAAATATACTGGCTATCTTGGCCCATTCCAGAACAGTGAAGCTAGAGATTTTGTCATGCCATGTTATGCCCAGGATATGGCAGAGACATTGCAGATGGAAACTGTTCAGTTTTCTTTCTTCCTTAGCATAAAAAGTCCATGTTTTGCTGTCATATAATAGAGAGCTAAGTGTACAAATGCTGTAGATGGACATCTTTGTTGAAAAAGTGAGCACTCTGTTTTTCCAAACTCTCTTTTGAAGTTTAGCCATAGCGTTGCTTGCCTTTCCAATCTGAGCATTAATTTTGGTTTCCAAGCCAAGATTTTGTGAAATAGTGGAGCCCTAGTAAGTGAATTTTTCAACCACTTCCAAGCTTTCATCATTTATTCTAACTTTGGGAGGGTGGTCAACAACCCATGACTACTGTCCATTTTAGGCTAATGGTCAGACCAAAATCGTCACAAGCATGAAAAAGGTAATCTTGCTTCGGAATGACTAACAATTGCTGCATCATCAGCAAGGAGCATTTCATAGACAAGAACTTCTCAGGTTTTTGTTTTCACTTTGAGATAAGCAAGGTTAAAGAGTTTCGCATTGGATTTAGTCTGAAGGTATACTCCTTCTGAACAGCCACTGAATGCCTATTTGAGCAGGACAGCAAAGAAAATCCAAAAAGCAACAGAGCTAGGACACAGCCCTGTTTGATATCACTCTTAGTTTCAAATTCTTCTGAACATGACCAGTTGAACTGCACTGTTCCATGCATACTGACATAGAAGGACTTGATGATGTTCAGGAGCTTAGAAGGGCAGTCAGTCTTCTTCAGGATTTGGAACAAACCATCTCTGCTGACAAGATCAAAATGCTATGTGCAGAGATTTCCTTTGTTCATGGCACTTTTCTTGTAGCTGTCTCAAAGAGAATATCATCTCCATCATGGATATACTGGATCTTAGACCACATTGCATTCATTCCATACTCTGTCTGTAAGGGTCCATAGTCTTAGCAGGATGACTGGTGAACAGCTTCCCAATGATGCAAAGTAAGGATACACTGCGATAGTTATTGAGGTCATTCATATTTTTGTACAGAGTAAGTATGCTTGCATCCTTCATGTCTTGAGGAACTTCATGTTCTCTACAACACGTACATATTAATTTGTGCAGATGGAAGAAGAGGTTGGATTTCCTGCACTTAATACTTCAGACATTATGCAATCCACACCTAGGGCTTCAGAACAAGCAAGCTGATCAATGGCTTTTTCTACTTTATGGTAGGTTCATGGTCAAGCACTATCAGTGCTGTGCCTGGTAGTCTGGTCTTTTGTAGAGTGACAATTGTTGGAGCAAAATTTTAAGTATAGGTGCTGCCAATGCATGAACCCAGTTTGATTGAGAGTGGAAAATTCCATGCAGGGCCTGAGTTACCCCTTCTATGACCTCAGGAGCTGTCAATCAGCCCTGACCCACTTTCAGCTCTGAGCAGACTCAGTTGCTATGCAGATCTTAGTGCAGAGCATGCCCAGTGTACGACTGGAATGAGGTAATACCTCTAGAAATTTCTC
>NW_017728949.1:10935520-10937056 GCF_001723895.1 Crocodylus porosus | reverse complement strand
GTGTAAGTCAAATAAATTTCCAACTTGTTTAAGAAACCGCTACGCTTCCCGTGCCTCAGTTCTCCATAGCCAATAGAACCCGGCCTGTTACCGTGTCTAATTGCCACCCCGGCCCACCGTGACTCTGGGGTTTGGTTCCCCACCCCGGGACAACAATATTGACATTCAGTCTCAGCAGTTCTGTATTAATGACTGTGGGTGTTGTCAATGGTTTGGAGGTTGTTGGATATACCTGGGGTCATTGTACATACATTCCAATTTCCAGTCTTTGGGATTGAAAGATTTTCCTTAATTTTTTTGTAGGAGCTGGTTGTGGGCAATAGCAGCCTGCTTTCAAGTTGAATCTCTAAGCTCCAAGCACCCACTGAAGCAGCAGACTGTGGCAGGAAAATACCTTATTGACTGGGGACTATCCAGCTTGAGGTCAGCAGTAGTTTTCCAGTGAGGTACGATGACCTCTCCCACCACTGGAGACAACCCCTGGTGCCTAGATCTACACCAGTTGATCCATGGTATAACCAGTAACTGTTGACTGCTGTTTGTTTCAACATGCTGGCGAAGCTGCAGTAACCTCTCCAGGGCACAAAATACTGGGCATTTGCTAGGGGATCAAGAGTTGCCCAAGCATCAGAACCACCTTTTTGACTTTGCTGATTTATCCACTGGAAAGGAAGAACCAATACAACATGGGGCCAGGAAAGCTGTAGGAACAGCTGGAAAGAAGACTGAATAATCACCTAACTGTGTTAGGTGTTCCACTGCAGATTTTCTGTCAGGGTTTACTCCCTTAGCCTTCACCCCTCCCAAGGGGGTGGTTGTCTTCCTCTGCTAGCTTTGATGTTAGGAAATATCCTCTTTCTCCATAGCTGCTTTTGTGATGATCAGAGGATAGCTCTTAATAAAGAGAAATGTCCCTCTCACTAAGTTCAGTCCACCGGCGAAAGTGGTTGCCCAAAGTACAGCATTTGGAGCCATTAGTAAAAGTTAGTTGCGAGTGAGGACGAGTAATTCCAAACCACTTTAACAAGGTGTCGCCATTTGAGAAACAAAGGTTCTATCCCTCCTCAAACACCCCATGCGCCTCAATGGCATGGCTAAGTACAGACAGTCAAAAAGCCTTAGACTGAATCACTTCAATCTTCAGGTAAACTTAAGCTGCATATATTGAACTGATAAGCAAATGAACAGACATTCATCCTTGATTCTGGAAATGCAGCCACTTGCAGGCCAGAAGGCAGGGAGCACTAGAACACACCTCCCTGCTGTGCTGGAGCAGACATCTTTGGCCAAGACTAGCCCCCCTCCTGCCCCACCATGAAAGGGGAGGTTTACAGGAAAGGTGCAAAGCATCTTGGTATGCTGGGGGACTGTGAGTTAACTTGAATGTGGAGGGTATTTGGGACAGAAGTTCCATAAACTGATTTAACCTAATCCATTGGGGCGAAGTGGACACGCCGGAGGGCAGGGAACAGCTGCAAGCAGACCTGGACAGGTTAGACAAGTGGGCAGAAAACAACAGAATGCAGTTCAACAAGG
>NW_017728949.1:10932925-10935509 GCF_001723895.1 Crocodylus porosus | reverse complement strand
AGAACTCTTTCCTGCTTATGCAGGGGGTCGGACTCGATGATCTATTGAGGTCCCTTCCGACCCTAGCATCTATGAATCTATGAATCTATTAAGTCTGATACTACATCCATCCAGGTTTATGTTAAACTGGTTTCAGCAATTCTGAAAGCAGTTTATATGCACTGAACTTTTGTTATGTTACAGATTTTAATTGGTTTCTGATTATTTTTACAGTTTTTGTAATTTCTGCTCCTAGCCTATAAGTTATGGAGGAAGAAGCCTTTGCAGTTTGTTGCTGAGTTAAGGATGACTCTGGGTGTGTCTACACATTGCTGTATGGTGATATTGCTATGGCGCCATGCTTTAATACTTCCAAAAGGTGATTGTGCAGTACAGGTGATGATTGCCCTGTGCAGTTGGTGCATGCTTAGATTTCTCCATATCGCCACAGCAGCATGCTATAACTGGGGAATGCACCGCTACAGTATTGTAGCTGGTGATCACGTGTAGACCTGTATGATCGCTACGCTGCCGTAGTATGCCATATGGTAATGTGTAGACACACCTTCTGAAGATCAAGGACAAGGTCTTCATTAAACTACTTGCTTTTGGCATTAAGACCTGCTAAGTAGGTGACCCACAATAGTCTGCACATGCTGGGGCCTTCAGGGAGGTTTCATAATTAAATGTTAAGTTCAGTGAAGCTTCATAACCCAATCCATTCCCTGGTCTGCAAATGAATAGTGATCAGTCTAGTAGTGATCTTTTGGAAAAGCAGCTAAGGTGATCTAGGAGAAATATGTATATGTATGAAGTGAGTAATAACACAAATTGAAGGCTCCAATCAGCATGTTCTCATCAAGAATAAATCCTATCTCTGATTAATATTTTGACAACTTTCCAAAGAATTCTAAAATAATAGATTTAGGGACTCCAATGAAAGAAGCAAGAGAGGAATTGTTAGGGGACTTGTGCCTAGGTTTCCTGCTTCATTACAGACTTTGTGTGTGACCTTGGGCAGATACCTTTTTCCCTCTCACGTCCCCAGTTTCCCATCTGTAAATAGTTTTTCCCTACCTCACTTGAGTATTATGAGGATAACTATGATAAAAGATAGTGAAGTACTTGATACTATGGTAATGGAGGGTCATATAAGTACATAAACGAAACAATATACCTTTATGCACAAGAGATTACATTTAGTAATCAAAGAGTTGGCGTACTGTTCTTTTCTCTACTGTATATTGGTTAAGCGATATAAAACAAAGTCTAACTGGAAAGTTTTGGCAGTGGTAGGAACTTGCAAGAACATACGTTTTTTCCCTCTTTTTTCATTACTACATGAATTTTTCCAGTCAGCTGTAGTCATACTAACAAATAGCTGTGCCTCTGGGAGCCCTTTCAGTGGCAATGGCTCAGCGCACACAAACTCTCTTCTCCATAATGCTGCTGGGGGAGCACTAGGCATCAGTGCATCTAGAGCTCCCCATGGTGCTGATGGCATGGTTTAATATGTAGACCATGAAACAGGACCTTGGGGATCACAAGAATGCTCATGTAGTGGGGCAGGGGAAAAGAGCAAATAGAAATGTGTTGGAACACAAAGAGGGAAGACCGACTGGGTAAATGATCCATACTTACCAGCCATTTCTTTTGAAGTCAGAAAATATTTTTTCAGTTTTAGATTAAAACACAAGCTATTTACTTTACCTCCTGTGAATTGTTTGGAGTGTGTTCAATTAGGGTATAATTCAGTCTTTATAGGAGGAAATTTCCTAAAGCACTGGTGCTCTATTATATTTATAAGTAGTATTTTCATGTTTGGCCAAGGTGCAGTTGCTTTAAATGTCCCAGGAACCAATTTTAGTGGCCAGTTGCAATTATGTTCACATTTAAATTAAATTGAATTAATTAAGGAACTCACCCATAGAGGGTTAGAAAATGAATGTTTATCACTGATATGGGCAGTCTGTAAACAGATATTAGTTGCAAATTATAAAAGCCTGTATTTTGTTTTGTAAGCCATGTTTAGCAAGCTATAAATTGCAGTAGGGGAACCCACAACATTAATTTACCTGTACATATTCTAAAAGATCTAAACCTACCTTATTCATTTGAATAATAATATTGAAATATTTTAGACTGCCTTAAACTCAAGACAGCAAGATTTTATTTTACTTTTACAGCCAAGATTAGAGATAGGCATATAATAATGTAAACTTTTTGTAAATATTCTGATGAATTAGAAATTGTATTATTTTTAATTCAACAGTGGTACTGTACTACCTTTTTTGTAAATACTCCTTTGAGCATTTTATGCTTATGAATAAGTATCATGCTTATGAATACGGAAAATCAACTTTGGCTCCATATTTCATAGTTTCATAGTTTCTAGGGTTGGAAGGGACCTGAGCATATCACTGAGTCTGACTCCCTGCCATGGCAGGAAAGAGTACTGGGGTAAAATGACCCCAGCAAGGTGGTCATCTAGCTTCCTCTTCATGACCCCCAGGGTAGGAGCCAGCACCACTTCTCTTGGAAATTGGTCCCAGATCCTAGCCACCCTGACAGTGAAGTAGCGCCTCCTGATGTCTAGTCTGAATCT
>NW_017728949.1:10908923-10932914 GCF_001723895.1 Crocodylus porosus | reverse complement strand
CCCCTGGTGGGGCTGTGCACCTCCTGAGTTAGATGGAGGTCCTGCATTCTGGCAAAGAACCTACGTGAGCGGTCAGATCTGGCTGACTGCTCTTCTCAGCAGATGTCTGGGAAGTTCTGGTCCCCCATGACCACATCCTTTGACTTCACTACCTCTGTGAGCTGACCTAAGAATTCCTGGTCGAGCTCTTTCCCTTGGTTGGGAGGTCTGTAGTAGACCCCCACTGTTAAGTATCTTTCCCCTCGACTGCCTTATATTCTAACCCAAAGTACTTCAGAGTGCCCTTCCTCTGATTCTTTGTTAATTGATGAGGTTGTTTATTCCTCCTTAATGTAGAGTGCCACGCCTCCACCTTTCCTTCCTATCCTGTCCCTCCTGTACAGCCTATAGCCCTAGATACTGACCAGTAACAACATTTTGCTTGGTCAAATTATGATAAAAACAATTTTAAAAGCCAAATTTCTATTTTTTGTATTGTTTCTTATTCCCTCCCCACTACAGAAACAGATTTATAAACCCTAGAAAGAAATCTTCATCTAGGTTTTCAGTAAACAGAAAGGCTGCAGTTTCTGTTAGCCTCTGCTGTAATGTAAATAGAAATTAAGTTATGTTGCCCCATAGCATGCAGTACAATTGTATAGCCATCACCCAACACAGAGTGACTCTTCACTATCTTCAGGGTACCTTAGAAAAGATTAGCTGGCATAGCTACACCAGCAACTCTGTATAGATGCAGCTTCTATGGCTCAGAAGTGCTTTTGCTAGCATTACTTATCCAGAATCTTCAAATTGCATACAGTATATCAACAGAAGGACCTTTTTTTTGCTAGTAATGCTGTGCCTAGAGGAGGAGGAAGCCTTTTGGCTGTTATGAAAATGTTACAAAAATTTTAATTGTCCCCCTGGGTGACAATATTATGTACTTAAAAGTCCTGAACATATACCAGCCCTAAGCAAATCCTGAGGCATTGTATGATATCGCCGCATTTAACAGGACATCAAACAAAATTATAGTTTAAAAGAATCTCTCTTCCAAGTCAGAAGAAAAGATTGTTCACCTGTTATACAAGTATAATCTGATGAAACATATGAGAGTGATTTAGGAGCAAGTACCATAAAAGGGATGTGAACTTCAGTCACACAGTACCTAAAAAAAAAAATCAATGTTTTTAACATTTAGAATTACTGTGTGGCTGAAAAAGCATTTTACATTGTGAAATATAGCTGATGTTTAAAATCTTATTGTTTTATTTACCACTGCATTTACAGCACAACCCTGCTAGTTAGCCAGCTACTTATAAAACATGTTTAATGTTTACAAGCACTCAGTGTGGTTATAAACTGATTTTAAGGGCATGCAAACATGGTATGTTAACTGTATTACATGCACCATAGTTCCCCCTGGAAAAACAAAAAAGTCATTTTCTCTAGTAAACTGAAGTGTCTCATCCTGAATCTTGTAAATAGGCTGCACTGTGTAAACTAGTCGACTTACCAGCATTTAATGGGAACCAAAGAGGTCAATAACTCTTACTTACTATAAGTGATGGAACACTGTGTACTTCAGGGCTGTTAAAAATTGTGTGATAAATAACTGCTTGCAAGAAACACAGAAATTAAACATGAGGAAAAACAACATAGTGTCTGTAGCAAGTTAGTTCCATTGCAGTGTGTGGGGAATTTATTTACACTGAGTATTGGCTTGAATCTAATCTCACTTAGACAGTTTTTACTTTGGTGCTTACTCGTAATATATACTGATATAACCAATAGCGGAATCAGGCCAAACGCTTCCTAGCATATTGAGATAAGAATAGGCATCAAGATAAGACAAACACATCTGTGTTTATCTATTTATGAAAATAAAACATCAAGAGATAATTATGTGCTCCAGTCCCTCAGTGCAGATAACTGAAACAAATACTGAAAGCAAGTTCCTGTCTTCATGTTGTAAGGGTTAATAGTCTCTTGGGGCTATTAAGAAAAAGAAGCCTTTGAGAATCTAACATATCCACAGGTTCTCCTTTAATTCTTACTTTGTTACCACTTTCAACAAATTCTAACATTTTAGGATCAAATGATTTTCCTTTGCAAAACTCAGGCTGGTTTGTTCCTCTCATTAAATTCATCAAGATGTTTTATAACTTTCCCTCTGTAAGGATCTTTGCAGCTACTTTTTCCTGGTACTGTGGTGAGGGTCTGTAATTCCTCAGAGAACCATTAGTCCCTCTTGCAAAGATTGATACAGTGTTGGCTATATTCCAGTCCTCTGGTCTAGTAGTTGCTTTTAATGATAAATTACATGCAATATTTTTGTTAGTAGCTCAGCTACTTCATTCCTTAGTTCTTTAAACTCCCTTGGATGAATGCCATGCAGGCCTGATGATTTACTATAATTTAGTTACTGGAACTAATCGATCATCTCTTTATTGATACTTCCACCTCTGACTCTGTTTCACCTTCACTATTCTCTGCCTTGCTGTTACTTATTCCCTAAGTACAATAAAAACACTGTATACCTGAAATGAGTCATGGCTTGTCCATGACTATATTAACTATGGCTGCATGTAGTTCACAGGACATGTATGGCCAAACTCTGTTCAGTGCCTTACACAAAGGGCTCCTGTTAGCAAACAGAATTAAGTATGCCCTTTTCCTCAAATGTTCAAGACAGCTTCATCTTGTGTATACCATCAGACAAACTAAGACTGTTCAAACAAGTTGTTAGGTGTCCATTCCCTGCTTCACTCATTGGCCCAAGTGCACTAGATTTCTGAACAAACCATTTATTTTGTGGGCTGCAGAATGAGCTGTTGCAAGAGGGGGTTGTTTGTGCACCAGGGAAACATTCAGACCGTTGAACTTGCCTAGTATTACTCATCCAGTAGATCAGGACTGTCTGACTTCTGAATAGCCAAGGGCTTCATGTCCCTCTGGGCCACATACGCTGTGTGGGTCACACCATGTGGCACCCTCTCTCCAACCTCCTACCATGCTGTATGCATCCCTAGGTCCCCTCCTACCCCCAATCTTCTGGCTGTGGGCTCCCTTCACCCCACAGGCCACACCACCCTGCCTCACCCTCAGGGTTGTGGCAGGAAGCAGAAACCGGAGGAGGGAGAACTCAGAGACTCCGGCAGCAGCAGAGTGACGGGGGAGCGATACCCCTACAAGGAACCCAGGAGCCACAGGTTAGCACCTTGGGTGCTGCTTGCAGCCCACAGGCTGCCAGTTAGCCCTGAAGTTGATTTTATTGTCCCCTCATATCCCTAATGATTTTGATGTCACTGTTGTTCTTGTCCTTAGGCTGATAGTACCTTCATTATACTTGCCTTCTTTATGTTCTGTGATTGGTATCCATGTTGACTGTTCCAACTCCCTTTTCTATCTCTCCTCTGCAAATTAGTTTCTTAAACTCTTAGGACAGAATCCTATATACACTTCAATGGATAGTATCTAAATGCATAAGTTCTGGGTTTTTTTGACATTTCTGTACAGTTCATTAAAAATGGCTAATGGTGACTAAATTTGACACCTGCAAATGCAGGTGTCAAATTTAGTCATGATTAGTTAATGCACAGTAATGTATGTGTAAATGTGACGTGGCACCAACTTTAGTGCTGTGTCTGCCCTGCCACTAGGGGGCTGGCTTGAGCCCAGCCCCAAGGCTCATGGCTGGGAGTCTCTTCTGTCCCAGGGCTGGGCTGCTCTCTGCTAGCCCTTAGCTTAAAACTATAAAATCTTTCAGCCATTTTATGCTTTGGGGTATACCACATAAAGGCCTGGTAGGTCCTGTGCAATCCTCAGGATCACTGCAGGCCTCATATGGGTAGAAACAAAAGCTGCCTTTGCCTGGTCTGTCTCTCTCCAGAGCTGCTGCTTGGCCACAGGTGAGTGTTACAATGGGCTGCAGCTTTCTGCACCCCCTGCCCAGCCCAGATATCCCCCCAGGGCTGCTGGCTTGCTGTCTCTGGCAGCAGGGCCAGCACCTGCTCCCTGCTGTTGCTCACACCCATCAGTGTCTTTTGTTCTTGCAGGTCCTGTGGTGAACTGCCTTTGCTGCGTGGCTTCTAGTCCCTGGCTGTGCCCCTGTACTGGGCAGTTAGCAGCTGTCCAGGGCCAACATCATAGGGACAGCTGCGCAGGGGCCCAGATAGCTGGTGTAGGACATCATGTCCTCACCATCCTTGCCACTGAGCCTCATCTCTGTCCATGTGTGCACACCAATGCTGACTGCCCAGGCCCCTAACTGGACCCAGGAGGAGGTTGGCGACCCCAAGGTAATCTAGGAGGGTGCCAAGGTGCTTGGGCAGTGTGAGTGGAGCAGGTGCTGGAACACCCACATTTATGAGTCCCTGTCAGGCAGCATGCTGGAGTGAGGGCCCTCCCAATCAGCATGGCAGTGCCGAATTAAGGTCAAGCCCTTGTGGGCACAGTGGATAACCATGACCAACTACAATTATCATTCTGGTTAAGACCATGGCCTTTATGTGGAAGCTGTTCCAGTTTTTGGTTCCCTGGTACCCAGGCCACACCCCTGCAAGTGTCACAAGCAGGGGCAGCCTGCCTAAGCCCCTGTTCCATTCTGACCCCTCTGATGACACATCACTGGAGGAGAAGATCTTGGGCCTTCAGTGCCCTGCCTTGCCCTTCTCCCCAACTTGCTGCATCCACTGGCAGCTTGGGGAGACCTGGCCAGTAATTGCTCACCCTTGATGCAGCCCCAGACCCCACCACAAGAAGTGGTCAGCAGTACCACCAACAGCTGAGAGCAGCGCTAGCTCCTCCCATGACTAAGAGGTTCCCCTGGCTGGGTTCTGGTCTGCCGTACACTACAGGCCATGGATACCGGGTGCAGCAGGTCACCCCTGCCAATGGGGAGGCCCACAGTGAGCTACCACTCTTGCTAGCCTTGGACACATAGTAAGTACCACACTGGGGGAAGGGCCCTTCTAGCCCCCATCCCTGTCCCCAGTCCTGACCTCTGCCCTTGGCCCCAGCCCTTATCCCCGCCCCTGTCTGTCTTACTCACAGCCCCCTTGCCCTGGGTTCCCCTCCTCCCCCTCCTCCAGCATGCAGAGAGGCAGGACACAGTTCAGAACTTTATTGAGCAGCCCGTGTCCCTGTGGTTGAGTGGACATTGGCCTCTCATATGCTCAAGAAGGTGGCAATGTCTTTCTTCATAGTGGGGGCCAGGGACATGTAGCACTGTGACAGGTAGCCCTCGAGTGGGAGCACATTGAGCTGCTCTGGCACCAGGTGGCTTTCCAGGCCCAGGCAGTGGAGGCTGAGGACAGCAGCTACTGGAGCCTGGACACCCTCCTAGGCCTGGCATTCATGTCCATGCCCCACATGGCCCAGGCCCCATCCATGGCCCTGCTGAATTACTGGGCCCTGCATGCCACCCCACAGCAGGCCCCCACCTGGGTCTGCCAGGAGGCCCTCTTGCACCTCTTGCTTGCAGCAGCCCTTGGCTTGACCCCTGTTCTGGAACTGCTGCCACCTACTTGGGCCTGGCCCTCCCAATCTACCCCATGCCATGTGCCTGAGGACACTGGGGCTATACTGGGACAGCTTGAGGGGAAGCCTCCTACCCTCGGGGAGTGCTGTCCTAGGTGTCTGCAGCATGAGGCCACTACCTGCTGAGGTTGCCATGGCCCCAGGATCCACAGGGGAATGGCCTGAGCCTGGGGTGCTGGGCACCTGCCCCTGAGCTCTGCCTCCTTGGCTACCCACCCCAAATCCCCCCCACTCTTGGACAGAAAAACAGAGACATTATAAATAATTTTGACATTCTAAAGTGGGTCTTTTATTGTTGGTGAGGGGGAGGGTGGTAGAGAGGTTCTGTATGTTGGGGAGGGATGGGGGAACAGGTCTCTGCTTGTTGGGGAGGGGGTGTTCTGTGAGTTGGGGAGGGATGTGGGAGAGGGATCTATTTGATGAGAGGGAAATGAAGACTTGTTCTTTTGACATGACACTAGTGAGCATAGTGCAGGGAGTGATCAAATGGGGTTAGGGGTGGTTGTGCAGCTGAGCTACAGCAGGAAGTGCTGGAGGAGGTGGTCAACCAGGTCTTCCTGCCCCCTCTTATGGATGCTTGCTTTCCTGGGCCTCCTGGGGCCAGCAGAGCCAGAACCATTGCCAGCAGGAGTGCAGGGCACAGATCATCATCACTGCTAGCAGCAGGGAGGGAGCAGCAGGGTGCTTTGCATCATGGGCAGGGGCAGAGCCTGGAGCAGCTATGGCAGGGGTGGAGGAAGGGTCGGCAAGGAGGGAGCTGCTGCATACTGCCCCTGCACTGGGCATATGGCTTTTAGGCAGGGAAGGGGCTGGCTAGGGATTAGAGGGTGAGGCTGTGTTTCCAAGATTGTAGCCAAGTGCTGGCAGCTAGGGCTGGACCCTAGAGCTCCACTTGGTGGCCACAGGGGCACATGGCAGGGCTGGAGGGACTTGGCACTAAATTTAGTGTCAAGTCTTTGCACGTGTAGACAACTGCCAAAAACCTCTTCCTGCACATTAGCTTAATGCGCAGTAAATTTAGTTACAACTAATTGAATGTGTCCTTTTGTTTCTTCTGTTTAGTTGGGCTGCCATGTAGAACCAGAAAACTTTCAGAAGCAGCTGACAAGTACACCTCAATTGTAAACACTTCTCTAAATACCATGTTTACTTGATTAAAAGACAATGTTTTTTCTTCATTTAACATGGGGTAGGGGGGAAACCTTTCATTTTAGATTCCAGTGTGAGGGGCACTGGAGGCTGCAGGGGAGGAGTGGCAGGGTGTGGGGGGGAGGGGTTGCAGGCAGCTATTGTGGCTCCAGCTCCAGGTTGGGGCTGGAATCAAAGCTGAATGGTTCCTGCCACTTCTACACTCACCTCTGCTTCTCTCTTGCAGCTTCCAGCCCCCACCATGCCCAGTTTCCCCCCCAACCCACTGTGTCACTTCTCCCTATTCCTTCCCCTTCTCCCTCCCTCCCCCACTCCCAACTGCACACTCCCTTACCTCTTCTCCTATGCCAGCAGGCTCCATCTTTGCTGCATCTTAGAGCCTATGCCAGCTCCATGCCACTGCTGCCAGGCCAGGCTGGCACCATGCTCAGGGCCACAGGCTGCAGTGGAGACTTAGCCTGCTAGCAACATAGCAAAAGTATGAAGAGAGGGTTGAGGCAGGTGGGGGATAGAGACTTTGTGGCAGGGAGAGATGTGGACAGACACCCAAGGCTACAGGGGCAGAAGCAACAGAGAGAGGAGAAGGAGGAAAGGGAGGGGCAGCATTGAGGCTGTGGGAGTAGGTAGGTAGGTAAAAGGGGTGCAAGTGGGAGTCAGACATCAGGGGACAAACTTCATGCATCCCTCGTCACCTCCACACTTTCTGTCCCTTACTCCCTGTCCCACATTGCTCCTTCCATTTCCTGCCTCTTACTGCCTCCCCCATTTCACCACCACTCCTTGCCCCCTTACTACCTCCTCCACTTCCACCCCACTACTTGCCCTTTTACTGCTTCCCCCACTGCCTCCTCCGTTACTGCCCCCTTATTTTGGAGGGGGGAAGGAACACAAATTTACGATGATCCTCCAATAACTAGTTTCTATACATGGAAAAATGTATTCAATGTATACATTTTCCATGCACAGAATCTAATTATTGGGGGTGTCATCTTACATTCAGGATCTTTGATTTGAGTAAATATGGTAGGCCTTACTTCATAGCTCCAGAAGAAGTTCTATACTAGCAGGAATAACAAAGGATTAACAGTTCAACTCATTCTTTGTAAACAGTCTTCCCAGTCCACAATAGTTTGCAGGTCATTCTTCATCATTTCAAGCAATCTTACCTTTTCAGTAGAGTCTTCCAAATAAAAATTAAGTAGGAACTGAATCTCAGCCTCATTTGTAGCAGGTAGGAATTTTTTGACATACCAGGCTTGTAAAGTAGAGTAACCAAATACATCCTTTACACTGTTATATTTCTGTAAACTTCAGTGCACACCTGTTGCACAAACAATACATAACAAAAATAATAGCTGTATATTAAAATCATTATAACTAATATTATAGTGCTACCAATTTTGTCTAGTGAGATTGTTCTGCTGATGCAGACACCAAGACTGAGACATTTAGATGTAAAGATGTGGATCCCTGAGGCTGAACATAAAATATTCATATGAAGGGAGTATGGACCAATAAATTCCAGTTATAAATGTTTATAGCTGTAGGTAGTAATAAATAACCTTCTAAAGGCAGTATTTCAATTTGCACTTATTGTACTTCATCACATTAGATTTTCAGGAAACAATAATACTTATAGCTGGACATGGAATTAGTCTCATGTTTAATGAATGGTTATCCAGTTAAGCTATGCTTGTATGAATATCTAGACATGCTTAAGTCTGTGGAGTCTAGTTATACTGGAAAGGTATGGAATTATTTCTCTGTTACTAGCATTTATATGTTCATCCTATGCATAATCTATTTATAACGTTGTGACAAAAAAATACGTAGTAGCAGAGATCTCTTGGCCCTTAAACTTGTAATAATACAATTTGGCATTTTCACTCGATCATAGGCAGTACGTGTTGGTAAGGGTCTTTGTGGGTGAAATGTTGGCTCCGCTGAAGGAAACGATAATGCTTCTATTAATTGGATCAGGATTCTACTCCAAGCTTTTTTCTTCAGAGGTTCATTCTCAACCTTACACTCATTTACTTCCCTCAAATTTGCTGCCTCTATCCTCATTAATTGCTGCATATCCCCATGTTATCTTCTTTATTATCCCTTATGTGTGTAGTTTTTTGTTTTAGAGAAGGTTTGTCTATGTAGAAAAGTTGTGGTGGCTTAATTTTAAAGTAAACTTTAACATTTGAGTAAACTGATGCAAAACTCTGAGTGAATCCTCTTATTTCAGTTTCAATTAGGGGGAGGGGAGGTTTGATTTAAGGAAAAAAGATTAGGAATTGGTTTAAGCCACTCAAATGGAGACAAGCATGTCTGTACATATTGTGCCTCTATTTAACTAAATTGGTTTAATATCATGTCTTTAAATTACATTTGTGGAACTTTTATGTGTGGATGAGGCCTGAGTTTTGAGGGTGCCTAGCTCCCAGTAAAGGCTACATTAATCCTAAAATAAATCCAGATAGTGCATTTATTATTTAAATTAGCCTATTATTGTTAGTCTATCTGTATATTTTTTCTATCTTTATAGCTTTACTGCTGTGAATATTTGAGTACCTCCCAAGGGTTTAAGGACAGAAGTAACTATAACAATAATTTATCTGTTTTCCTTCCCAGGAGGTAAAAAAAATAGTTTGATGTTGCCTTTTTGGGGTAAGGGTCAAATTAGGACTTCTGTAGATATTTTTATAGGGGTGAGGAATCTCTTGTATGAATCCTAAACTTTTTTTTTATTCATAAAAATATATGCAAAATCCTATTTCCTTGAAAAGAGCAGGCAGTTTTCCTGTTTAGAAATCCCCAGTCATGCCAATCATTGTTGCTTCTCATAGTCACACTCATGACTCCTTCTCTAGGCTTTCTACTTTGGATGCAAGGAAGTTGCTCCCCTTTCTCCTAGCTTCTCTGTTTGCAATTTGGGGAAAGCCATCATTACGCATTACTTAGTCTTAGCCTGCTAGGCAGCCTAGTATCCTGGGTCAGAACTAGGTGAGTTGGGCACTCTTTATTATTTGAGACAGGGGATTGGTTTTCTCCTTCTGTTGAACCTGAAGGTGGTTGCTTGAGGCACCATTGGCCTTGAGACTCATCCCTCCTGGCAGCCTGAACACCCTCGTACAAGAGGTAACATTTCTTTTACTATGTGTGCATGCTTGTATTTGTATATGTGAAAGAACAGAGTGACTAAAAGGAAAGTCAAGTTAAACAGAGCCGGTTTTTTTCATATACTTCTGACAACAGACAATAGTACTTCTTACTTCATGTGGAGTTGACGTCAACTCCTATGAACATTTTGTCTATGCTCTTCACAGGCTGCCTTTTATTGGTTGCCAGTTTCATGAATCCAGTGGTTTGTAACTGTTATAGAAGTTCGTGGTTCTGGAGGGAAAAACTCTCAGGTAGCTAAATTATGAGTATCAGTACATGGGCCTGAATATGGGTAAGTGTTCAGCAGGCAACTAATGAAGAGAGCAGGCCACTGAGGTAATATAGTGAACTTTTTTGCTAGGATTAATGATTAGCTGAGTATTTTTCATATATAAATACAAGTTTCAGTGATAAAGATTGAAGGTCACAAGTACGCAGTGACTAGGTTTGTCTGATGAATAGAACTCAATCTTTTGGCCATCATAGATAGAAAGGTGACTGTGTCTTTTGATAGCAGTGAAGTATCTTGAGGTTCACTTCACTCATGTGAGGACAAATGTTATAAATAATTAAAGATGTTATAGACAAGGGCCTACAACAAATGCCTTATACAAAAATGTATACACCTTGGTGAGAGGTGGTTCACTTTTCTTCTATTTCCTCTCACTTAATGAATCTGAAGAGCTTAATTCTTTTACAAGAGAATGTCTGTCAAATATCCCCCTTGTAGTCTCACATCTCTGGTAATAACTAGCTGAGACAAATTTAGCTGGGAAACTAAACCAGTTGGTTTACCTTTTGGGAAAGGCAACCAATTCAAAGGCTTTGATGTGTAATCCAGTGATAGGAATGTGCAAGGAGGGCTGAAAATGAGAAACAGGCAAATATTTGAATGTCGTATTCCATTCAAGTCACCTGGAGAAACTACTCCACCCAAGAACCCCCTGAAGACCTTTAGATGTAATTTCAGGAGTGGCTTTTAAATGAGCAGATGGATGAGGTTGGCAGAGTCAAGTGTAAGAGTAATGACATATCTGACAGGAATACACAGTAATTTAAAAAAACCCCAAACCACCTTGAACAAGTTCTCTCAGAGTCTGGACTAGAAAAAAAATCTTCTGCCTTTCTTACAGTTCTAACAGCAGTAAGGCTCACAGTCCTTCACGGGATGGTACATTCCAAGTCCAGCTTCTATGAAAACTGATGTTATAGTATATTTTGTACAAGATACATTTAAGGCAAGGTTCTGCAGCTTTTTTGGTGTACTGAATGAGTAGTTCTACTAAAAAATCAATGGATTACTCTGACTTCAGAATTCAAGCACACAGCTAAGTGCTGTGGGTAAATGGGGATTTTAGAGAGCCTGATTTGTGATCTTGGAAAGCTGTATTTGGGATAGGAAGTGAGGTAGTTGTGTATGTTCTACAGCTGCACTTGGAAATGCATCACTTCAGATTTGAATTAGGCTGAATTTAGGTAACATGGCAATGACTTTGTACAGTATATTTGGATAGTTATGAGAGTGGGTATTGTTGGAAGATGCTTGACCCTTTGGATCCTTCTATTCTGTTAAAATGCTCAAAAGTCTTGGATAACTTATTAGAAAGAATCTCTACCTTTTAAGCCTCCACAGTGATTTGCCTACATGGTAGGAAAAATATGGTGACACTATTTCACCATAGTTCTCTCTCTTGCTTGCTCTGACTTCCTACCTGGCAGCAAGGGCAGACCAATATACATGGAAAGTGTATCTGTACCTTGTAGGCCCCACTTGGTTAGGCTTCAATCCTATAAATATATGAATAGTCTCAATAATGCCAGTGGAATACATACTTAATGCTAAGTACACATCTAAGCACTTGTTGAATCTTTCCAGATCATGTTCTTATTATTAACTCCTAATACACAGCTCTACTTTCCTCTTGCCATGTTTTCCTCCCTCAGCCTGCTGCAAGGCCCCATCTCTGACTCTTTAGATGTACAGCAAAAAATTTTCCAAAAAGGAAAAAAAACAACTATCCAGGAATTCCCAGCTTCACCAATGAGGCAGTGAAATATACTTTTGGTGAAAGTTGGGTATGGTCCCCTTCTGCGGACTCTAAGGATGCGTCTACATGAGACACTACTGAGAAGTGGTTACTGTGCATTTATTTAGTACTTGTATAATTAAGTACTAAATAAATGTGCAGTAATGAGAGTTACTGCCGAGTAGCACCAGCGAACACCTTTTTAGTGACACTACTGTGCAGTAACTTAATAATACCGCACAGTAGTGTATTAGCACTGTTACAGCTGTGGTGCATTGCTGCCCAATATTGCAGCTACTGTGCAGTTAGTTACTGCTCAGTCATTTAGTACTTGCAAAACCAAGTAATTGGCATTACTGCACAGTAGCGTCTTCATGTGCTGTTTGCATAGTAGCAAAAAGCTAGCACACAGTAGTTCATTATTACTGCACAGTAGTGTCACGTCATGGTTAGTGTCCCCCAATACTACTGCACAGTTGCAGCCTCCGCCATTAATCGGCTTTCTTCTCTGAGAAATAATGTTAAGCATCAATAGTCTGGAATTTGTTTTCATTATGATTTGGAATGGAAAGGATCAAGGTTTAGGTTTCCCATGAAACAGAAATTCTAATAAACTTGGGTTGTGAATAAAGTGTTCTTTTTGACAGTTTGTTCTATGGGTTCTTCATTCATGCTATTTTATTTCATATATTCAATTACTTTATGGCATGTCAGTATTAGTAGTGCAAACATGTTATAATGTAAAATATATAAATATAAAAGCTGTAAAATAAAGTTATGAAAATTCAACATTTTCAAAAAAATAACATTTTAATTTCAACTTATTTTGTGGGAATTTTCATCAAAATTTATGAACATTTTTCAAAACACATCAATCTTTCCTCCAAGATAATATTTTAGATCTCTTTAACTGGAATTGCACTTATTGCATGTAGTACTATTTAATGCCATCCAGTGACTGATATATTTTCATGTTCTTTACCTCTCGCTACCCTCTTTTTTTAAACCCATAAAAATTAGGTACCTTTCAAAATAAACACACAATTTCAAAATGGAAATTCAAAATATTTAAGTCTAAAATGTCAGTTGAAACATTTTCAATGTTTCCAATTTCCCCCCTTCTTTATTGGACAAACATTTTGCATATTTGGGTAGTTTGTCAAATAATTTCAGTTGCACTGAAATTTTTAAGAATTATCCAAAGCCTTCCCCCTAAGAGCTTACAAATTAAATAAACAAGGCAAACGAAAAGTAAGAGAGGAAAGGAGAGCCAAAAGACACACAGCTCACGTGTGGCAGTTTAGGTTTCCTGACTCCCCATGTAAGAAATGGTTGGTTCATCAACACCTGAACTATGCATTGCTCAGTTGTTACAGGACACCTGTTTATTGGCTGCTGACATGAAAGGAAGTAGTGTGGCTAGTATAAGATCTGTTGATTCCCTGCCTGAATTAGTAGGTACCCATTTACAGCTGAGTTAACAGGGGCACCTTGGCATTAGTCCAGAACAACTCTTGCATCCCTGCCACCAGAACCATAATGAGATGCTTGAAACACTCTGCCACCATATTTTCCCACTTTAAAGCTGTATCCATAAGCCACAGCATCTTCTACTTGTTCATTGATCTATCTTGCAGCTGTTTCTGCAACAGTCCTGAAACTGTATTTACTCCTTAGCCTGTGTTTCTTACCTGACAACTTACACAGAGGTTGCATCTACATGAAATGCTTTACTGTGTAGTAGAGCTAATTACTGCTCAATAAGTGTCCACATCTATACATGCAGATGTTTACTGCACAGTAATTAGCTATAAGTATGAGTAAATTTGCTACCTGCAAATGCAAGTAGCAACTTAACTCGTAATTAGTAACTGTGCAGTAACGTACATACAGACCTCTGACCAGGAGTAAATGTGCCCCCAGTCAGCCAGGCAGCAGCAGGTGGGAGGGTGCTCCCTGCCCCTGGAAGCTGCCTGCTGCTGGGGTGGGCTCCACCACAGGAGCCTGGGTGGGCAATGTTCCCCTGCCCCAGCATCAGGGAGCTCCCAGCCCCTGCTCTGTGATCACAGGTGCAGGATTGGGAGATCCTTATCTCTCAGTGTCAGCTCCATGGTCATGGGGCTGGCACTGGAAAATTCTTATCTCCCAGCCTGTACCCTGTACTTGTGGGGCTGGCTCTGGGAGATCCTTCTTTCCCAATGCCACCTTCATGGTTGTGGAGCCAGTACTGGGTGGTCCTTCTTTCCCAATGCCAGCTCTTGGCACTGGAAAAGAAGGGTCTCCTGCCCTGAGTCCCATTACCACAGGGCTTGGCTCAGTGATACAGTTATCCCAGCAATCATGGAACAGGGGCCAGGAGCTGCCTGATTCTGGGGAGGCGGGACATTTTCCCCACCTGGGCCCCAGTGGTGGAGTCTGCTCTGGTAACAGGCAGTTCCCAGGGACAGAAAGCAATGTCCCAGTCTCTACCAGGAAACATCTGTCTCCCGGCCTCTGGGCTAGCACCCAGGAGGATCCTACAGCTCTTCCTGGCTGATGAAGGGGCCAGTTGCAGGGCGGAAGGGAGCAGAAGCCATCTGCTGTTGGGAGCAGCATATCTGCTTCCGCATCCCTGCATGTGTAGACATGTGCCCAGGAGAGTCTACTCAAGAGTAGTTTACTCAAGAGTCGATCATTCGCATGTGTAAACATTCCCAAATATATTCCAGGTGATATTAGGTAGTGCTGCAGACAGAAGCATCTTGCTTATCTGGTTGTAATACTGAGCATCTTGGTTATTAAAAAGATGAATCTAAAAAATGCCCCAGGTTGTGCATTATAACTCAGACAAAGATGAGCAGATAGTAAGTGAGGTTGACTAAATTTATTCATGCAGTGGGTGGACATTTCTGTTGCAAATGGTGACAAGTGATCTCTCATAATTGTTTGGCCATTTAATTGCTATTTAGCAAATACAAACTAAAACACCTCCTGTACATCTGCAGTATGAGTACCTTTATAGCGTATGCTGTCATACTGGTCCATCTGTGGAGTATGCCATATGCTGGTGCTGTTGCTTCTTCAACTATTTTTTATAGGTACAGTTAGAGGGGATGATGGTAAAGGAAAATTTGTAGTGAAGTTAGGGAGAATTGTAGCTTTTTAATTTCCTCCCTTTGGGGGATACATGGTAAATTTTTTTTGGATTAGCAATTAGGTTATTTGGAAAAAGTACAGTTCTGGGTAACTGAAACTATTTACAAATTCAGGTCAAACTTGCTGAACAGTTTTGGCTGAATAAAAGGAAAGAAAATTTCAGAAAGAATGCAATGTTTCAATTTAACATTTTTAAGCACATTTTTGCCTCTGGTTTCAAAATAATATTTTTAATATAAAAAAAGGGGAATGAATGTATTGTAACTAAGCTGTGTTGAGTAAAATATTTTGGTGCCTCAAAATGAAAATTCCATTTTTTTTCCTTATAGGTTTTCTCTCTCTAGCCTTATGAGCCACTTTGACTTTTCCTCACTTTTTGTACCTTTCTTCATTCATTCATTGCAGCAAATGTTTCCCTGGCTATTGACTAGGACTATCACAGCCTTCTTTGAGTGTAATGCAAGCATTCTCTCACACTCTTAGGAGATTGTGATAGCACTGGCAAATACCAGTTAGAAGAGGAACCCTTACTTTTCTTGAATTTGGAACTCACTGAGCGCATCTACATGACACATTTACTGCAGAGCTCATTAATTAGCAACACAGTAAATATCTTGGTGTCTACACATGCAGCCCTATTAGGCCACAGTAAACTAATAAACTCTGCCATTGGAAAGTACTTGTAAATACAGGTACTATCCTACTACAGAGTTATTACCATGGAGCAACAATGCATGTGTAGATGCTGAATGGGGTTTGTCTGGGGCATAAGAATGCTTCAGTGCAGGGGCTGCCTACCAGATAGCACTGCAGTGGAGCAACCTCATGCCTCAGACAGCCCTTTGCAACACTTTGAGATGGGTTGGAACAGCCCCTGGCTGGCAGACTATCTCCACGGTCACCCTGCCAGCTGGGGCTGCTCTGACCTGGCTCAATGCATTGCACTCCTGGGCTCAGTAAACTCCGGCATGATGTGCACCTGAGTTTATTGCTGTACATTAACTGCTTGTGTAGATGCACCAAGTGTCTCTCACTGTACCCACCTGGCTTTGTGGATCCTCTCTTGTGTAGCCCTGGAGCAGGAGTTCAGAGTCTGCTGTGGAGGCTGCTCCAGCTGCTGCAGTGTTTGGTCATGTTCTCCCCAAGGGATGCCCTGATACTCTCCTGCCACATCTTGAATATTATGTTCAGTAGTGGGGTTCACTTCCATAGGGGGGGTTGCACTGTATGTCATCACCAGTGGGCGTTCCTGAGGCTCCACCTCCCCTATACCCCAACCATGAACCAGCCTGTTGGGACAGCCAGATGATAGACAGCCCAACTCCACTTGGACATCTGTCATGATCCCTTTCAATCTTTCTGGCCTTTGCTGTCTCACTGATGCATCAACAGAGTTTGCCACCTCCTTTGTGGGGCTATGGTCTGCAGCTTGTAGGCTGTGGTCTGGAACCAGTTTTCTGTCCCACTGCACAGGTTTACTTGGGCGATAAGGCAACCCCAGTGATGGGTCTAGCCTATTAGCATTGATGGTCCCTGAGCGGGCCTGGCCTGCTCAGCTCTTGGTGTACGTCTTCTGGCCTTTCTCCTGGCTTCTGGGGTTTTAAATCAAATGAGTAAAGAACAAATAATAGATACTCCAGGGAGGGGCCTCAGCCCTCTCCCCACCACACATCCTGCGTCTGACAACCTCGCCATCCCTCTGCATCTTCCTTTGGTCTGTCTCCTTCGCCATCCTGGGTGAGGTGCCCCTGTAAATGTAGCCTGAACTCCTCTGTTGGGTTCATCTCTCTGGCCTCTCCCTGCAGTGGTCAGGAGGCCTGTGATCAGCCCAGGGAGAGTTCTCACAGCTCCTTTCCTGCTGCATTCCCCCAGGTGTTTCTCCACTTCTGGCTTTTATCCTAGCTGGGCGGTGTTCTTTAATAATGTCATCAGTCTGTGCTGGCCTCAGCCACAAAAGAAAGCGGCTGACAAATCTCGCAGGCATTCCACCCATCTGCAGCTCGTTCAGCCTGGCTGCGCCTGTTGAGGGTGAGTTTGCCCTGTTATCAGGGCTTTTCTTCTTGGTGTTGTGGTGGGATGTCCCTACCATGACCCACACTGTGGGAGGGGTATCCCGCCCCTTTCTTGTTTTCCCCCTGGGGCACTCACATTGTGATGTACCTGAGCCCAGATCTATTAACATCCCAGACATGCCAGAAAAGCCATCTTTTCTTCTTTTTGTCAAAACTATTAGGAAGGTATGGGCTGAGATAAATAGGTGCCTATACACAAGCACAGAGGCTACCCTGATGCACTGTAATTACAGTGTGTTGGAGCAGATTCAATTAATTGAGTCTGGTTATTTAGACTGTTATACAAAGCACCTCAGCTGCCATTTTGAAGCATGGGGACATTGATATATGAGATGCTCCAGGTGCTTTAATTAGAGCATCTCTTGGAGTTGCTCTAATTAAAGTCCTACCCCCCGCCCCACCCTCAGAACACATGTATAGGCACCCCATATATTATGGCAAGTCCTTATCTTCACTGTGAGATTCTTAATTTTGGGAATATGCACCCAGAGTTCATACTAGATTGGCAATTGTAGTTATACATTTTTAAAAAAATTAGTAGTTATAATAGTAAAAATAAATAACATATTTTATCATATATGCTTGCTCCTAAATATGAAGGACAACCTGTTTTGGGAAGGTGAAATGAAGAAAAAAAGATTTTTCCATTAAAATACTAATAAGTAACTTAATAAAACAATTTAGAAAATTTAGAAAACTTTACACAGAACAAGTTATAAAATGAAAAATATAAATGTGGGCTTCACATGTACCTCACATTTCTCATTGCAGTATTGTAACATGTGCTCACAACAGAAGGCAGCATTCTGTAGTCAGCAGTGAAACCCCGGCAGATGCAAGGGGATGGGGGAACCTCTCATTGCTACAGTAACCCCTTAGTGCTGGAACTCATTCAGCAGCAGGCTCTGCTTAACAGCAGCAGGAATAGTTCTTTAAGTGTCTTGCTTACAGATTTCTGCCTTTGTTGGCAGCTAAACAGCATTACCATATGTCCTTGTGTATGTATACCCAGATTTTCAGCAGCTGTTTTTTGGGGAAAAAAGTGCAGGTAATATGTGAGAAAATATGGTAGGTAGCTGGAACTTGGCCTTTTGAAGAGATTTAATGTGAACACCAAAAAAAAAAAAAAAAAAAATACAATTTGGTTCAGGAATGTTTACAAATTACGTTTCCTAGCCTTTAAAGTTTGGGTGGCACCAACCAGTTTTTTTAGAGATGCCAGAAATTGCATATATCTGTGGATTTTTTTCTGCAAACAGAGCCTCTTGAGGACTCTTTACTTTTGATGATATATTTTTAGGATATTTCTTGGGGACTTGTCACACATTAGACTTAGCAGTTAGCACATATTTAATGGACTTAAAATATGAATGTCTATGCATTTGAGCAGGAGGAAAGTGCTAGTAGCTAGGGTCCTCATTGTGAGGTGCTGGATCTCACTGCAATTTGGGGTGAGAAAAGAACAGTCACCATCATCACCATCACCAAAGGCATGAAGCTTACAGAACCAGGTCTAGGAGTGCATCACAGCCCAGATGGTAACTCTGGGGCACCAGTGGGACTGGCTGCAAATCCTCAGTAAAATCAACTGCCTGAAGTCACGATAAGTTCAATGTAGGGATGCCAACAAGGTCTTGGATGCAGTGAGGACCATTGTCCTTTACTGCAAGGAGCCGTCAAGGATCTTCAAGGTGGACTATGCTGTTGCTTCCTGTCACATCATGCACTGCATGCTCATGGACACTGTCTGACAACAAAAATGATAATGGAGGCAGTCCTCTGCCACCTGCTAATGAAATTGCTTTGAAGGAACACAAAGATGCCTGATTTAGGGACTTGTTCCCCAGCTTGGCCTGAACACAGACCTAGACCTAGGATGTACAAGATAGGGACAGCTTAGACAAGACCCTCATCAAGTAGGCAGAAATAGACAGCCCAGCACCAACCACTGGTAAGCTTCAGCAACTCCAGTAGAAGAGGGGTTTATAGTATGTTTGGGGACCCAGGCAGACGAGGATGAGTCATGACTTGGGGGCAACTCTGCGCTTGGGGTGTCTCATGGCTTGGGGGTGCCTTTGGGCTCAGGGTGTAGCAAAGTGGCTAGGTACAGGAGTTGCAATCAGTGCAGATTGCCCCCCACCCCTTTAATTTATCAAGAGAATGAGGGCATTAAGTTGCAGAAGAGATATGAATTGGTGGTACACCCATGCTTAGGCCATGGCACTAATGCCATGGGTCAATGGCCCAGTTATAGCTTGACAGGCCAGTATGAGCCACATAACAATAGCCACCTCTGGGAATCAATGGGGAGGGAAGGGGACAGCAGGTAGCTGAGTAATAACAGAGAGGGCAGTTACCATGATGATATTCCACTCAAGTCTTGCTGTCCTGTAAAAATGACCAGGCAGAGCAAGATGAGTTGTGTTTCACCTCATACTGTCTTAAAAGTTGCACACTATCTTAGAAGTTTGCAACAATTTAAAGGTCTGCTGTTCTGTCTATGCCAAAGGTGGGCAAAATGTGGCCTGCAGGCTGGATGCGGCCTGCCAGGCCATTCTATCCGGCCCGCAGGGCCCCTAAACATTTTTAAAAATTAATATTTATGTGCCTGTGGCTGCCTGTGGCCCTTGATGGCTTGCCAAAACTCAGTAAGTAACCCTCCACCTGAAATAATTGCCCGCCCCTGGTCTATGCACTACTGTCTGCACACTTGTCAGTGTCTTAGCGGGATTGCAAGATTCATATACATTTCATCTGTCAACCTTGGTTACACTTCCAGAGTTATTACTGCTTTTTTTCACTCCTTAGAATTTTTCCCAGCACAAGAAAGCTTGGCAAGTTCCAGCATAGATGCTGCCCCAAGGTCATGAAAGGACACTTCCAGCCAGAAAATGTCTCATAGCCAGAAACATCACCTGGACCATCATCTGGGCACTGAGCTGCTACTACTGAGAGCTGGCTTTCTGCCTATGGGTGCTAGAAGGACCAATCAGAGAAACCACTGAGAACTCTTCAGCAGGCTTTTGTGGTATCTTGTGTTTAATGAGAAGGAATTAACTGTTTTAAAGATGCAGCACAGCAAATGAAGGGTTCACAGTCACCAAGAGGTTCCCTCTCTGCTCCCTCTCCCACCTGGCAGAATGTTGTCTAAGAAAGTAAGCCAAGGCCTCTTTGTTCAGAATGCCCTGGAGGTCCATCTGTCTGTGACATTCAGCTGAGAGTGCCACTTCAGCCCAGGCATCATCCAAGTGCCAGGGATTTCCTCTGTCTGTAGCATTCCTGGTGTCCAGGAAGACTTCTCCCATCACCTCATATATTGTGAAGAATGTAAGTGGCAGCCACAAAGCTGAGAATGTTCTTTAGCTTGGCCTCATCCCCTGCCTGCCCCCCAGACCCTCCCGAGGCACAAAATGAGAATGTGGTCATATGGTCCCTACACAGTTCAGGAACCTCAACTGTTAAAACACAGCTATATGCTCCTATGGGTCCCTGCGAAAACTCCTCAATCATAGCATTGCACTTTGTGTACACCTGTTGTTGCCATTATCTGCCCTATGCAAACTGGTTGGCAATGGAATGGAGTGTGAACTGACTTCCAGATCACCAGGGCCATGCATTTCTTGATGGACATGGGGCTTTCAAGTCCAAATGTCCTAGCACTAGAGATGGGTGGGGGAGGGGCAGCTCAGTGCAAAGGTCCATGAATATACCATGAAACATCCTAAAGTTCCATCATTACTGCTCATCATCCCAGGCCACTCCCACCAGTCCAAGCTCACCAGCAGTGCCCAACATCTGACATCAGCTGACAAACTGTAGCTGCAGTTTGTACATCATCATCTTGCTGGCCTACTTGCAGGAGGCACACGATGCCCATGGTAGCATCATGGTATTCAAAGTAGTGCCTCACCAGGGTCAGGAGCTCATGTTGCTGAATCATAGGGTACCTGTGGAATGCATCAGCCAGGGCAAGAATTTGCTTAGTTCCACCACTTGTCATCTCCAGGAAGCTACTGGAGATACAATCCAATCTGGGAAAGTCAGTCAAGGAGGGATTGGAGGTCCTGTGCCTGGCCGAGGAGGGATTGGAATTTTGCTCCCTCAGAGTGTTGGCCAATCAGTGCTTTTCCCTGCTCTCAGCTGTTTTTGGTCACTGTTGGAAATATACAAAAGAGAGGCTGCAGTTTGCTGCCAGGATGCCTGCTCGCCAGTCCATTAGTGGTGGAGAGCAAGATGCCTGGAACATATTCCAACTTGATATTGCATAATATTCCTCAGATTTAGCATGTTAAGTGCCCCATGTGGCAAGGCTGTTCTACAAAAGGACAAGATACAAAGCAAAACTACAACTGAAAAAACAGAGATACTAGCTAATTGGGATCCTTTCTCTGCTGAGAGTGCTGTGAGTTCTGATGAACCTGTTGTTGCTGTATGCATCAAAGCTTTCTGGGGCAAATCAAGTCGTGCAGAGCAGCCAGGAGTCCTAATGTTAATGTAATAAGCCATAGGTACAGGAAACATTTATATGGAATAGTATTCACTGTAAAGAAAAAAGGGTTTCCTGCAAAGTGGAAGTGATTGCTGACTGTCAGCCTTTCATACTACAGAGAATTAAAATCTGATGTGATATAAGTTTATTTCAGTTTTTCATACTATAGAGCAGGTGTGATGAATTTCTAGCCTGCAGACCTAATCCAGCCCTTGGATATATGGTATGTGACCCACAGGGCTCCCCACAGGTTGGAAAATTTGATGGTAGAGGAACAGTGGCAATTAATACCAGCACCTCTCTCCTGCTGTGAAATTCCCAAGACCTGAAGCTGCATCAGAGCTGGACCTTGCCCTATTCCCTTTGTGTGGCTGGATTGGGGCCAGGCCATACCCTCTTCTTCCCATGTGGCTGGGCCACACCTCCTTGACCCACATAGTTGTATCAGGGCCAGGGGGCAAAGTTGCAGGCAGGCCAAGTCCCCTTCCATCATGAGGCTGGATCAAAGCCAGGCTCCTCCCCACTCCTGTCCATGTGGCTGGATGGGACCCTGCTGCACCCCCCTCTAGGCACGGGATCAGGACTTCCATTTGGATCTGGTCCTTGGATGAACCAGGCATCACCTATCCAGCCTGTTGGGCAAAAAGCTTGAGAACTACTGGTTTAGAGAATTAAAATCTGATGGGATTTATTTCAGACAGATGGATGAGCTCATATGCAAATGAAGATTTAAGGGTCAGGATCTCCAATGTCAAGCAAGTTTGGGTGCTGAACTTATATTCAAATTAAAAGGCTCAAATTTTTTTCAGCAAGTCCTGATTTCTCATCCATGAAAAAACATACCTTTTTAAAGGTATTTCACATCGGGCACTTAAAAATAAGGGTCCCAAGATTGCTAATCACTTTAGAAAATCTTGACCTAAAACTTTTTATTTGCACATTTCCTGGAAGTAAATGTTGAGGCAGGACCTTTGTAATCATAGCTCATATTAAGATGGATTATTATAATCTTTCAAGTAATGGATTTTTCTGGAAGGAAGAACTGACAGAACTTCCTTTAATTTGACTTTGGACTCTTCTACCTCATGCCATATCCGTGAGTTGTCAGAGAAACAACTGGTTTTATGTTTCTGGTTTCTCAAATGTTCTAGAAATTGCTGATGATTAGGTAAGGAATTCAGCACTTGAGCTTCAGAATGTGATGGAATGTCTTCCAAGAAGAGTAAACATGAATGTTGATGCTACATGAAAAACAAAGTATGGTTAAATAACACATTGGAACCGGTTATGTGTTTTACCCTCTCTGTTTTTTATTTAAAATCTAACATCATTTAACGTCTCCATCAACAACCTGGAAGATGGCATAGAGTGCGCCCTCAACAAGTTTGCAAATGACATCATGCTATAGGGAGTAGTAGAGATGCTGGAGTGTAGGGCTAGGATTCAGAGTGACCTCAACAAATTGGAGGTTTGGGCCAAAATAAATCTCATGTGGTTCAAGAAGGACAAATGCAAATTCCTACATTTAGGACAAAACAATCCTATGCACCAGTACAGGCTGGGGGCTAACTGCCTGGGCAGCAGCTCTGCAGAAAAGGACCTGGGGGTTACAGTGGACAAAAATCTGAATATGAGCCAGCAGTGTGCCCTTGTTGCCAAGAAAGCTAACGGCATCCTGGGCTGCTATGATAGGGGTGTTGCCAGTAGGTCAAGAGAAGTGATTATTCTTTTCTATTCAGCACTGTTGAGGCCACATCTGGAGTACTGTGTTCAGTTTTGGACCCCTCACCACAGAAAGGATGTGGACAAATTGGAGAGAGTTTCAAACTGCAGCAAGGGAAGTTTAGGTTAGCTATTAGGAAGAATTTTCTCAGTAGGAAGGTAGTAAAATACTGGAACAGGTTACCCAGAGAGTTGGAGAAAGCTCCATTCCTGGAGGTTTTCAAAACCTGGCTATACAGAGCATTGGCTGGGATGATGTAATTGGGGATGGTCCTGCTTTGAGCAGCAGGTTGGACTAGATGAACTCATGAGGTCCCTTCCAACCCTGACTTTCTATGATTCTATGATTTAGTGCTTAAGGGGTGTCCAGATGAGTGCGCGCGTACCTTTTGCCCTGTCTCAAACCCCTTTGAGACAGGGCAAGAGGCACATATGGGAGTGAAAAAACATTCCCTGAGCTGCAAGTTTGCAGTGAGGGAGCAAAATTAGATCCCTGGATATGCAGGGGTCTAAAATAACAAGAGTTAAAAAAAAGCAGGGCAGGACATGGTCCCAGACCATGCCCTGAGGCACCTGGAGGCTGAGTCCTCCACAAAGACACTCTGGCTGCCAGAGCATCTCTGTGGTTGGCCCTCACCCTGATGCTTCAGCACCAGGGCTCCCCAGTAAGTAAAGGGTCAGGGGGGCTGGAGGAAGGGGGAGGGGACTATGCGGGGGACCCCCA
>NW_017728949.1:10906794-10908483 GCF_001723895.1 Crocodylus porosus | reverse complement strand
GCAGCCATGGGGGCTGGGGGTGCAAGTGGGGGATGGGGCCAGGTGGGGCATTCATTGGGGGGCTGCAGCACCTGGTGGGGGATGGGACCAGGTGGAGCAGCAATCGGGGGAGTGGGGTGAGGCATGTGGGTCTTGCGGGGGAGTATCCCTTGTGGGGGCCCTTTGGACCCTGTTGTGGGGGCTGTAACCCCTGTTGGGGGTCCATAGCCCCTGTGTGGGAGCTGTGGCCCCTGTTGGGTGGCCATAACATCTGTGTGGGGGCTGCAGCCCCTGTGTGGGGGCTGCAGGACCTATTGGGGGGCCATAGCTCTTGTGGGAGTGCAGCAAAATATATAGTCATGTATTCATGAAACATGCATTTAGAGTTCACTTTATTATTATGATAGAGATGCTGGTAGGCTTCCACATTGCTTTAACACTGTAGATATATCAATAAAACATGCCCAACTGATTGCTGTCTCTGTCTCACTCTCTCTCTCTCTTTATAGTGGTCTTTTGTTTTACTTATAGAGGAACCTGGATTTTGGGGTATTTTACAGAGTGACTTTGGGATTTTTTTTATCAGGGATTTTTCAGTTTTCCAGTCGGGAATACAAGAATTTGTGCTAGGGAGGCCAGTGGTAGGACCCTGCCTGCTCAGAGCTGGCACCTTGGACCCATATGGCTGTGGCTGATCTCCTGGCCAAATGGGGCCAGAAGGACATGCTTTAACAGTTCAAAGCAGGCCACCACACCCAGAATATCTTGCGGGCAATAGCTGCCTGGATGGCTGGGCAGGGGAAACACATGGCAGTAGTGCCGCACAGAGGCCAGCCCTGCAGTCATAGCCGACTAGCAGCTGGCCGGGGGGGCAGATGCCTCTACTGGCTGTGCAGTCCTCTTCCGGGTGTGGCAGGCTGCTGCAGTGGGTAAAGGGTGCAGGGAACTTTCAGGGCTGCTGCAGCAGTCCAGCTGGCACAAGGGGTAGTGTCGCCAGTAACCAGTTGGTTGGGCCCCAGAAGCTCCTGAGAGCAAGTAGCCCTGAGTTACTTGCTAGGACAGCTTTTTGTACTGCTGGAGACAGCACAGGTGCTGGCCCTGGGCTCTAGCTCCCCCTGGCTACAGATCTGGGCAGAGCCAGGCAGGGTTATTTTGCCCTAAGTGGCACAATTTGCTCAACAACAAAGTGCATTTCTGACAACATGTGCTGAAGCAAAAAGCTCCAGCTCAAATTTGCACTGCTTCTGTCTGAGCTGCTACAAGTTCACATGTTTGCATGTGTGGATGTGCCCTAAGAATCTTACCCTGCCTACATGAAGAGGAAATGTGGTGGGGAAGTTATATAATTACTCCATCTTCAAAACGGTTTTTTTTTTTCACTTGAAAATCCAAGTAAACCCTTCCTGAGAGAGAGAGAAAATCAGAGTCAGACAGAAGGAGTCAACACATGAAAAGGAACCACGTGGGAGCAGTGGAAATAGAAGTAGGGAGCAGGGCAGGGCTGCCCAATTGGCAGCCTGTGGACTCCATCTGGCCCCTAGGTGTTAAGCTAGGCTCCCAGTATGGCATTGTTCAGCTCAACACTCAAGTGGCTGTTGCTGCTGGGATTTCAATGCTCCTCCTTCCTTCCTCCAGCTTCTCTTTCCTGCACCCACACGTCGTTGGGATAATGGAGACCTGGTGGGACTCCACCCATGACTGGACCACGGG
>NW_017728949.1:10904406-10906783 GCF_001723895.1 Crocodylus porosus | reverse complement strand
GAGTAAATTGGATGCTTATCTTGCTGGGGTCCTATGACTTCCTGCCCTTTAGGCAGGGGGCTGGACTCGATGATCTCCTGAGGTCCCTTCCAGCCCTAATGTCTATGAAATCTATGAAATCTATGTGGACAGGGTAGCAGAGTTGAGGAAAGCTATTCTAGGGCACCATGGAGGGACCCCATGCAATGTTGAGCTACCAGCACATTAGAGGGGGTTGTGCCTGCTGTGCAGTGTAGCAGTGGGAGGATGGCATTTGGTGCTGCATGACCTTTAGGATGGGAGGGCTATGGCATAGTGCAGCATTGGGGACACTTACTCTGGAGCATGGCATGGTGGCATACAGCCCAGTGGGCAAGCGGCTTAAGCAACACATGATGGCCAGGTGGGCTTGCAGTCCCCAGCCACTCAGAAGCTGGACAGCCCTGAAGCAGTGGATATTTTTTTCAGATAAAATGAGTACAAGAACGATCCGTGTTATGTCATGTTAAGTACAAATGGCTAAGGTTTTTCAAAGTAACCTAATAGAAACAGAAGCTTGATTTTCCATTTATTTTCACATAGTGTATACATTAAACAGCACAAACTGTAGTTCATAAAGTACAGTGCATGTCACATGATAATTCTTGTTAATCTATTCAAAACAATGTGCCTATAGGTAAACTATATGCCTATATTGGGGATTATACACCTAAGAGAAAAAGAAGCAAGTGTTTTTACTGTAGCTGATTACTGCTCCTATGAACACTCCCATTAAAGAAGAGATTGGCTAGAAAGAGACATTCCCTTGTAGAAAGATGACACTGTGATTGATGGGTGGCATGGTAAGGTATCCTGTTGTGCTATGTATTGACTGTGGATAAAATGGGTTAATAAGGCAGGACTAATAAAAATCATAAACCATTGTTGCTGCTCTTTTGGAGAAATGAGGAAACCCTTCTGTAAGTTACTCCTAATCATTCATTTGATCCATTTAAGCATGAATTGCTCCCACAGTACTTGAGAAATGAGCAGCAGCAAGATGTAGTTTCATGTAGGCAGACTCACAATCAAGCTTCTTTTTCTTCTTTCATGGGTTGATAACTTCTCTCATAGCCACAAATTCTTTACTTGAGACAATCAAACCAGCATTTGACATATAAAGTGTACTTAATAAGGAAACATTTCCTTAAGAAAGGAGTGTAGTTTTTATGCAAGTTAATGCTGCCCTTAGGGTAATAATAATTTACAATACAGAACAAATTTATTATATCTATTTAATATTACACAACCTGAAATAGTGACCTATAAGTGTTGTGGACCTGTTTAATCCAATATTAATGGATTAGTTTTAAACCTCTTATTTCATAATACATGAAATTAAAATAACTTGAGAGATTCACAGTGGGACATACAGAATGAGATTGCTAACTTCCTGGATTGCAGTGATATTGTCAGTTCAGCATGTGTTGTGAATCTCATGGAGTTGGAAATATATACTTGGAGAAGAGCTCTTTCAGTAGGCACAAAGGCCAAGTTTGATGATAGTGGGCGCATCTACATGAGGCATTTACTGCCGAGTTGACTAATTAGCTCCACAGTAAAACATCACCATCTACACACGGTACTATTAGGACAAAGTAAATTATTTAATTCCCCCATAGGATAGTACTGCCAAGACACAAGTACTATTCTACGGTGGAGTTATTTACTTCACTGCAAAGCATGTGTAGAAGCTGACAGGGCTGACTGGGGCACAAGGGTGCTTCAGTGTGGGGGCTGCTTGCCCGCTAGCCCCATGCTGAAGCACCCTTGGGCCCCATCCAGCCCCTCTGTAACACATTGAGCTGGGTCAGAGCAGGGTCCCCTGCCACACAGAGCTGTGCTGACCCAGCTTAATGTGCTGCAGTCCCTGCTTTGAGCAGGGGTGTGGACTAGATGACCTCCTGAGGTCTCTTCCAACCCTAACTTTTCTATGATTTCTGTGTCAGCGCAGAGGCAGAAAAGGATCTTGGAGTCATTATTGATGCCAAATGAACATGGGCTGACAGTGTGGGGACACAGTTAAGAAGGCCAACCATACCTTGTCATGCATTTCAGGCAGGTCCAAGGAGGTGATCCTCCCCCTCTATGGTCAGGCCGCAGCTGGAGTACTGCATCCAGTTCTGGATGCTGCACCTCAGGAGGGATGTGGACAACTTGAAGAGGGTCTGGAAGAGGGCCACTAGCAGGATCAGGGGGAAGCAGGGCAGGCCCTATGAGGAGAGGCTACAGGACCTGAACCTGTTCAGCCTTCACAAGAGAAGGCTGAGGGGGATCTAGTGGCCATTTACAAACTAGTCAGAGGGGACCAGCAGGCACTGGGGGAGTCCCTGTTCCCCCGAGCACTACCAGGAGTGAC
>NW_017728949.1:10896699-10904306 GCF_001723895.1 Crocodylus porosus | reverse complement strand
AGGCTAGATATCAGGAGGCGCTACTTCACGGTCAGGGCGGCTAGGTTCTGGAACCAACTTCCAAGAGAAGTGGTGCAGGCTCCTACCCTGGAGGTCTTTAAGAGGAGGTTGGATGAACACTTTGCTGGGGTCGTTTGACCCCAGTACTCTTTTCTGCCATGGCAGGGGGTCGGACTTGATGATCTGCTGAGGTCCCTTCCGACTCTACCAACTATGAAACTATGAATTTAGTGCTTAAGCGTCCTACCCTGCCTACATGAAAAGAGGAAATGTGTTGGGGAAGTTATACAAGTACTCCATCTTTGATCTCCATCATGTAGATGCTGTACAAACAGTTTATTCAGTCAAATTAATTTCATGTGTAGATGCACCCAGAGTGAATCATCATGTGTACAACAATGCTGGCTTGTACTAGTTGTGGCTCTGGAAAAACTCAGTAAACTTTTTTCTTAAATCCAAGCCTGCAACAGCAGGTGGTACTCTCAACAGCTTCTAATGCAGATGGCCAATTTAAATATAGATCTGTTTCCCCTTAACCTTTCTACTGTTTAGCTCCAGTAAAACACTCTACTCTACCCTCTGTTTTTGCTTGGGAAATCTGCTGCTACTCTATTATCAAAGAGCTGAGAGGTATTATTACAGTGCCTGACTTGAAAGCACTAAAGCAGAGCCTGAAAACCAAGCTGTCCTTAAACTGTTTGTTAACTAGGATTCTGCACAGCAGAAGTGGTCTTGAAAAGTGCACTGGCTGGGAGAGGTAAGGAGAGGTTTCCTCCTGGTATGCTAGCTGCACTATTAGCTAGTTAAACAGGCTACTGCACCAGGAGGTAATTAAATTGTCTGTTTTGTGACACGTTATGCTAGTAGACTTGGGATTAATCTGTTCAGCTGTCTACCTCCAGCTACTTTGAGACAACCTTTTATCTGATAGAGAGCAGAAGACTGAGGGAGAGGTCACCTGAAGCAGCTTTAAGAACTTTTTAAAATTGCAAGTGAATTATACCCTTGTACCTCCAAAAATGTAGACTTCAACATTGCTCTGTAGTGACCTCTTTTGGAAGAAACCAAAACAACTCAGAAGTACTGACAGGAAAGGCACAAAATGGCATAAAATCTACAGTGTGATAAAAAAAAAATGCTGAATGTGCTCTGTGCATTGGCTTCCTGCTTGAACTAAGCCCCTAACCTGGCTAAAGCTCAGTCCTTTGTTTGGAAGCTTGGTGTCAATAAAGGCTGAAGTGAAACTAGTCTTCTTTTGTTTAGGGAAAGCTAACTTTATAATGAGTGGCTTAATTATTACATGCATCTAAGATTTTTCTTTCAGCTTTTTTCCCATCTAAAAAGTTTATATAACCTAAGCATTCATGAATCAGAATGCATTCTTCCTGGAACCTGACACTGAAGGAAGCAGCTTGAACTGGAAAAAGGACTGTTCAATAGCCTGTCAGAATCATGAGCTGAATATCCCTTGATTGGTATTCAAAAGTTTTAAAGCAATCAGAGTTTTGGGCTTTGAAGAGGAAGAGGTACTGGAATTGGAGGACTTTAGGACAAAGTTAAAAACTGAGGTCTTGTCAGGAGTGGCTAAGGTAGCTTGGCTTAGTGGCTAGGTCAAAAGGCTCTGGTTGGATATTTGGAAGTTAGGCAGGGGTCAAATGCCAAAGGTCAGTAATTGGAGATGTCCGATTCAGGGGTAAGAGCAAAAGGCAGAAAAAAATATAGTACACTGAGGCCTGGTGCTTAAGGTCTACAGTCAGAACCTCACATCCAGGCATCAGGAACTAGAAGCTGAAAACCAAAAGATAATCTGAGGAGCCAGAGTTTAGAAGTCAAGTCTATTTGTTACTTTCAAGGGATCAAAATAACTATAAGCCTCCCTTAGACAGGGAGGCTACTGAGAAAGTAACAACTAAATTCTTGGGACAAAAGAAAGGCAAAATAGGGACAGGAGTAATGGTCAAATGTTCAAATCAAGTGCACCAAGGGGGTTCATTAAGCAGATCACTGGTCCTCAAATGAGTCCAAGGAGTCAGTGGACACTGGCCAGTGAAACTGCCTGGAGATGTGAATGGACCAGGGGCAAGAAAACAGCCCTGTAGTCCCAGGGGGTCCTCCTGGCCAGAGTCTCCTTCATAGTTAAACAGGATCATTAGCTTGGCTAGGGTGAGTCTAGAAGTCAGGAGTCTGGAACTGTGAACCAGGAGACAAGGATGCCACTGGGGACCTCAGCTGGTGGCTCCTCCATGGAGCTGCTGCCACCAGCATGTATGGGACAAGCTTCATAGACACCCCAGTCTCCTGCCCCTTCTGTGGGCATAGGGAAACCCTGGCGCACATGACCCTCAAGTGCACCAGGCTACAGCACCTCCACCTCCAGAACCTCCTCCTGAGTTTCTGGATGAATTTCACTCCCCACCCTTTTGTTTTGGTCACCCCATCTGCAGCCCCACCAAGTCCCAGGACCTCCTAGTCAACCTTCTCCTGGCCCTGGCTAAGTAGGCTCTGTACTTGACAAGGGAAGGAGGCTGTGGCTGGGAGGGTGCTCAGAGACTGTGGGACCACTTTCCTCTCACTTGTCTGTGCACGTTTCTGAGCCGAGCACCAGTGGGTGGTGTCCACCAGCTCCTTGGATGTCTTTGAGGATCACTGGGTGCAGCCCAGGGGCCTCTGCTCCGTGTCCTTCTCTGGAGAACTTCTTTTCACATTTTGAACCTTTGACCCCCATGTCACCCTTTTCTTCCTTAGCTGTCCCACAAAAAAAAAGTTGTATCCTTCAACTTTTGGCCCCACACAATGGGGGCTATTAATTAACTAGGTGGGCCTCAAGGCCCATGATCTCTGGAAGATACAAATAGACAGGTAGCTGAGAAAATGCTGTTGTGTAACCCTGCTGGGAAAGCTAACTTGTTAAGCTGCAGAACAGTGACTTAACTCCTATGGTGCCACCCTCCTTACAGGTGGCATTCAGCTACCTTTGACCTAGGTTTCTTTGGATGAACCTGATAGAATTAATTTACTAGATTGAGCATGTGAACATTGCTTGTGGATTCCCATGTTTCTCAGGGCTATAGCCTTCCCAGCTGAGCAAATAACAGAGTTTTGTCCTAACTTTTTGGGGATCCAAAATCTGAATCACCAGGAATTCCTCCTGCCCTTGAATGGTTGTTGGGGTTGATGCAGAACAAATTTTCTGTATGTGATTTCAAGAAGAATATGTGAAAATCAGGATGGATATTCATGGGTTTTTGGTTGTAGTTGTGTTGGTCTAAGGACACAGGCAGGTATGATTCTCTAAGTAGATGTGATATCTTGTATTAGACCAACTGAGTAGTTGGGAAAAAGTTCTTAGCAAGCTTTTGGGTGCAGTCACCCTTCTTGAGGCATAGGGAGTCTCTGCTGGTCTGAAATTCCAAGGAATGAGAGAAGCTTAAACTATGGCAGGATGTCAATGAGAATGTAAATAGGTAGAAATTAGAAAAACAAAAGGTAAGCAGGGAGGGGAGGGGGAAGAAAGCAGGGGGGAAAGGTCAAAGGTAAAACACTACAGTGGTAATAATACAAGGTAAAAAAGGCTATATTAATGGATATTTTTTATGGATGGATATTCATGGTTTTCAGTAGCTTTAATTTGTAAAGACTGAGTTGATCTGTTCTATGATTGGGATGGCTTCTTGGTACTGATAGGTGAGTTTGGCTGATGGCTTCATGATTACAGGGTGATAATCCCTTTCTCCCCCAAGGAGAAAGCATGTAGTTCCTGGTCCTCAACCCACAAACTTGTAGGTTTCTTTAGTGACGTCAGCAAGCTTCCCCAGTTTTTCCTGGACCTGGTGGTGATGATTGCTGTGGCTTTTGGCACTTGGAAGGTCTTGAAAAACTGTAGGTTAAAACAGGGATGGAAAGTGGAAGGAAGTAAGACTGGCATGTGGATATATGTTTTGGGTTCTGTGGATAGTAACAAAGATAACCAGCTGTCCTGCTGTTAAGTAAGGAAGCAGTGATGACATCGTTCCAGAGTCTGCTAATATGATGTTAAATTAACACACACAAGCTGTCCATCTAGGGGTGGTCCACTGATGGAGTGAGTGACTTTATTTCCAGAAGTTCAAGAGTTTTAACCAAAAGCGGGCACATCTACACATGCATTAATAACAGGTACTAAATGCATGGTAATCAGCGCTATTTTGCGGTAGTGCCAGCAGATGTCTTTTAAGTGGCACTGCTTTGCAGTAGACTAATTGTAAGGTGCATAATTGCATTAGCATGGCTTTTACCATGATGTGCTAATGAGCAGTACAATTAGTTTACTGCGCTTTTAGCGTCCTGTGTCAATGCACCCATTGTAAAATAAAATGGGCTCTGCTCCAAGACAGTGTCATTAGTAAGCTGTGCAGTTGAGGTATTTCTACACTAATGGTATCACTCTGAACCTGAAGAACTAGAAGAAGAGTCAAGAGAACTCACGAAAATCTTAGAGGCAACATGGAAAGAAAATAAACTGTGTATCCCATTCCTTATCAGATTAGTGTCACCAGAAGTGACACAGGAAGTGTTAGTCACTTTATCAGGTCTGGGTTATTGATTTATCATTACAGTCAAGATTCTGCCCATTGTTTGATGGTGTGTGTGGGTGTGTGTGTGTGTGTGTATAAAAAATGTGGCCAAATTTGGCCTTGCATTTTCTTAAATTTTTCTAAAGGATGAATTATTAAATTCCCTCTAATTGTTCAAGAATTTTGGAGACAAGATAGGACCCACTAATATTTTTATTATTTGGTGTTTGTTTATATTCTAGTTAACATTCTACTTTTTAATGCTGTTTTATGGAAACATGTAAAATAGATACCTTTAACAATGTATTTAATTTTGATTTAGATTTATGTGGAAGTTGTTAATCAGATCTTTAAATTAGCAAGCTTGGATACTGCTAGTAGTGTAGCTATGGCAGCAAAACTCACCTTAGTATCTAGGTAAATATTAAAGTTCAACATCCTTTCTATATCATTCTGTCATTTGCTGTAGTTCTGCTGTGAAATGATATTCCCATAGTCTGCTTAACATTACATGTGAGCCTTGTGTTAATGCCTCTCAAATATGCCTCTCAATCACAGCTACAACACTCCAAGCCTACCACAACTTGGAGGTTATTGAAATTCTCCATCTGCAATTGAAAATTCACAACATGAAGGGAAAAGAACCCAGACACATATGAAGTTAAACACAAGTTATTGTGTTATGTGGTATTTACTTTAGGCTGTGGCTGCGTTCTCAGACCTGAGGAAGGGCACTTCGTGCCCTAAAAATTGTCTGACATCTCTCATGATGATACAGTTGAACCAGTGAAAGATATCACTAAAAGACCCCTCACTTCTCTCAAATATATGTCATTTTCTTGCTGGCATCACACTGTGGTAGTCAGCACTCCAGCCAGATGTCTCTCAACATAGAAAGCACATAAAGTCTAACACATGCTTTCGCATATCAGTCCTCTGGAGTCAGTTTTATGGTCAAATGAAGTAGAACCTGCTCAGTCTATGCTCTCAGTGTCCGCTCTCTATACAAGAGTTGGGAATGATGCTGAAAACAAGCGGGTAAAACAAAAGTTTCTTTGCACATAAGTTTTTGCATACATTTAGGCATTCAAGGAATTAGAAGCTAGTTCCTTGGGTGCACTGGAAGAGTTATTGGTGTTTTCCCACTCAGCTGTTTTAGTAGTGGAAGGCTAGACTGTTCCTTTTTGGACTACATCTACTGTATTAGAACTTGCATTTAACAATATCTGTGAAGCTTGATCTTTCCCCTGTAACACAGCAGTTAATCATAGGTCTGAACAGAGAGTTGCATTATCTCTGAACTTCACAGCTTTTCTCCACTTGGGGGAGCTGCCTTGCAGAGACAAAACTCATGTTTCTTGACTCCAGGAGCTAGCACAAGCTCCTATTGCTGTGTCTAAATAAGTTGCCTTTTAGGTGGGTAGAATTTAGGGATTATCTTTCATCTGATGTCTGGGACACACCCTTCAGTAGATCTGGCATGCCATTTACTAGAGGGCACTAGTGGTGGAGGCATACTAGCATTATATGCATTGTACATTGGATACCCGCACTGGTATGAAAAACCTCACTTTAAAAGTTTGGTATTTACAGAAATATATAAGCAATTATTTAAAAAAATTCCCCATTTAATAAAATATGTAAGGACCTCATTAATTTTGATCATATGGTATTTTTGGCTAGCTGGGTTGCTAAACGTGTGTTAAACTCTGATGAAGAGCAAGAAATTACCTTTGCAGCAGCAGTGGTGTCTCCTGAATGCAGTTAACACCTTATCAGTGCAGATAAGGTGTGAAAAATTGTCTTTCAAACTACACTAGTGTCAACTGAATGCAATTAGCACCTCTACATGTGTTTAAAATCATGACTGCAGGTTATACATTTCAGCAGCCTGCAATATATTAGCACTTAATCCCATCTTGGTGAATCATGGAAAAGCTGCAAAACAATGAAATGAATACAATTAAGTGGCATCAACATTAATTTATTTTTTGCAGGGTAAATCCAATCCCAGATTTGTGACAATGATCCAAAGAGCTCTAATAACTTGCTGATAGAAGTATCTTGTATAACATGTACAAAGGACAGTACCAGAAACCTGGTTTACTTTTTTGTAGATTGACACTTTCAACCGTTTTTGTTAAATTAATATTATAATGTGATAAACCCATGCCTTTTCCAGCTTTCTTAATGTATGGATACATGAACAAGTTACCATGCTGTAGGTTAGGGTGCATATTTACTTATTCCAGAATATCTTTGTATGTGCATGGCCTTACTCTGCAGGTAAATGTGAAGTAGATCAACTTCCAATGAAAATGCAGTATGCTAACTTGAATTTACCATAGCATAAGAACTGCACATGTGAAGTTATTACAGAGTAGCTAATATAATATTAAGTTCACACCCTAGTTTATATTCTAGTAACTTGTTTGTTTGCCTGTTGGTTTAGTATCACTCATCATAGTCACTTCCCTGAACTGGAAAGCAAAAATGGGAAAGATACGTAGCACAATAGAGTTCAGATTTAAGGGTTCAGATCTCCATTTTGCCATGTCTTCACTAGTAACAAAGGTATCTTTTTTGCTTTGGGACAATAATTTTGTGTAAGCTATCTTGTTTTGGTTTTATCATGAGGTACACCAAGACAGGTGTCTACCACAGGCAGAAGGCTGACATTCTACAAGTTGCTGTTTGGGTCCACATAACTGGGCACATATTGGATCCACATATTGCCTGTGTCTGACTTCAGCTTTACTGTTGCATTCCCTTCCCACTAACTATGTGTCCAATACACCTCATAGGCGAAGTGAGAAACACCCGGACAAGTGCTGAAACCCCAGCGGATGGTACACATTAGGGGTGTGCGAAATGAATCAATGAATCGAATTACTGTCCCTGGTTCAATTCGGTCAAATCTGAATCTGAAGATTCAATGCTGATTTGGAGAATTAGTGTTCAGACACAGATTTCATAGATTGCATAGACATTAAGGCTGGAAGGGACCTCAGAAGATCATCGAGTCCAGCCCCCCGCCCAAAGGGCAGGAAGCCT
>NW_017728949.1:10890662-10896599 GCF_001723895.1 Crocodylus porosus | reverse complement strand
CCCCTGGCTCAGTGATCAGCTGCAGGGGGATCCTGGGTGCCCCCCCCCAGACCCAGGAGGCACCATTCGCTAAGCATGACTGGTGTGGGGCCCCCTCCAGTGCATTCCCTGGTGGACCTGGAAGTGGACCGGAAGTGCTTCTGGTCCACTTCTGGATCTGCTGCCGAGTGCACTGGGGAGCTCCTCGTACTCTTGTGGGACACTCCATGTGCCCCAGCATCTCAGCATTCACAAGCCACCTGGTACCTTGAGTTATGTAGAAAAACATTTAAATCTGTGTCTATGTCTGAATTGCCAAATCTTTCCAAATCTCTCTGATTCAATTTGGAGAGATTAAAGGGTCTCCTGATTCAATTTGGATTCAGAGTTTCAGCCACCAAATCAGGCCGAATCGAATCAGGGACCGAAGGTTTGCACAGCCCTAGTGCACGTCCTTTCTCATCCTTTTTCATCCTTGTAAGTGTTCTCCACACGAATGTTTGATGGTCAAAAGAAATCATTACAGTTTATTTTTTTTCTCTAATTACATTTTAGACAGCACTGCCAATAAAATAGGTAGACAGATACCTCCAGACAGTTCCCTGTTTCCTTACGTCTCTTGCGCATGCTTTGGACCCAGAAGAAGAATTGATATTTCTGAATCCCTTCTTTGAATATTTATAAAAAGGCACACTATAATATTTCCATCTTCAAGAAGAACTGCAATGGCCATATTTATTTTTTATTTATATGTTCCCCTTTAATGTTCCTTTTCCCCTGCTTCTTTCCCAAATAAATATGGTTAATTGTAGGAAAGCTTGATGTCTTGCATAGGATTACATCCTCCTGTTAATAGAAGACTTTCACCTCTACTAATTTATTCATAATTTTGTTAAGGACAGAAGAAAACAGTACTGCCATCTTTTTAACCTCCTAGATAACTCAAACTATAAATATCATCCAGTGATTCATGCAAGCAACCAAATAACTTGAGTTTGAACTAAAACGTATCTTTGAAAAATGACATTTAATCTTCCTTTAATTTGTTCTTGGCCATTCTTTATTTTCTATGTATTGTTACAATGAATGGTATCCAAAACTATGAAGAAATAGTAACAACCATTTTGGAACTGATTTTCTCCTTATTTGGAACAGATATTCCCCTTGTTCTGAATCTAACTTTAAATCTTACTCTTGACTACTTGAACTATGCATTGTTATCTTCCATATATTTATCTTTCACCTTCCTAACAACAATATTTTACATAGGACAAAAAACCCCAATTTCTATCTCGGTTCATCTGCCTTATAGGATGAACATATAAGGCAGATGTCAGCACAAGAAGACATTTCCTTCTGCCTTTCTCAATGTAGGACAAGCAGTTTGAAGTGCTGGTTAGAGATAAGTGGGAAAGTCCCTTCTGCAACTCCCAAGCAGCTATAAATTTGCAGCCAGAAAGGAAATGTTTTTTGTTCAGCTAAGCTGTAAGTACATCAGAAGAGTGCAAACCCTCTTTTGCACAGTTCTTTTCAACTGGAGCTTGGTAGTTACTTTGTCCAGCTGTCATTGGGAATATCAAGCAGCTAGCTATCTGGTGAAAGAGCATAACCATCATGGACTTTCAGAAGGAGACAGCCCTTTATTTTTATTGTCTTATTTTCAGTTAGGTTATAAGTGGTTTGGGGCAGGGTTTCGCTATATATTTTTCTTCAAGCATCAAATCCCCATTTTATACAGGTACCTTTTTCTTGCACCTGTGTGTAACCCATTTTATGGGTTGTTTTTTTTTCCTGCTCACTCCTGTAGGTCTATACAGTGATTTGAGTCCACTGTTGCTTTTTTAGCCATAAGAGCCAGGTCTTTTAGCTTAAGCCAGGAAGCACCAAGTGTTTAGATCCAGAACTCTTTTGTTCAGTCTCCCGTGCTGACAGCCCACTTGTAGATGATGCATTAAACTCATTGCTCTGATCTCTGTCAGGCTTAAAGATGGACTGGCCAAGCTGTGTAGAAAGAAGATTTTTTTCCTCCTAAGCACAACATGTCTACGTGCTCTGTCTCATAACCTGAGGTTGACTGCTAACAAAATAAACCTCTTTGACTTGCTCCATCTTCAGCACATCAGAAACTGGCAATTAGACCCTGAACAGCTTCATACATTTCCCCGAGGGCTGTGCTCAGGTGTTATGTTTCAGGAGCTCCTGGGAGTGCTCACGAGTGCTTCCAAGATGTGTACTCTGCCTAATTGCTGTTTCCTGGTGTTCCCAAGAGGCAACAAGTGGTCAGAGATTATCTTTTTGGCTGCAGACCCTGGATCTGGAAGGAAGCCTTACAGACATGATTGTAGTAGCAGAGCAGCTGACAGCTGTTGCTATTGCTATAACAGCTTCATGGCATTTGTGTCACTATCCTGTGGTGGTCAATACAGTTTTACTAGAGATGATCCACAAAGCCTCTTTTCCTATGCCTTCTTTGTAGCAGGGCACAAGGAGTCCCCAGCAGGCATGAAAGAGGGAAACAGGTGACATTTCCTGTGCACTTCCCAGAGGCCTTTCTCTTTTATGCAGCAAAGCAAAGTTAGGTCTTTCTTATGATCCTTGACATTATTGCAACTAAAAGGAAAGGTCTCAATGACTTACATGGAGCAAGGAATCCACCCTCTGAGCTTGGAGACTTTCATGGCCATGTGATGGAAACAGAATTTATCCTTTAGCATGTATGAAGCATGCAGGGACAGTACAGGTATCAGGGAGACGCATTGTACTATTTGTTCTGTAGTCTGCTCTCTTACCTGGCATTTCACACATTTTAAATAAGAGCTGGTCAGTAACCCAGAATGAAACTTTGGGCACCCAAAATTACTAGTTACATTTTAACTCTTTAGTGATACCTCCATATCCTCTATTATACTCAATGTATATGTTTTTTATTTTTGTATATGTTACTTCTTTCATTCCTCTATTGTTTTTTTCTTTCTCATTGTCACTTTTTATTTGTAGATTCAACCTAAATAGTCATAGGACATTTCCTTTTCTGTCCCCAGCAACATGTCTCAGTAGCTATTTTTCATAATGTTTCTATCATGATGGTGGTTATGACTCTTTTCTTGGATTGTCCTTGGCAGACCACTACCTGCCTGCTGGATCAGAGTTCAGTGGTAAAGTTTTCAAGGAGCCATATTGTACTTTGGCCTCAGTACAGCCTGAATATCTTTGCTGTGGATAATTTTGCCACATGCAATATCCAAGCAAAATAACCCTGGGAACATAAGAGAATGTAGTTGGAGAAGTACAGGGAAAAGACTTAGTCACTTCTGACTGTGATGTGATTACTGGGATTTGAACAGTGATGTAAAACTTCTAAAACTCATTTCATGGGTAGGCCTGAGAGGTGGTAGTCATCTCTTGGAAGAGGGTGAGTGCCTTCAACACCTTATTAAAATGAGTGGAATCAGGATCAGGCCCTCAAAATTACCTTGAAAAGTTGTTCTTCATAGTCAGCCTCTCACTTTGTGCTTAATGGGTTTGTGATGTAATTCAAATGTTCAGGGAGAGCTTTATATTGCTAGACATCATGATAATTAAATTTTGCTGAACTAAATGATCCTCAAAATGAAGCCCTGCTCCTTTGCTGAAGGTTTACTGACTGGATCCAAAACCAGTGAAGTCAATGGAAAGAAAAGTTTAATTGACTTTAGTGGACTTTGGATCAGGCTTATACAAGCAGTCCTGTTACTCAAGTGAATAGGGATTACATGCTGCTGCAAGATGCATTGTCTACACCACCATGTCAGTGTTACTGTGGCTTAGGAAGTGGGTGTGTTAGAAGGAATGTGAATGGGGTTAAAGGAAGTATTACTTTTAAACTTTTGAGGTCATGGGTATACCAGTAAGTTACTGGAAAATATCTCATTTACTCTGAAGTACATACCTACGTGTGTATGCTCTTATCACCCCATGGTAAACGGAAGGTAACACAGATGCTTAAACATCAGTAAAAGAGGGGAGGGCTAAGCTAACAAACTAATTTCCACTTACTTTCGGATAAGAGTGTGCATGTGGGCAGTTACTACAGAGCCACTGCATGGTAAATTCCCTCCTACTTAAATCTCACAGTAACCTATATGAGTGCCTATGTTCTGAGGGGAAGAAGGGATGAGAAGAGCTCAGATTTATCTCTGTGAAGTTGTATAGTGTAAAAATATATATAAATAAAGGCTGAAGTTTGAGTGTTGATGTATGAGAATCTAATACTAGTATGCGTATATGTATAAGAAATCAGACCAATATGAGGGCTACAGGTATAATGGCATAGATGAGAGTATATGGAACATTTCATTAATTTCTCTGGAACCATACCAATTTATGCATTATTTTAATTTTAGCATGGGTGTTATCAAAGGAAGTATAGATTGATAGATTAATGATTTTGCTCATGATGGAATTAAAATATACAACCTGATACTCCCACTGAACAAAGTAAGAATTGGAAGCACTGGCAAAAGGCACCACTCAGTACTTTACTGAGTTAGGTCTTAATATTACCTTTTTCAGGTCCTAATTCAGGAAGGTGCTTAACCCTAAACCTGAGAGAGGGACATGACAGTCCCTTTAAAGTTAGAGGGGTCATATCTTTGTACCAAATTTATGCATCTATTTAAATTTGTCTCTGAAGTAGGGCTTTAACTCTTATGAGAAACTGACACTTTTGTGGGGGGAAATCACAAAAGAGGGAAAAAGGCTATCATAATTGATAACTGTTGAAATAGAGTTGTGTCAGTAAATCCCAATCTATATCAGCTTGCAAGACAGGAGGAGTTTCTGCATTAAGGGTAACAAAAATTAAGTAGTAATTGAAGCATGCTATATTGTGTAGGTGGTATTTTATGGACTTATCTGCTCGAAAAATATTTTTCTCTTTGGGATACAATAGTGAGAGTTTTATAATATGTGTCTAAGCACTGACCAGATGAAGAGGTATATTTTCTCTGAGGCTCTTTCAAAACACAGATGCATGTTGCTCTACACTAGTCTGTTGGGTACTGTAACTCTACTGGCAATTTAATGCAATTAAATGGATAGACTACAGGGAGTTCATTAGTAAGTAATCTGAAGGCTAAAGCTCTCAGCTGGTTCAGCTCATGGATACTTATTTGTGCTTGCCAGATTCAGTCAAGCCAAACCCCTTAATGGGAAATGTCAATATTATAATTTACTCTTTTCCCATTGGAGCATATTATTTACTGGGGTGATTTAATAACTGTGGGTGGGATTTGCAAAAGCACCTAAGTAATGTAGGCTTTGAAATTTCCATCTTGCCACAATATTTATTTTCAACTTCCTGTACCAAAAAAGCATATGAAATAATTTAATACGTTTCCCAAACATTTTTAGATTCTGCCCCTGTTAACTACACAACATTTAATTACAGGAGACAAGATTCTGATACTGACTGCAGCCCCAAACAAGGGGAGAAAAGGGAAAATTTTATGCTCTTGCTTGGTCTACCTGTGTTTCTAGGCCCTTGAATCTGAATGAGTTGGACTAAAAGTTGCCAAATACCTACTTAGTTCAACAGGTTTGCAGAGAGATGACAGGAATGGCAAGGGCCTTTATTATTTTTTGTTGTATCTTTGGGGCATTGGGAGGGTTTCATGTAGGTGTTATTGCTCAGGTAGCAAATAGTAGTAAATAGTTCCTGCGTTCTGGAGCTGTGGTATCTATAGGATACCAGCTATACCCTTTACCTCTCTCATACATTCATAGTTTCTAGGGTCAGAAGGGACCTGAGCAGATCATCTAGTCCAACCCCCTGCCATGGCAGGGAAGAGTACTGGGGTCAAACGACTCCAGCAAGATGAGCATCTAACCTCCTCTTAAACAACCCCAGGGTAGGAGCCTGCACCACTTCTCTTGGAAGCTGGTTCCAGACCCTAGCCACCCTGACCGTGAAGTAGTGCC
>NW_017728949.1:10800456-10889953 GCF_001723895.1 Crocodylus porosus | reverse complement strand
TCCAAATCACTGATGAAGATGTTGAACAGTGCGGGCCCGAGGACCGAGCCCTGCGGAACCCCACTGCCCACGTCCTCCCCACTTAAATTGTTTTGCCAACTTCAGGCCCAATATTCAGGAAGTATTAATTTATGGCCTATACAGGTATGTAATAGCGTGTTTCTGGCCTGCAGGGGAGAAGCAGGGAGAGGATTATGATTCCCATGGCAACATTTCCTGTGTGCCCAGGGCAGCACGCTTATGGTAGCCCATGTTTTGTTGCACAGGTTAGGCATATATATTCATAAGCAAACAAGAGAGAAACCTGTAGGTAGCAAGACTTCATCCCAGGAGTGGCTGTAATGCCCCCTGGTGGCCTTGTGGATCCTGCTTGGACCCTGCTTTAGGGCACCCTCCATTCTTCTTGTCTGCCATGCCTTTGTTGGAATAATTGAAATAGAAAAAAGGAAGCTGCTCTTGGGGCCCTAGAGTGGATCTCATTCAGATCCTACTAGTGTTAATGGTCATCACGTAATTGGGGCACTTTGCCCTGAATCCATATCAGGTTACTTCAGGCGTTTACTCCCTTGTTAGGGCATCATCTTTCTTGGCTTCCACCCCTCTGCTCTAGCTGGCTTGTTACCCTAGGCCCTGTGCCCTGGACCTGGTTTCTGGATTCAAACCTCAGTCCCATCTCTCCCAGGTGCTGGCCCCCTTGGCCCTTTGTCTGTCCCTCTCCTTGAATGTTGGGCTCCTGGCCCTAGTGTTCACCTCTTTTGGGCTGTGGGTCCCCAACCCTAACTGTGCCTCTCAGGTGGTGGGCTCTTGGCCCTATCCCTATCTTGCTATCTTCTTCTCTTACTGGGCCCTTGGGCCTGATACCCTCCTAGGCTACAAAACAGTTTGCTCCTTGTCCAGGCAAGCTCTAGCTTGGTGTGCCTCTCTGGGACTATAGGACCTCCTAACCTCTCCTATCAGTCCCAACTGGTCCACTGCTATAATATAGCAAAAAGGGCAAGTAACGTCTTAACACAAACCTTCCCTTCTGGGCAAACAAACATCAACAAAGGAAGAAACTCTACTACTTTAAGAAAAAACCTTCTCCCCTCCCCTTGGGCAGACCCACAAACACCAGAGAAGTCCTCAGGCCTGGGTTCTCACTGCTCCCTGTCCCAACCCCTGCCCCCCAAGCATTTCATTCTGCCTCCAGGTCCCTTAGAATTTATAGCTTCTTCCCCTTTTGGGACATAGCCCTCTGCAACCTCTCTGCTCTTTATTTGTGGTCCCAAATGTAGCAGGATCCCAGGCATTAGTTTAGCCAGAGCCATAGTCCTCTCTATGCAGAGCACCTTCCCTGGTAGTCTGCTAGCCCTGCATAAGTTCTCCAGCAACAGCCATCTCTCAGCAGAGCTCTTTTCACTTTCAGCTCCAGGGCTAGACTGACTATCCTGGCTCAGGCTCTGGCTCTCGTTCATCTGTATTCCAGGCTTAGCCCATTTCCAGTCAAGTGACTTCCCTGGGTTGGCTACAGGTGTTCTTCAGTTGGGCTTGCTGGCTTCACCAATGGCAGATTACTGTTACTGCAGCAGTGCCTAGCTTTCCATGCAGGGCTCTCTCCAGATATATTATTGCAGAGCAGTTATCTCGGCAGCTCACAGCTTACCACAAACCTGAGGTCTGCTGTTTTGAAGCTCCTAAGGAGCATCCTTCCTTTATCTGAGACTTTCCACACAGTTGTTCCCCCTTTTAAGGTAAGGAGCTCTGGGCTCTAGGCTTCTGTTGCACTTCATATTCCTCTAGCTTATCCATAAGAACATATAGATATATAATCTAGGTTTTTTGCTCTGTCCATAACTGGCATGCATGTATCTAGACCATGGTGTACCATTTTTACCAAAAAACACTTAAGTGTAGTGATTGAATGTTACCAGTGTCCCAGATTTATCTTTCAGGGCTCCTGAAATATTTTGGTTTTTAATTTAAACAATAAGAAAAAGTGGCATTTTTAATTGCAATGTACTTGGTCAGGGCATATGGCTAAACAGAATACCATTTTCTCAGTATTTATTACAAGTCTGATGGAATGAGTGTTGTGTGCCATTGAACAACATTTGGACAAAAAAGTCAAATGAATGTAAATTAGAAACATGTAGAAAATAAGTTTTCTGGCCCTGCAAAACTTTTTGATATTTCAGAATGTGTCTTGTCCTTTCAAAGTATTTAATGAAAAACTCAGAGTAAGTTTCTGAGCAAGATCTTAAACCTGGCACTGACTCAGAAGGGAGTGACACCTGCAAGCACCAAGTTGGTGACTGTTCCAGGGGTGGAACTCTCTTTTGCCTTTTCCCTCTCTCTTACGTTGACTAGAAATGTCTTTCTGAAACCCTCTGTGAAATGTAAAGGTATGCTGATTTTGTGTGCAGCTGCAGAAAAAGGCAGGTAATGGAAATATTCAGGTAAGGTATGACTCTGTCTAGAATTTTGTTGGTGTTTGTGATCGATTCTGTTTTAGCCTGTTCTAAATTTCTTTTGTGGTGATCATACTTTTTTACACACCTGACAGCAAATCACAATATTCTCAAGAATTGAACTGGCATAGACTCCTGAATTGAACTGAAATAGAGTCCCCTCCACACTCAAAAAATTAAAAAAATAAAAGACTTATGTGCTTTAAACGGTGTGTAAAAGGCACCTGAACCTAAAAGGTACCTTACTTTTTTAAAAAAATTCCCTAGGCATGTTGTGTTGCACCTTTGTGTATACTCAGAACTAGACAGGATGGAGTACATGGTACCTAGCTCACACCTAACTTTGATCAAGATCCAGAAATGTACTTCTATTCTGTGTAAATACTTTACGGGGCTCCAGCCTGTTGCTCACAAGAATGTGTAACACTCACACATAGGATCAGGATTCTGACATAATAGAGTTGTAGCTACTGTTTGTGTGGTGGGAGTGGGTGCAGTATGCTTCCAGGCAGCATTTTCTGGGCACTATGACAGTCATATAGATACAAAATAAGCTTTACTTTATTTTGTTTCAAACCTCAGATTTGCATCATATTTACAACATGATTTCCAGCCATCCCAAACTGATTTTGTTTACCGTTCAACATGGCTAGAGGTATAGCGTGGAAAAAAATGAATCTGGGGCAGCTATTATTCATCCTTCCTCCTCTGTCCTCCTGCATTCTTGATTGTGAATGCAGGGAAGCAGCAAGGTGAGAGCTGGGCAGTGTCATGGACTATTCTGGGAATTGTAGGTCTCTAGACTGACAAGTGGAGTTTGCTGCTGGGAGGGACCTATTTTTTGCTAATAAAGCCAAAGGGCAAAAAAAAAAAAAATGCCGACTTTGACAGTAAAAATGGGAGTCAGTTTTCCCAGCATCAGCAAACTTCACTGCTGCTGTACAAAACTATGATTCCCAGAATGCCTGTGCCAGCAATGTGCGTCAGAGGCAGGCAGCAGTGAGACAATCAGTAGCCCCTGGTTGCAGACAGAAGTTACATTTGTCACATGATCAGCCCCCTAAAACTGCTCTACAGCTGTGCTGTGACACATGTGCATGGCTGCAGAGTGCTTCAAAAGTAGCTGATCATATAACAAATTAACCCTCATCAAGTGAGGGATCAGATGAATGCACTCCACTTTAGAGGACCTTAGGGAACTTCTGTTCCCTAGAGTCAATTTGTTGCATGTTTGGGGCTGGGCTGATGCAGCCCAACCCTACCCATGGATGTTGTCTACAGGAAGGGAGGAGGGAGGGGGAGCGAGCTGTGGGCTGGGGTTTGCCTGGCCTGAGCTGGAAGCGGGGCAGGTGGATTGGATCCCTACCACCTCTCAGCTCCCTCCTCCAACTTTCCCACTCTGGCTCTGGCTGGGCAAACCCCAGCCCACAGCTTGCTCCCCTTCCCTTCTCCCCACTCCCTTCCTGCAGCGCCATGAATTTAAATGGGCCTGCGCATCTGTCAGTGCCCTGTGGGTGAGATACCCCTTCCTCCCCTCCCTCCTTAGGTAGTCTTTGGGGTGTAAGCTTTGCTCTGTGCTATCCTACATTATGCAACTGAATATGGCAATAGTGTGAAACTTGGCACTTTTGAATGGTTTTCACCTGATCTCAAGCAGTATTGTTTTGCTAACATCTGAAACTCAAAGTGAAACAGGCTGACACTAGTCAGATTCTGTGAACTGAAACTGCAGAAGCTGGAACTACTTTAATTTATTCTCCCGCCTATAAGCATATCTCACACGTATTAACAGGTATACGTTTTGGCCCTGAAACATTTTAGAGAAAAATTCTCCATAATATGGCTAAGGAAATGGAAAGAAAGGTATAAATCAGGCCTGGGACCATTGCTCATTCATGCTACTGCTGTTTCATAAATCACTGAGATAAACAGAACGTTCAAGCATGGCTTGTATGTTGTGCTTTGCTCTGCTGGCCATAGGTATCTTACTAAATGGCATTCAAGGGGTTAAAGTCATGCAAACAGACAAGGACAACAAAGAAATGAACCCAAAGAATAAACCAACCAAAGCAAGCAAATTGAAAGCTAAAGCAAAAAAAAATTAATATCTAATTTGTCTAATTTTCTGAGGCATTTGAAACCCTCCTAGACCCTTCCACACCCTTCCAAGCACAACATGATATGTTAAGGTGGAGTTTATATTTTGGTAGTAGTCTGTTTCCTTTTTTTTTTTTTTCTTTCAAACTAGATGCCAAAGATCAGGTAAGTTTACTTGCATATATTGAATGCAGGCATATGTGTGTGTGTCTACAAGGCATGTGTGTGTAAGCAACTGGTTGTATGCATGTGCACATCAGAAACTAGGCACGGGAGGATCCACATTTTACTTTTTTTGTACATGCTGCATTAGTTTGCATTTGAAACTTCAGTTTTAATTGCCATCTAAGTTAGAGGGTTGGCAGGAGGGTTTGTCATCAGAATTGGGCCAAACCTCCAGATTTTAGTCCTGGAAGAGACATGTGGAATCTTGACTCCCAAAGGCCTCCTTGCATTGGGAAATGAAAAGTGGAGTTAATTTCTCCAGTGATTATTTGCAGCTGTTTTCTGTCTATGGCATTTTCTGTTTTATGGCATCTATGTGTGTATGCATGTAATTATATAGAGAGACAACAGGCAGATATGGCTTTAAAGCTTTGGTGCCTCTTAAGCAGAATGTAACGTATCTTGCAGACCTTGCAATAAACTTTATTTGAGGGAGCCATATAGGTCAGAGGACAACAGCTTTCCACATCTAGAGAACTCCTCCTCCTACTTTCCCTTTCGCCCTGTACCGTCTGGCTCTGGAAGTGCACAGGAGTAGCACCTGACACTTGATGCTGCTGAGGGGAGATTTTTTGTTGCAGATGTCAAAGTCAAGCAGGCAAAAACTGTTCCTGATCTTGGTGCCAAAAAACGGTACTGTCACTCTACAGAACTATGTCTCCCAGAATGCCCTATACTCATGGACACTCACTCCTTGTACCACTAACACTAGTTGCTGCTGGGCCTAGACCCAGAAAGTGTAGAAGAAGGCAGAGCTGGAGGTGGAAGGATGAGAAGGGCAGGATTGCTAACTGTCAGTAAACGTACTGACTGTCGGTAAAAAAAACAGGCTAAAAACAGCTGTCAGTAAAGTTGGTAAATAAATAAAGTTGCCACTAATAAAACACTAAGCAGCTGTAGCTTGATTGAAGCTCTGACAGACGAAGCATAGCAGTGCCACCTAGTATCTGAACAGGAGCACAGGACCCTGTAGGGAAGTGTTGTCTTAGCCATATGTTGCTGCTGCTATATCCCAGGCTGTCTGTAATACTGCTGGGTCAGAGGTAGGCTTCTTTGGGGCTCATGCTGGCACAGGGAGAATGGGGCTGGCGGGGTAAGTTGAGGGAGCAGCATGTTGTAGGGTGTCAGGTGGAGGTGAGTAGGGGCTCCTGACTGGGAGGGGAAAATATAGTGTATAACCATTGCTGCAATCAAGGAAAGTTGCAAACCCAAGAGATTTTTTTTTTTTTGCTGCAAACTTTTTACTGACAACCAAAGGGATTTTTTTTGTTTTTTACTATGATTGATGTTAAATCCCTAAATTTAACTCACTCCTTGTAGCTGGGGCCTGACAACAGGGCAGGGCCTGGCAGAAGAGTTATAGTTACATTATATATCTATCAGAAAAAAAATGTGTCAGTAAAAAAAAATTTGTAAAAAGCTTTCAGATTGTCAGTAAAAAAAAATCTTGGGTTGGCAACTCTGGGCAAGGGCCCCCCCACTCAATTCTGACAACCCTTACTTAGGGCCTCGTTAGACCTTATGTTGTAAGCCAAATACATTGTAATTGACTTAGTGTTGTTTGGCTTAGTGGAACAGTCATACAGTAAGACGACAAGCCTGCTCTGACTGTCCTTTACCTGCACAGCTATGACTTGCCACTAGAGGTTTGGCGAGCAGGGGCACAACTAGAAGCAGAACTGGCTTGCTGCTCCTGCTAGAGCAAGTGAGCTCCAGGGTTGTGGCAAGCACAGGGGATGGGGAAGGAAATTCCCTCACTTCTTTCCACCCATGCATGGAGTCAGGGACATATTGGTCAACTGGATCACAGCCAGATAGCAACAAGCTGCAGGGAGCTGAGGATGCCCTGCACAACCATACGCAGCCCAGGTCTCCTGGGCAGCAGCAAGCAACAGGTGGGAGGTGGAGGAATTACCCCTGTGCTTGCTGTGCTGTGGCTGGGCAAGGTATCACCTGGGCAAAGATGGGGCAGGATGGGGTGAGTGGCATAGCTCTGGAACTTGTTTACTCTGCAGGGCAGGAGCCATGGGACAGAAGTGCAGCGCCCAGCTCCACTGTGCCCAGGCATTCCCTCACACGTGTAAGGATACCGTGTCTGGCTAAAGCAGAGCCTGGGCCTCCTGGAGTGCAGCAAGCTGGGAGGCGGGGGGGCGGCAAATTCCATCCCCCCTTCCCCTCACACATGCAGGGAGCCAGGGACACTTGTGCGGGGAACAATGTGGCAGGATTGGCTCATGCAGTGTGAATGAGTGAACTCCAGAGCTTGACCCTAGCTCATAGTCCTGGGCCAGTGGCCACACAGTAATGGAATAGGAACAAAATAAGGTGGATTGGAGATAATCCTGCCCTGGAGTGTCATAATTTTAAGATGAATAGCAAGTGCTTTAAGCCACTTAAAATATGCCAATGTGGACCCAATCCAGGGACTAAGAGCTCCAGAAACTGCATAAAGTTACTGTGTAACAAGGCCCTTAGGTAGCACTAGAACATTAGAGACAGGAAAGTAAGTTCAAAACTGTTTTGTCTCTCAAGGACGGTAATTAACAAAATGGTTTTGCTTTACTACTCTTCTAAAAAATATCTGCAAATATCTTTTGTTTTCAGAGGTAGGAAGAGAAAGGGTAGATAACTTACTTTCCTCTTGTCTTTCATTGTGAGACCAGCTGTTTCTCCACCCTGTATTGTATATGACTTAGTAACTATCAGGTAACTAGCATATGTGGGCTTATATTTATGCCACTCTACATGCTCACTCTACACTATAGCCCACTGAAATCAATGGAAAAACTCCTGCTCATTTCAGAGGCCTTTCCATCAGGCTTAGGACCTTCCCGGTTCAAACTTTGCCTTGCCTGACAGTTTCAGTTGGAGAGTAAAGTTGCTCTGGAAGCAGTGTGACAGCATCATATGCCAGCAGTGAATGGGCAAATTGGCCTGTATCAGCACAAGGCAACATGTGGTTACCTCTGCAAGGTAAGCTTGAAGTTTACAGATGGTCTCAGTGGAAAGCAGGAAGTATTAAAAGCAAAGTGGTCCTAGATATAGCTTTAAAAACACATTCAGTCCCAGAATATGAGCCAGGTTTTTCATAGAGGCTAGACATAGATTGCTGGGATCCTTTGGAAATTTGACTATAAATATCAGAAGGGGAGCTAAGAACTCCTGAAAATATGTCCTGGAGTGCAAGAATTTGTAAAGGAAAAGTCATGTGCAAGGAAACCAGGATAGAAAAATGACACATTTGCTCCATCTTGTGGCAAAAGATATAGCTGCACAAGTACCTAATTGTGGAAAAGTATAAGGAATGCTAATGTTTTTTGACATTGTTCGACATGGAGATTAACATTCAAAGTTTAGCCAGTCTGTACTGACAAACCAGGCACCAGTTGCCTTTCTTTGGTGTTACTTCTTTCAGCTAAAGATCAAGTTTGAGTAAAGTTTGCTCGTAGTTTGCACTCTTTCCTGCATATGTGTATGAGAAGACAGGGTTGCTAGTGAAAGGTATGGCAAGGATGAGGGTAGAGTGATATGGAAAAGCATCCACTGTTTCCTTGCTGTTGGAAGGCATGGTTTCCCTAAAACCCCAGCACAGCCCGAACTCCTTGAACAGAATTGGGTGGAATTATGGCTTTTGCTTAAGTTGTGGAGCATATGGTTTTTCCAGCACTCTGAAACAAGCAAGTTTTGTTTTGAGATTTTGACTTTGTTTCAATCTGCAATTTAGTACAATACTTGTAAGACTGGGGTTATTTTCTCAGACATGTCAAATTGAAAAACTTTGAACAAAGTGCTGTGAAATGCTGTGAAGTCAAACTAGTGATCTTCAGATAGGCTTCTGGTTTCCATTCCTGATTATACTGCATACTTCCTTTATGACCTAAGACAAGTCATTTATCTTTCACTGGTTGAAACCTCCTCAAAAACAGATGATGATATGAAGCCCCAATAATCCTGCAGGTTGGTCTATGCTGGTTAATCCCTGCTTTATGGTAAACAAACATTTGAATGCTTAAGTGGTAGTAGTGCAAATGTCAATGCATTTTCTTGGAAATCATATGAAACTCACCTCAATTTATGAAAATGAGCATTTTAATTCTGCAGCATTATGGCATGATGAGTAAAATGAGAAATGCTGTGGTTTTGCAGCATGACAGTTTTTAGTGTGACAAGGCTTTTGACTTCACCCCAGAGGCCCAGTCACCTAACTCACACTATTAGAAAAGAAAAACCACCACCAATTCCATAATTTTTATAAGGATTTGAAGGAAGAAGTCTTTCAAGTACTTGAATTTCTACAGTGTGGGGAAGCAGGGTAGGTGTTGCCTAAGCCATTTTGGAATCGGATAAAACCAGCCAGTGCAGCACAAATATGGCCTAGCTAGATCAGGACTCTAATTCTGACTTCTTGGATGATCACCTGAAATGAAAAAGGATACAGCTCTGGGGCTGACTCATAAATGTGATCAAGTTAAAAATGAAGACCTGTATTTATGACAGATCAAAAGTGTTTTTTTCAGAACAGTTTATCAATGCAAAGTTGGGTTTCTAAGTGAACATTTCTTTTGTTGTCTTTCTGCAGAAAATTACATTTTTCTTAAGAAACTGGTTGGTAAAGCTCAACACACTTCAGTCAAAAAGCATCAGATTTTCATTCAGAAATGCTTCCATTCTCCTGCATAACAGCTGTAGTTCAGGAACTCATGTCCCGCTCCCTTCCTCAAGCCAGATTTCCTGGGTATTCTACATCTCCCATGATACACAGCTACCAATCTCCGAGAAGAAAAAACATTGCAGTGTATCATGGGAGATGTAGAAGAGTTCACCCTGTAAAGAAACAGAGCAGGAGGCACCATGTTAATGTTTTTATACTGAACTGTTTTGACTTTTCATTGGAGTTTTCCAGTATCCAACTTGACAACATAAATATTTTTTTCCAGAGGACAGGAAATCTTTCCCATTATTTCTAGGTACTACAAAACCTGAAGTGAGAGAAGTGTAATTGAAATGAGGATGGAGGTTCACAGTACACTCCTCCCTTTTCCCTACCATAATGCAAAATATTATGGACCAAGGATTTATCAGGAAATTATTACCGAAAATCTCTTTACCTGATGGAAAAGTCTTAAAAGAAAATGAAAACCTTGATGAAAACATAATATCTCATGAAATCCTGTTGGATACATTCAAAACACTCAAGGAACAGGGTTGTGCTCTCTGAAAGAGCATCATTCTCTTATGTTTTTTGGAATGATTTCTTTAGATTCCTATTCTATTAAATTCTGTAGGACTTTACCATAAGGGTTGCTAAGTCCCATAAAGGTAACATTGTATACCATTACTGACACTGTGCATGTGCCTGATGTCTGCTCCAGCCCATGCTAATTAGTGCACATTGGAGCAGATTCAATTCATCATTAAAAATTAAGCTTGACTGAGCTTTAGTTATAGCTCCCTCACTGCCATTTTGAAGCGCAGGATGCTGAATACACATGACGCTGCGGGCACTTTAATTAGAGGAGCTCTAATTAAAGCACCTCCCTGCTCCACCCCAGAGCACATGTAAAAATTCTCATAAACTTCAAGCTGTTGTTACCAGCTGAACACCTGGCCTCCAGTAGTGAAATGTCTCATGAATGCTAGAGATAACTTGATTGTAAGTCATAGTAACCTAATAATAATAAAAGCACAAGAATAATAAGGTCATAGTAACTTAAGTAGAGGAATAGCAATAATTACTTTCAATTTATATTATATCATTCAGTAGTTCAATTGGAATGACTCAGGTTGGGTCTAAGACAACCTAACACTGGAGCTGCAACTGCAGCCATTCCTTTCCAGTGCACACCAGTGGTGCAGGAGCTAGTCTGAAACCTCTGACCTTTAGGAAACAAGGACCAACCCAGCCCTCCACCAGACCACAGCTTATGAAGCAAGACAGAGTTACAGAAAAAGGGACCCCTCTGTAGAAATGCCTTCCCTCCCCAGCACTTAATTGGCCCTGGGCTCCCAACCTCTGATTGGGTCCTTCCACCCATATAAGGCTTCCTGTTTCCTGGGGAAGCTGTCAGGACAATAAGGCTTTTTGTGTCTTTTGTGTATTCTGTTGGTGTCTCCCTGCATTTGCATCCTAAGTCCAGATCTGACTGCCTATTGCTGACCTTGCTTAGACTTCAGCCTTGACTCTGCCTTGTGTATCAGATTGTTGAAGCTCACTTCTCACTGGTATCTGACCTTGTATGTTCCCTGACTTCACTCTGTCTAGCATTTTGGCCTTGGCTCAGACTTTGACCCTCTGGTGTTGACCACAGCTACTCGTTGGATGTCAGCTACCAGCTTGTGCAAACCACCAGCCAGCCTGTTTATGCCGGGGTGGGTAAAATGGTGGATCAAGCCGGTGGCTGGACTCCATTTCCCAGCAGCCCCTGCCTGCATGGCTGGGGCCAGTTTCCATGGAGAGCCCAGCAGCAGCTGCAGGGTGATAGCATGGGCCCGGGGTTTCCATTGAGACCAGCCCCAGCAGTGCTGGTAGGGCAGGCAGGAGGATGTAGAGCTGCTCCACAGCCAGGCTGGGATCTTGTGGTGGTGACAGTATGGTCCGGAGCTGGGGCAGAACCATGATCTGCTGCCTGCGTGCCCTTGCCTGAAGCATGTAGGTTGCAGATTGTGTCTCTGCCCCAGCTCTGGACTATGCTGTCACTGCCACAACATCCCAGCCTGGCTGTGAAGCAGTTGCATTCCCCACCAATGGGGTGGCACTGGGGGGAAGCTTGGGGAGCCTATAGTCACCCCAAAATTCCCCATACTCCTCCATAACCACCCCTCCCAAGACTGCTGCCAGCCCTGCACAGGCAGTGGCAGTGGAGCCTGCCCCACTCCTGCTCACAGCACAGCCCTTGCTTCAGCCCCCCCACCAGGAAGAGACTGCTGCTGCTGCCAGCACTGCTGGGCCTGGTTTCCACTGAAACCCTGGCCCTGCACTGTCACAGTGCAGTGGCAGCTAGGGTGTCCATGGAAACTGGCCCCAGCCATGTGGCCAGGGGCTGCTGGGAAATGTAGTCCATTGCCAGCCAGATCCAGCCTGTGGGCTGGATTATGCCTTTGCCCACCCCAGTCTACATCCTGCTACATGATGAGCACAGGCAAAACTCTGCACCATCTGGCTGCAGCACAACATTGCCAAACCTTCCCATTGCTGAATGCTGCTGAAGCCCCCTGGTTGCCAACCCCTAGTGTAATGGATTACATAAAGAACATTGTCTCACGTAATGTATGGCCTATGGGGCCTCTTGTAATTTGGATGACTTGCAGCTAGGTCTAAAAATCAGGGCTTCTCACAGCTGCTGCCAAAGCCATGGTGGAAATGGGGCCAACACTGAGGAGGTTAATGCCACTTCTGGTCAGCCTGCTTCAGTGTTTTCAGTTTTCCATCTTCAAGGGGGTGCAGATTGGCAGCTGTGGGGTAGGCTGTGGCATTAACCCCTGCAAACTTGCTGTGCTGACACAGAGGCTCTGGTGGTAGCTGTGAGAAGCCCCATGGTCTGGATCCAGTGGTGGGTCACTTGGTCTGCGAGAAGCCCCGCAGATTGGATCTAGCCTATGAACTCAAATGAGTTTGACACTCCCGGTATGGAAGAAGTACAGTAAATCAAAGGTTTATCACATCACATGTTTTTTCATAGTCTCAGACACAACCCAATGGCTGATGAATCCAGAAACTATGATTCATAATGAAAATGGCTTTTGTACTTAAAAAGAATCCGATTCTTTCTGTCTTCACTGTACCTACACTTAAGAGTAAAACCTTTTCAATGAAATTGGAAAGAACAGTTGGATTGTTCTTAGTCATGTTCAGTGCTATGAGAGTAAGTGGTAAAAGATGGGGTGGTAAGTGTGATATTTGCATATTTTTTTTGTCTGTGTGGTGCATAATTTAACCTGATTGTCTTCACTCACAAAAGCTGAAGGGCTAAACCACACCCTCTCCCTACAGCACTGTGTTCTGTGAAAGGCTTGTATGTTCCAGTGGAAATCTACTACTATATGCTCTTTCCAGTACAGGAGCAGCAGGAAGAGGTGAATGAAAGCAGAGCAACCAAAAATATTCCCAAGCCTTAGGGCCAATGTAAGGCTTCTGATTTAATAAACACAGAGTGCCTTGGATTATGTAAGCTGTGAAAATATCGGTGTCATAGAAATACCAGAACTATAGAAAGGGTTGGAAGGGACTCCCATACATCATCTGGTCCAACCCCCTGCCTGAGGGCGGGATTAATCTTTCCAAACCATCCTATACTAATCCATTGTCCAACCTATTAGTAACACTCTACATGCAACCATGGCACAACCACAAGACATAAAACCCGAACCTGCCACAGGGAAAGCAGCAGGTCTATGATGGCCAAATCCTGCTACTGCTAATGTAGCTTAAAATACACTCAAGGAACAGGGTTATGCTCTCTGCTACGTAAGAAGGCAAAACCTCCTACAGTCTGTACTAGTCTGACCATGGAGTAAAATTCCTTCCTGACCCAGATATAGTAATTGGTCTGACCTTGAGTGGAAGAGCAACACCCTCTAACCAGCAGCCTCCAGGTTTAAGTCTCAGCAGCACCCCCAGTCCAAATCCCCACCCTTTGCTGCAGCTAACACAATACACCTGTGGCCAGAAACCCTCCCCACCCCAACACAAGAAGCAACAGAAGGGTGAAAAAATCCTTTTCAGCCCCATGTGGCAGCCAGAAGCATGGGAACTACCCATAATAGAACATAGGCATAGCTACTCCTACAGCATCCCTGACCAGCCTCTTAAGTATCTCCGATGCTAGAGGTTCCACAGCTTCCACAACTTTCCACTGCCTCAGTATTTTAACAGGGAAGTTTTTCCTAATATCCAATCTAAACCTACTTAGTTGCAACTTCAAGCCATTGGTCCATGCCCTGCTCTCTGCTGCAACAGAGAAAAGTGGTTTCCCCCTCTCTATGGGAGACCTTCCTTTAAATATTTGAAGAATGCTAATACATCCCTTCTTAAGTGCCTATTCTGCAAGCTGAACGTGCCTGTTTTGTTCAACCTCGCCTTGTGTGACATGCCTTCCAAACCCTTTATCATTTTTGTCACTCACCTCTGGACCCTCTCTAACTTCTCCAAGTCCTCTTTAAAATGTGGAGCCTAAAATGTTGCACAATAATCTAGATGAGGCCTGACCAGTGCTAAATAAAGAGGCACTACCACCTCCTCTTGCACGGAGCACATCCTCTGATGCATCCCAAAACCACATTCACCTTTTGTACAGTTACATCATGATATTGGCGATGCATAGGAGGTGCACGTGGGTGCACGTGCACCCCCTGAGATTGTGTGCCCCCTGGAAGTACCAGCCGCAAAACCAGAAGCGCACTTCCAGTTTTGCCTCTGGCTTGGCAATCGACCACTGGCCCCCTCCCCCCAGTTGGTAATTGGCTGCTGGGGGCCCTCTGGTCAGTGATCAGCCACTGGGGGGACCCCCACCCCCATCAGTGTTCTGGTGCCCCCCAGACTCGGGAGGCACCAGTTGCCCATGAATCATCCTGCAGACACATATTGCATCTGTGATATACCAAGAACCCCAGATCCTTCTCCATAGTACTGTCATCCAGTTAGGTGTCACCCATTATGTATTTGTGCTTTTGTGGGTTCATTTTTGCTTCCTGAGATGTAGCACTGTGCATTTGCACTGTTACAGAACAGTACAGAATTATTTTAATTTAAAGTCTTAAAGTATTTTTCAGGTCACATATAATTACAGTATTTTAAAGAAAAAATAGAGAAAAACTATTTTTCTGTGTGCTGTGAGTTTATCAGTTTTTTCTTTTAAGAAAACTAGGCAGTTTTCCAGATATTTCTTATACACAAATAATTATATCAACTAATACACAAAATCATGTTGAATTTGGAATGCTACAGCTCACGAGGCAGTACCCACTAAGAAAGCGCTTGCTTGTAGTACCTGGCACCTATTTTAGATATTTTTTCTAATGGATGTTAATTTTATTATAATTTCAGGAGAAGCTAGTAGAGAACTCTAAATTTAGGGTGCATAAGATTTCTTTTCCTTATAAAGATTCTGGCATTTTTTTCTTTGAGAAACTTGCAAGCCTCCATTATTTGCAACAAACTTTTGATGTTTGGCAAGAGAAGTCCCTCAGGCCACTGAAGTTACCTTGCTTTTGTCCGGTGAAGTTCCACTCAGCTTTTGCTGAGATACAAACTGCTGCAAATTGACTTTTCCCTTTTTGCACTTGTTTTCATCAGAAGGGTTTTGACAGCCTGGCTCCCTGTTTGAATGCTTTATGTTACAGTCTTGCCTTATATGTTCACAGACTCTGCTTGCCTCAGGAACTCAGGTTTAGGGATCCAACGCATAAGATGGATAAACAAAGGAGGAAGAATTAAGGCTGCAGGGATTAAGTCTGGCATTTCCCATCTTTTAAGTACTTGACTTGGTATCCTAAATAATATTTGTTTAATGTGATTTTTAATGTAATCATTATTTACATTCTCTTATGTGTTAGCTCTCAACAGGCCTAAGTAGCCGTCTGGGGCACATCCAGACAAGTGTGTACATGTGATCTGTGGGACGTAAAAGTGGGGTGGCGTGTGTGGTGGCAGTGTGCACATCCTGAAACCGGAGCCTGGTTGGCCAGAGCCATGCTCTGCCTGCTGGCTAGGCTCTGCACACCTGATTGCCACCGCTGGAGCCCTGGGAGCTCCCCAGGACAAGCTGCTTGGGCCAGCCTCTCATACCTCACCCAGGACATTTTTCCCCATGCTAACATCATGACTAGGGGCACGCAGGCAAAAAACAGCAGCATGAATTTCTGCCCCTGCTTTTTTCCCCACGGCAACCACACACCCCTGTTTGCGGGAATGTGGCCCTTGGGTTCAAAGTATGTTAATGTAAGTACCTTGGGCAGAAAAATTTACACATGCAGGCCCTCATGCTGTCATTAGTGGCAGGCTGCTCCAAATGGAAACGCCAACATGGGTAATGGGTATCCTCCTCCCCTACATGGCTTTAAAAAAGCCATCCTATAACTTTTAGTTTCCTTGAGTGGCCTTTGGTTGAAGGAGTTCAAAGGGTGAGGTAGCAAATCTTGTTTTTGACTTTTCAACTTTCTCACCTGCTCAGCTGTGGGTTGGATGCCACCAGTCTGCTCTGATGGTGACTGGGTTTCAGAGAAAATGTTTTTACTTATTCATTCCTGATATTTGTCACGTAGAACTACTTCCTTTTCTTCCCTCTCTTGTAATGAAGCAAAGTAATACAAAAGTTTAATAAAAAATGCTTATCAGTGTTAGGCCTTGTGTGTACTAGGATCTTAGCCATTGGTGCAAATTGCCATTGAGGATACAATTTACACCTCTATGTCCTGTTTGAAGAACTGAACCTTATCCCAGTCTGAAGCCAGGGTGGCCAGCACTGGCATAAATCAGGTCTACACTAGGGTGGGGTTATCACCAGTGTCTAAACCCAGTGTAAACTGGGCTTTTAGGCACCTTTCTAGAGAGCTTCAGACTGAACAGAAAGACAATGGCTTTATTAGTTGATGGATTTCTAAGTTTTGGACCACATTCAGACCTCTGTTATATGAGTAACTTCAGAGGAACAACAGTCCCTTTTGTGCTCTTTGCTTCCTGTTATTTGTCTGCTTCACTGATATGCAATAAATGGGGCATCTACTAGTGTAATGGGTTCACAGAAAAACAACAAGGCACAAAATTATCTTCCTCCTTTCCCAGACAAATTCCTCATTGCAAATTATATGAAAATTGTATTTATCTATTAAGAACTGGTAAAATAGTAATTCTTATATAAGAATTGTAATGTTAGTAATTAGTGCATAGCTTGTAGAGGATACATTTCCAGATTCTTGTGTTTTTCTTCCTGTTAAATGTCAAAAAGTCTGATATTCTGACTTATGCTGAATAGTGCCTTACTTTGCAATGGCCCAGGAAAATTGGTGAGAATATTTGGAGAATAAAGTTGCATTCAGAATGGATCAAAGGTCCTCCAGAACCTACTGATGATCAAGCTGGTATGCTTAAAGCACACTAGTGTTTTACAGCAGATGCCATGCAAAGGAGTAATAAAATTAGCTACTCCCACCCTCAGTGACTTGGTATCCTTTTACAGCTAGGTTAGCTGAGAACAGTATTTAGTTTGAGTCTGGACTGAGGCTTAAATTCACACTTCTGAGGCTATAGCAAGAAGGCTTAATCTTTATAGTGTTGTACCCTCATTCAGCATGAATACTGGAATCTAAGTTGTACCCTGGAGTACTGCACAATATTTGCAAACATCAGGTATTGCCAAACTCTCAAAGCACAAAAGCAAACTTACAGTCAGGATATCACAACTTCTTCACTGAACTCCTCTTAGGAGTGGATCCTCTGAATCTGTGCACAGGCTGACCTTCCAAATGAACTGAAAATTTTCCTGAAGACTGCAGGATTTGGCCCTACATGACACCAGCATAGAAAAACTGCCAAAGCTCAGCAGAGCTGCTGGAGTCCTAGACATGATGTCATCTAGTAAGAAGCTCTAAACCAGAAAGTGAACTTTGATATATTTTCTTCAGCGGTATCTGAAATTAAATGTAGACTCTACCCAAGGTAATAAATCAAGAATAATTGAACCAGTACATTTTTAAAACTGAACTCTCTTTTTATATTCAGTTAATTGTAGAAATTAAAACCAAGTCAGATAGAAACTGAAAAATGGGAATTACTATGTAATTTGCCTGGTAAGCAGCAAATTCTGTGCTTGATTAGGGTCTCCAACCTGGTAATTTCATAGAAAACTCCCATTTACTTTAGTTCCCTTTGGATCAGGCTTGTTTTAGGGATTTTTGTGGGCTCTAGGCTTCCTACCACAAATCTAGGAGCCTGTACTGTCGGACCTCTGTCAAGAGGCAGCAGCCATGTGAGGGGTGGGATGCGAGGCCCCCAGCTTTGTGGGCATGGGCCAGCACCGCCACAGAAATCCAGCAGGGGTAGCTGATCTGGGCCTGTGTGACACTGAGGCTTGGATTCAACCTCCTGCTACAGCTGTTGCTGCTTCTCAGTGGCCCTGGTGTGGCAGGAATGGCCTCTGTGAAGCAGCAGCAACTGAGGAAGGGAGTTGAATCAAAGCCACAAAGCTGCACGGGCCCAGACCAGCTATACCTGCTGGGGATCTGCGGGAATGCTGATCCATGGCCTTAAGACGGGGGCCTCACATCTATAGCCCAGATAACTTGGGTATATACTCCCCTTCTCCAAATGAAGCGGATTGTTAGCTGGCAGGTGTGCTGTGGGGGGGAAATGCAGACCACTCAGTTTCCCTATAGAACCAGGCCAGTCAGGGGACTTAACTATATACACATTTATTTACAAAATATAAGGCATGACTTCACGCCAGTTATGGCACAAGAACCCCAAAGATAAACTTAATCCCAAGGGGAAACCCCAATGCCCTTGGGCTTTTCCCAAGTCCTACGAAGAAGCAGGTAACTTTAGGGGGGGCCCTCTCAGTGGGAACTCCCCTTTCAGAAGCCCTTCACTAACCAGAGGGAACTCCCCCGTCCCCTGTGGGAATCCTTTTCCCTGCAACTCACAGGTCCTAGGCCTGGAGAGTGGCCCTCATTCTCTGTGCCAGGCTGCTCTCTCACCTGCAGTGAGCTTCAGTGGGGGGTTGCTGTCCCCTGGAACAAAGCTCCTCTGTGCAGGGCTTCTGGGGCCTCTGGCTTGACCCTGTCTGCTGGCTCGGTAGCCTGGTCACCATCTGGGTCCCTGGACTCAACCTTTTGCTATGGGTTGGAGGCCTGGGCTTCCTCGTGTAGCATTAGGCTCAGTCCACACCTCCTGCACCGAGCTCCCAGCCTTGTTCTGGGGGTTGAGGACCTGAGCTGCCCAAATGCTCCAAAGGTCCTGCTCCATGCACCAGCCTGTGCACCATGTCTCTGGCCGCACGCCAGAGGTTGCAGACTTGAGCTGCCTCACGCAGCTTCCGGGGTCTGGACACCGTGCCGTGCTGCACACCAAGAGCCTAGCTGCTGGAGCCATCTGCCATTCCCCGCTGATGGAAGTCTTCAGGGGCACTTCTGGGCTACTGCTTCACCCTGCTGAGCGGCTTGCCCTAGCTCTTCTAAGTCCCGCTCTTCTCTCTTTTCTGTCCTGGATGTGTTCCCTCATGCTGGGCATGCGGCTCCTTTTATACTCTCCAGGGCTCTGCCCCTGAAGTCTTCCAGACCTGAGTGTTGCAGTCTGCAATCAGGTCTGGCTGGGGGGAGAACTCCTCTCACCTTCCCCTCAGGAAAGGGTGATGACTGAACTCTTCCTGCTGCCTCCTGATTGGTGGGTGGGGCTTTGAAAAACAAGCCAGATACACATCCAACCCCCCACCTGAGCTGTTGCCTCTTCACAGCGGGCAGACGATCTAGGCTCACTCTCAAAGCAGAAATGATGCAAGGCCCCCTGCTTTGCAGGCACAGGCTGGCACTCCCCACCCCACCCAGAACCCCATCAGCAGTAGCCAGTTTGTGCCTGTGAGGTGGGGGGGCTCATGGGTGATGGGGAATTGGAAGGGTACATGGCCTGGACCTCTATCCTCAGCAGAAAACTGTCCCCAGTGCCCCCTGGCACTGGTGGGGAGAGTGGGCACATAACCCGAATGCCCACCCCCCCAATCCACCAACTGAAGGAATGAATGCTGACTGGCTCCAAGCCATCTGTTTCCAGGTGGGCAGGAGAGCACACACATTGTCCCCCTTTATCCCTTATTGCACAGGGAGGAGGTGCTCTGCTTCCTCCCTATGGCAGACCAGGGGCATGGCACATAACCCTCATAGGAAACTGTATAGAAATTCTCTGAGGAGCGCTACCTGATTTGATGAGGGTTAATTTTTTGCACATTCAGCCATTTTAAAAGTGCTCTGCAGCCATGTACATGTGTTATGTCATGGATGAGACGTGCTTTCAGGGGCCACATGACACACAACATAAATTGTGTCTGTGTCCTATGAGTCTCCTGGGTTCCCAGGCTCCTGAGCTAGCTGTCTCCTACAGCTGCTTGGCTCTTAGAGAGCAGGCTTTTCAGGTTTCATTAATATGGCAGCCCCAGAAACCAGTTGTCTCAGGAATCTGAAATCCTTGAGGTCCCCAGCCTTGGGGTAGTCCACTTGGCAAGGCCATCAGAAAGCCACAGACCTGCAAGCTCCAGAATCTCACATGGCAGGGCTAGGCTGGAACTATGAACCCTGATGGGCGAGTAGGAAGGCAGGCAGGCAAGGTAACTATGTTTCCCATTAAAAGTAGAGAGAGATAATTACCCATGTTAGTCTGAAATCAGGCAGAAGGCAAGGTAGGTTTTCACCTTATAGACTAAATCACAGATTATATAGTATACATTTTTGTAAGCCTAAGCTCACTTCATCATATGATGTGAAAGTTCATGTACAAACCAGTTTATAAAAGAGAGAGAATAATTTTAATACAAAAGACAGGAAAAGAAGGGGGAGAGGGCACAGACAGTGCTAGGGAAGAGGCAAATGAGCAATAAACCCATAGGGCTCATCCCCATGAACAGGAACATGCATTTCCCTGGGGACAAGTAGAAGCAGCACACCTTTTGCCACTGCTACTTGTCCCCGGGGAAAGCCTGTGCTACACATGCTCTGGTATGCAGCAGGATACCCTGGGTGGGGTAGAGGAAGCTGGGGCCAGCAACTCTGCTGGCTCCAGAAGTGCTGCAGCAGGGAATGTGGCTGGCAGCCAGAGATTGGCTCTGGCCAGCTAGGCACTGGTTTTGACTGATGCACACTGCTGCCATGTGCACCACCCCACTTTTTTTTCCAGCATAAAATGTTTTGACCCCAGGATCTCCCAGGGTCAACCCTGCCCCAAACTCTCCCCCACCCTGGCATTGGAAAGTAGTAATGCAGAGATTGCCTGTATGTGTGGCATGTAGCATCGCAGAAAGGTCTGAGGCACCACATATCACACGTCCAAGCTCGTCTGGATGTGTCTATAGGGCACATCCAGACGGACATGCATGTGCATTTCCCTGGGGACAAATAGCAGTGTCACCTAGTTGTGAAATGATGTAAATTAGCACTGTGGTGAACACCTGCATGTGTGGTGTGTGCAGTTTTTGGCACTGAAGAGGGGCCTGTGGGACCACAAACTGTGCATGTGCACACATCTGGATACACCCACGGAGACAAAGGGGGCACAAAATCTAATCTAGGTAATGGGATAAGAATCTATAGTCCCTGTTTAGACCATACTTAACACAGCCCAGTGTGTGGATGAGGTCTTGTTCTCCAGGTTCCCGTCAGAGTGAGGTTAAAGTATTCTGCTACAGGCTTGTGTGTCTTTATGAAACTGATGTCAGACTGGTGTTCATTTATTCTTACATGTAGGAATTGCTCTGTCTGTCCAGTGTAGGCAGCACTGTGAGCAGGTTATGGTGGATATGACATTGGTAGATATGCAGATGAATAAATTTTGGACCACGTTATTTGGTCCAGGGACGATGTGGTTTGTATTGATGGGGGGCAGAGCTGGCATCTGGGTCAGTTGCCAGGCCTGGTAGCTCATCAGAATGGGGTTTAGGTAGCCTGTTGCTTGGGATAAGCTGTTTGGTGTTGGAGGATGGAGGGGGGCTGTCTGTACACTGTGACAGGTTTGTCCCCTCTGGCTACCATGAGATGGTAATCCTTTTCCACGAGGCGTTGGAGGTCATTATAATGTGTTCGAGATGGATGCTGCAGGTGACAACCAGAAGGATTCTGTTAGTCTTGTTCCATGGCTGGTATTGTAGCAGATCAGAGCATGGCCTGAATCTGGTTTTGTTGACTTAAGTGTCTATGGTTTGGGGATTATATTGTAATTGTAGGAAGATCCTTAAGGTATGCATTCCAGTCAGTGGCATCAGAGAAAATGTAGTTGTAATTTAGAGTTTGGCCACAGACAATAGATCAGTGGTTTGCTTAGGATGAAAGCTGGTGTTATGAAGGTAGCTGTGGAAGTTGGTTGGTTTCTAATACCATGTGGTAGCAGTATGGCCATTGCAAACCTTCACCGTGGTGTGTAGGAAATGAATTTGCTAATTGGGGCATTCCACAGTTAGTTTGGACAAGTGGAAGTTATTGAGGTCTTGTTGTAGTAAAATGCCTGCTTTCATGAGCAACCTTCAACTACCTGAAGGGTGATTCCAAAGAGGATGGAGATAGACTGTTCTCAGTGGTGGCCAGTAGCAGAACAAGGAACAATGGTCTCAAGTTGCAGCATGGGAAGTTTAAGTAGTAGGAAGAACTTTCTCATGATGAGGGTAGTAAAACCTTGAAATATGTTACCCAGCGAGGTGGTGGAATCTCCATCCTTGGAGGTTTTGAAGACTTGGTTAAACAAAGTCTTGGGTAGGATGAAGTAGTTGGGGATGGTCCTGCTTTGAGTAGCAAGTTGGACTAGATGACCTCCTGAGGTCCCTTCTAACCCAAATTTTCTATGATTTTATGAGATTTCTGACAAATATCTAGGATAGAAAATGTTTCAGAATTAATATAACCATTCAAACACGTGGTTGTTTATCTTTTCTGAGCTTTTAAAGGATTTCCCCACTACTTCCTGGAAAAACACTAAAGAAATAAAATTACTCATTAAAGCTTGCATGTGTTATGCCATTCTGTCTTTTTCATGGTGGTTGAAGTTGTATGGTAAATATAGAATTAAATTAAATCATTCATTTTGCCTCTGGATTTTCTTTTTCTTTTTCTGGATTTATTTGTCTTGGTATTGACAATAGCTATAAGCAGGGTCTTTCAGAGCCTGATCTGAAGCTGATAAAAGGTTGAGGAAAGACCCACCATTCTGTACTTTAGGTTAATGTCATGTACTCATAGGCAACTGGTAAATGACAATTCATTGTTACATGCTTTTCAAAGACTAATTGCTTAAGGTTTTCTTTCAGTACTTCAAAATTTCTTAATTGTATTAGGCAAGGTCAGAATAACTGGTTCTTTCACATCCTTGAAACCTTTTTATACAAAGGAGAGGATTATGCAAAAATATGCTCATCCTCTCTAATAAATGATCCCTCTATTATTAAAGAGCATGCATTCAGGATTGCTGTGAAGCATTTCATGGCACCATTATGTACTTGAACAAAACCTGAAGCCTGCAGACACAAGAGTAAATTATAGTCAGGATGATCATCAGAATGCTTTCTACAGAAGTCTTTTCTTTTCTAAAATGAATAAACCCCAAATCTATAAATATTTCAATACTCAGAGTACTGTGAATATTCCAGGTAGAGGTTCTGGTGCATGTATGTTCATGTGCATAGATGTGTATGTGAACCACTGGTCTCCTGCAACTATTGCCAGTCATGGTGACCAGTACTGTCCCACTGTTTTCTTGATACCTGCTGTCTGTCTATATCCACATGTTTTTTTCTTGTCTTCAACTTAGACAATGAGCTCTTTAAGGTAGGGACCATGTTTTTTACAACTTTGTTTGTACAGTGTCTATATCTAGCCATAACTATGAAATTTCTAGACACTAGGGTAGTAATGCTTTGCTACTGCTGCTGCTGCTACTACTGTGTGCTTATAGACAAAGATAAAGGCAGTTACTTGAGCACTCTATTTTAATTTAAACTTCAACAATTAAATATAAATGTGAGTGTACACAATATATTGCTGTCACAGGGGAGCTACACAGAACAGACCCTGAGGGGCCAAGGGGGAACCCCGGGACCCAAAACATGACCAGGAAGACGAGGGGAGCAAAAAAGACATGGCGATTCCCTTACCTGCAGCTGACGTGGCGGCGAGACCAGAGGAGATGGCAGGACCCACGCGGCTGATTAGCTGCGTCTTTTTGAAATTGCGGCCAGCTGCGGTTAATCATGATCAGAGCCGGCATGGGAGAATAAAGAGTGACCAAAGGGAGGAAGACGGGGAGGAGAGCAGGAGTGGAGGTGCTGTTGTACCCCTCTCGGAGGCGAGGAGGAGGCAACAAACTGCCACGAGGCAAGAGGCTCCCCTGAGGCTGCCAGAGGAAGAATGCCAGCGAGGAGATGGCAGATGCCTGTATTTGCAATGGTGGAGCCGGGTGCGAGGATCCAGAGATTCCGGGTGAAGAGACTGACGGAGGAGGCGGTCCCAAGGACAGGGAGATGAGAGACAACCCTGCAATCCAGGTGGGATCGGCACGGGTTTGGGAAGTCTCCCAGAGCCCATCGCAGCAGGGAGCAGAGAACATGAGCAGTGGGAGGGGCTGCAGGAAGCAAGCACCTACTGAGCTGAGCCACTCGGCGAGGGATGAGTAGGGTGGAACTGGAGGGACCAGGAGTACTCTTGGAGTGCTGCACGGGACTACATCAGCCGGACTGAGGGGTGCCTTAGACAGGGTTAATAGGGAGAGGAATTCTCCAGGCCAGGGAGCCCAATCTTTATTCGTAACCAAGGAGTCTTACTGGTAGTGTTTTCCTTTATTTTCATTGTTCTGTTGCCTACTTTTGGAGGGGTAGGGAGGAAGCCTGAGAAGGGTCTCATAGCCAGCCTGGTACAGGGTCAGGATAGACCTTCAGATCTGTAACAGAGTGCCCTTACATCATGAGAAGAGGGTCGGGCCTGGAAACAACAGCATCTCGGCGAGGTTGGGTATTAGGGCGAGGTGTAGGGGAGGTTGGAGCCTCACAGAAGACCATCACCCCAAGAGTCCTGACTCCGGATAGGCCCTAGTAGTCCACCCCACCACTGAAATTATGAGCAAAGTCATGGCACGAGAGATTGGGGTGAGGGCTACACCAGGGCAATATATCTGGGCTATACAACACCAGAGACAAAGCAACAGGCAAGCTCACACACCCAAAGCCAAGCAGCATGGGACTGGATGTTTGAAGCCCAGCGGGTGCAATTGCCATGTACAGTAATTTTTTCCAAATCTGTACCTACCATAAAAATTATGAAACATGCAGAATGAAATGCCTAACACTTTAATCCGATGCAAAGTAAGTATGCTTTATATAGTCAAACTTTCACTACATGGGTATGGCTGTATGCAAATCAAAAATTTTGACAAATTTCACATTTTGCTTATGTTAAAACTGCAGCATGTCATGGTATGTCATGGGTCAGTAGAACAGATCTTATTGTACACCTTTATCTTACCGTGCCAAGTCGGTGTCCATTCACCCTTGTTCTTGCCCGCCACATCTTTGATGTTAAGATTATTAAGGGAGGCTGCCTTTAGTCCTCCTTGACACGGTACCCCTGACATACTCCAGTCTGTGCCCTATCTAAGGTGACTCGGTGCCCTCACGCCTTAAAAGCTACGCGTGGCTCCTACCACTGCTGATACCATGCCCCAAGCCTCTCAGATGTACCAGACGTTGTCTTGACAAAATCCCTTGCCACACCCTCACGGCACCCCCTTGCTTGCCTTGCTATAGGGCATGTCCTCATGGACACCCTCTGGGCTCGTCTCAGTTGCCCGCACTGGGGCCTTTCTCCGCCCTCCCCGTGGACACTCTCTGGCCCTTCTCGTGGCCGTGCCCACACTGGGGCTCTCTCTCTCAGTCCTACCTGCACTGGGGCCCTGCCTCACAAGCAGGGCTCAGGCAGCGGTAGCTGTGCCTGGCCCCAAATTCCCCTCTGGGGTCTTAAGTGAGCGCCCTCCCTAGGGCTCCTAGTTTGTGCACCTTTCTCTTGCGCTTGCCCTCCCTGGGGCTTCTATCTCCGCATCTGGGGCTCAGGTGGCCGTAGCCGTGCCTGGCCCCTTAATCCCTTCCGCGGATCTACAACTCCTGTGGGCTCAGGCAGCCTTGGCCTTACCTGGCCCTCAATCCACTATGTCCCTTCTCAGGGCTGGGGTCAGTGCCCTCTTAATGCTGTGCCCTCTCTGGCACCGGGGTCTCCACACCACTGTGGAGCCCCATAAGGCCTCCTCCAACCCCTATTAGCTTCACCCAGTCCTCCGGTGTACCAACAAACAACTGAATGTATTAACAGGAGCCAATAGGCTACAACTCAAAGCTAAGCCTCCTGGCTAAAATGTAAACTCTAAAACTTCAGGCAATTTATCCTCCCAAATCCCTATCAGGGCTTCCTCCATCCGGTCTCTTTCCGTGGAAGCTGTTCAGGCCATCGGGCTTCTATACCCTGCCTACTTCAACAGAGCTCCAACTTCCTCGGCAGCCAGAGGAGAACTGCCTTTCTGGCTTCAGCCTGGCTTGTTTATGTAGGCCAGGCCCTGCCCCCTTCTGGTCAGCTGACCAACTGCGGTTGCCCTGGCAACCGGCACATGTAACTCTTTCTAGGAGCAGGGCACTTCAGTGTCCTGTGACAGGCTTAGCACAAGATCAGTTACTGAAGAAGTCTTATGGCCTATGCCATGCAAGAGTCAGGACAGCAAGGCTTTCTTGCTGTCCTTAAAATCTATGAAATGTTTAAACCAGTGCAAGACCATTGACATTAACAAGGTTGTACTGATGGAAGTATGTAATTTGACCCCAGGGGTGTTATGATGTTGGATACAGGGTTGGTTCCCAGTCAGCTGAACATTTGTTACATATAATTATTCAAGTTTTTGTGATTGGTACTTTAATGTCACCCATGAAGTCTGTTGGTCCTTCTGGCCCATCGATTTGTTGGGGCAGCCTGGAATTCTGGGAGGCAGCACCAATTCCTTCCAGAAGTCCATGATGCAGGAAGAATGCACTTGCAGCGACATCCCTTCCCTCCTATGTGCCTGGCCATTTCTGCTCACCCATGTATAGAAATACTCCTCAGATCTCCCTTCCTTTTCTAGGTGCTCACACAATTAGCCCTTTTTAGAGTGCTGGGACTGCAGCAGTGTCAAGCTGTTACACATGGGCAGAAGAAAAAAGGGGAATCCTTGCAGCCTCCCTACCTTTTAGTGCTAATGAAATAGGGACAACATAGTCCTTAATTATTATGAATGTTTGCAGAGGCATGAGCTAGACTACAGCCTACTTTGTCAGCTGATATAAATGGACTTACAAGGTACATCCAAATGAGCATGCATGTGTGGTATATGGCACTGCAGACCTGTCTGTGGCACTGCAAAGTGCACGCACCACACATGCAGACCTTCACCACACTGCTGATTTGCAGCTTGGTGGGCTTTTCTAACACCAGGAGTTACCAATGTCATTAAAAGCCTGCACCTGAAAATAGCAGGGTGATACATGTGACAGCAGCATGCACCACCCAAAACCAGAGCCTAGTCAGCCAGAGCCATGCTCCCAGCTGCTGGTGAGGTGGTGCATGCCTAATTGCTGCAACTGGAGCCCCAGAGAGCCTCCAAGACCTCACGTAAGGCTGCTGGGCTCAGCACAGGTGCTGGCTCCAGCCTCCTCTATCCCACCTGGGGCAACTTGCCATACTTCAGAGGGTGTATGCATGTGTGTTCTTCTGGGACAAGTTGCAGTGGCACAACTATATGCTGCTGCTATTTGTCCCCGGGGAAATGCATGCATGCACTTTTCTGGACATGCCCACAGAGTGCAGGAGAACTACATAGAAAGGGATAAAGGAAGCTATATAAAGGATGGGAAAAAGGGGAGGAAAGAATGGCAAAAGGTGAAGGTGAGCTAAAGGGATCAAAGGAGGTAAACAAACCAGTTAATCCATTGAGGAGCATAGGTGTAATGATATAAATAGGGGTTATAAAGCTAGTTTCGGTAATGGGGTAAGAATCCATAATATCTTTTGAAACCTTACTTAACACAGTCCAGGCTGTAGATCAAGTCTGGTCTTGCAATTTTGTGTTCAAGTCAGCCTTTAAAGTTTTGTTGTTTAAAAACAGCTGCTCTGCAATTAGTGACGCACATCTAACTGAGAAGGGCCGGTGTTGCTTGTTACAGGTGAAGCCCTAGCTTGGTTAAAATGGTTCAGATGCTCAAGGAAGTCAGCAAATATCAACCTTTGCATTATTCTTCTTGTACTGCTTGCCTCTAGAATGACAGCAAATAGAAGAATCCTGTTTTCTAATATCAGACATAGATAGTAAAGAGTAAAAGGAAAAAATGTTATGCTTCGCCGCATCTACAGTATTTTTCGGACCATAAGACGCACTTTTTTCCCCCCAAAAGTGGGGGGAAAATGAGGGTGCATCTTATGGTCCGAAGGTGTGTGTCCCGGGGAGACGGGGCGGAGCTTGCCCGCGGAGGCGGCGGAGCCCGAGCGGGACACCCGCCGCTTGTTTACACCGGAAGCCGGCGCCCGTGCCGGTGGCCGGGAGCCGGCAATAAAAATGGCCGGCCACCGGCACACATAGTCTCTTCTGCCATAAAAACTGGGTGCGTCTTATGGTCAGGTGCGTCTTATGGTCCGAAAAATACGGTATATTACATTACAGTTTCTGTTACTCCATTTCTCTAAAACAAATCAAGCACTAATACATTCAAAACAATGTAATTTATGCAAGCCCAAAGATGTTTAAAGTAGCCCAAGAAATGATACATGGTTGCATGACCAAGAGATTGTAGGAGAGGCTCAGGTGTGTGAATGCTGGATGATAAAATCACAAACCAGTATGTAGGCACAGGGAAGGAAAGTAAAGATGTGCTTTTGGCACTTGTTTATTAAATAAAGATATATCAAATATAGGACTAATCCAAAACAAGTTTGTTGGATTTAAAGAATCTTTAAACAGAATGTATGGGGGGAAATTGCTAGGTGGCAACTGTCATTTTCTAGATACATAACTAGTACAAAACCAATAGGTTGGATTAATCAAACTGAAAAATGAATGGAATTTTTTGATAAATTTCAGAATCAAGTATCAATTCCAATTCCACAGTCATGAGGGAGGGAATGGATGAAGGAATTTGTGTGAGGGAGCCAACAGTTTATGTTGTGTTTGGTGGTCAAAGTTGACATTTACTCTTTGGTGCTGCACAGGGGGATCTGGTATACTGCAATTATTTACTTAACTAAACATGGAATTTGCTGTGTGGGAGACTTGGGTTTGATTCCCAGGCACGTACAGCAACAACCATTTGTGGCACCAAAGTCTGGACTCAGTCTGGCTTTTGGGTCCTGTCTTAATTGTCTAAAGTGGCGGTGGTAAGTCTGGGTAGCTTCCACTCCTCCATGCTCCTGCCTGGGTGTATGTGTTGAAGGTTATGGTGAGCTCTCATGTATATGCTATGTATATCCAGCTCTCATGTATATGCAGAAGCATTAACAGTTGCCTACCACAGACACAGAATAATAGGAAAGTGTGATCTACTGCAAACTGTAAATTTAATATTTACCTCATGCTTTATCCTAATTCTTATGAACAGGTTTACAATTATGTTAAAGCAATTAAAGAAAAGGTAACTTCGAAAGGAGTTTACTTTTAAATGCAAGAGCTGCAGCCACAGAAAAGAGTCTGGAAACTTCATTTAGAAAGATAGAAAAGTATACGCATCATAACGAATGAAGAAATCTGTGCCAAACTGAGCGAACAGTAAGATGGCATACAGCATTTGTCGGGAAGGTTTGAGCTCAACTCAGGGGAACAATGGGTCAGACCTTGAGCTTGTATGACGTTGGCTGCAGTGGAGGTATACACTAGAGGTATACATGTCTTTATACATGTTCTGAGGGTGACGGGGTGCATTTTAATTAAAGTGGCTCTGAGACCTGCTTTAATTAAAGCACCCACAGCAGCGCATGTATGCAGTGTCCCACGCTTCAAAACGGTGGTGGGGATGTTTTAACTAAAGCTCGTTCAATGAAGCATGGGGGCGCTGAACACCTCAGTTGTGGAGGTTAGCAGAGTATGCTAATTAGCATACCGCAGCAGATTCCATTAAATGAGCCCATATTCATTTTTATGGAGTCACACAAGGAATGTTGTGCTCATCAGATATTTGAAATTCAACAGGAAGCCTTATGGAAAATAATTTATCTGGCACATGGTCATAGTATTGCAACTACAATACATCGCAGTACTTTCTGGAAGTGTTTAGATAAGTTAATGGGCTTCTTATGGCATTTGAAGAGAAAAGACTTGGCATTCCTCAGTCCGCAGCTTGATGAGGGGAACATTCGTATTTAATTAATATAGCTTTGCAATAATGGGAATGAGACTGTAGGAACCTGAATGAAGAGAAAACAACACCACACAAGTCCAGCAACGCAGAATGAAATTATCAGTGTAATGAGCCATGAAATGATCTGTTCTGTTGTATAGGAAGTTAACCAGAGCTCACATTATAGTCTGTCATGGTTGATAGAATTCAGTCAGGATTGCCCAAGCAAGAAAGGAGAAAGCATTTGCCTTGCTATGGAGACTCTGACATGTGGCTTTAGGAGGACTTTTAATGGATTTTTTTTCAGCCCCAGGACACTGAAAGGGTCTACAGACTGTTGTTTCCATAGCAAGATCATTATGATTATTCTTTTACAAGCTCCTCTAACCATTTATCACCTCTGAGACAGGGAATTTGGTGGGTTGCCAAGAGGAAAGCATATTATCAAGGTGCATAGGTTTTCTACAGGGAAAACAGCCACAACTCTGTATGCTTTGGTATGTGTTGTGATAATCATATGGCAATTGAGAGCTCAGAAGCAAGTACACTGAAACTCTGTCTGCAGACTAAAGAAGCTATTCAGAGTAGGTATAAAATGCAGAACTTGCTTCTGGTAATCACTGCTACCCTTACATAGGTATTGTTTTGCATGACTAGATTGATGCTGCGAGAGCCAGTGGTAGAGAAAGAACTGGTCTGTGTGACAGTCAAAGGGATATGGAATTGATCTAACTCAGATAGAAGTTAATGCCCTAGGTGGTATGTGAATCCTGCTCAGACCCAGGGTATTGTTTCACGATACAGGAAAAAGTATTTGAAGCATAAGAAAAAAAACTATATGAAGTGTAAGAAAAAAATCACAATCATTTTATGCAGCGTCTAAATAGTCTTTCATGGAATCAAGGTCAGACCTTTGTTTTCATGACCATCCAAGCTATTGAAGAGGTGTTCCTGAAAATGTTCATTCACAGCCCATTTTTGGTTTATAGCTAAAAATCATTCAATTCTGAGATGAAGTTCATTTCTGGTATGTGGAGTGCATTGTCAGTAGTTTATATAGGTCAGGAAACACCAAAAATTCCCTTTGGCTTAGCTGACTAGTCATGCAGCTTATATATCCAAATGTAAATACTTGAAGAGGTACTCTCTATAATCAGTTTGTGAGCATTCCCTTGGCTGGAATTTGTTCAGACAAAACACTAATTGAACACTATCAAATAGGGAACAAATCTATGCCAATTTGCAGTGGGAAATGGGGTGGAATTTAGCAAATAAATTGGGAATTGTTAGCATAGTTCATAAGCTTGGATGATATTTTGTCCTTGGTCTTTTCATAAAATATCCATTGCAACTGATGAGAACTCTGGGCACAGAGCCAGCTTAAAAGTTAGGACTTTAATTGTTTTATTATTTATTTGTATTACAGTAACTTCTAGAGACTCCAGTGGAAATCAGGGCACAATGGGCTAATTTTTATACATACATGCAGTAAGAAACTGTCCGCACCACAAACAATCATACAGTCTAAATAGGCAAAATAAAGGTTAGGGGAAACAAAATATTAATATTCCTTTTTTACTCCTAAAACAAATTACAGTATATTCTGGGTGCTAAACCAGATTCATAGTAATATATGGAGAGCCACATTTTTTTAAATTAGGTGAATGGATACATTTATATGTTTACAAATATCTAGTCCATTATAATTGCAAAATTACCCCAAAGTGGCATTTATACACACAAATGCATGTTCTGTGCTTGAACAAAATGTATGAATGCATAATATCCTTGAATATCTGTGAATCCCTGCAGCTCTCTTTGAAACTAGTATCCTAAAACTTCTCATGGAACCTGGGATATGAGTAAATTAACCCCCATGTTGATTAACTTTCTCAGTGCTTTCTTAGGAATTTGAGGTATGTGACACACTTACAAACATTTGGGAAACTGGTGATGTAGTTTTGCTGAAAATAGCAATGGGAAAGTTTCCAACATGTAAAGTAACTTTTCGAACCAGCTATATGTCGTGAACATTTTGATTTAATATAAAAGCTATAGTAGAATAACTAACAATGAGTACATTGAATTGACATAGTAACAATTTTGCAAGTATATTAGGTATAAACATTTAACGAGGATTCAACTGAGCCGTAGGCCTTGATAAACCAATCTAAAAATGACTCCTCAGAAAATGAATTTGGGGAGTAACTATGCAACCATATATCCTAGGCTTGGATCTACCTTTTGATCCCAGAGACAAGGCAGCAAAGACAGAGTAGTAAGCCTTTTCAGCATTGTGTTAAGACAAATGTTTCAATTGGTATATGGATGAGAAATATCCTGTAATCTAGAACTGAGCAGATGAGGAAATGTGGAAACAATGTATTTTTTTGGAATATTATAATAACAAGAGACTTTGTTAAATGTGGTAGAAAGGGAGACCCCCTAAAATTTAATAATATAAAATTAAAGTATAAACTACAATTCAACCATAGTTGACTGAAAATATAACTCTTATAGTTTCATAAAAATGACTTAGCCTATTCAAATTTATTCCTTCTTCCACTGAAGTCAGTGATTCATTGATTCATTCTTCAGCAGCATCTACTCTGTTCTTCCTGTACTTGGATTTTTTGATCAGAAGACTCCTACGTAGGAAACTGAAGTGATGTAATTTTTCATTTATTTTATGCACTCCAGAACTTGTTTTAATTATACCTTATATTAATTATAAGTAAGGTCCTGTGAATAGTGAACATTGTGCAACTTTGAAAATATCTCATGCATTTGATGAAACTATCGTTTCTATTGCACAGTAAGGCACCATTCTAATAGCTATAAAACCTCACCTAGATGTCTAAGGTGCCTTACTAATGACTTCCTCCATATGCATGAGACTATCCATAAAGAACTTTTGAAAAGGCCAATGTATTCACAGTTTCCCTTAATAGCAGTTCATATGTGGGGCCTGATCTTGTACCTTTGACGTCAATGGGAGTTTTGACCTTAATGAACCACTCACTAGCGGTTGACAAGAAGTACCAGATATGGTCAGCACCAATCTTATGATGGATTGTTGAGCTCTTGCAGTTCCTGGTTTCTGACTGTTTTATCAAAGTAATTGTTTTTGTTTTTGTTTTTAATGAAGGCACATATTTGACCCAAACAATTGAAGTGGAGTAGTTGTGCTCTGTAGGCTGGATTTAGATGCAAGTGGCAACAAGGCTACTTGTGGCAGCTGAGATAGCATGTCAGAAAGCCACAGGAGTTAACACAGCTGTCACTTGCTTCTTGTCGCTGACATGTCCTCCCAGTGGACATCTGTACTCTGGATTTTGGTAGCAGGCCTCACCCCTGCTCACCTTGTCCCCAAATCCCAGACCCCTGTAGAAAACCTTCAGGCCAGATGAAGCCCTTCTTTGGATCAGATTATTTTTGCTAATGATGTTTTCTTTTTCTATATTATTTGTTGTGAGGAAACTTTGTTCCTGAGAACTCTGCTAGTTTCAAAGACACCTGCTGTGTGAATGACAAATGGATCCTGTGTTTGGAGGTCTCTGTCCTGTTATGCTTGCAATATGTTTATATATTTCCTAGAAGAATGCTGCCCTTATTTAAAAACATTTAAATAAAAAAATGTATTTTGCATTAAAAAGAGAAACTATCATTGTTACCCTTTAATTTAGCTTCCACTTTTCGTAATAAATTGCAATAAGCTCAGATCAGGACCCAGGGCCCAGTTGGTCACAACTGGATGAGGAAGGCAATTCATCCCTTGAAGGCTGCAGGGAACCAGGTGCCCCACATCCTAGCTGGAAAATTTGGGGCAACCAATCTCACCTACTCCAATCTTTAAAAGCTGGGTCCAGTCCTTGGTACTCTGTCTGGGTAAAGACTCTGATACTTGTTTCTGGCCTCTTTGCACTTCCTTAACTTGCTTATCATAGTTCTGGCTCCAACTCTTAGCTCACCATGACTTTGGCTTTAACCTCTGGAACACCCTGACTTCGGCACCTACTTCTGGCTCAACCCCAACTCCACTTTCTGTTTCCTGTGAACCTAGCCCCTAGACTTCACCTGAGCATTAGGTGAACTTCCCAGGCCATATGTGACCCAGTCACTAACACAAATGAATCATTAAATGGTCACTCTTCAACTTTTTCCAGGAAGTACAGCAGAATACTGTATTTCTTTTATTTGTGTTTTGTTGTCAATCTTTGTTGAAAAGAAACAAAATCATTTGGTAGCAAATCATTTGGTTGTATCATTACTGACTACATCTAAAGTGCAAAGGCCCTTGACATGTTCATCTAATGATCAGCTTGAGTTTTAGATTTAATTTCTACTATGAACATATCCCTTGTCCTTTCAGTAAAGTTTTACAATTTTCTGCACTAACTGAGAATCTATATGACCTTTGCAACACTTGTCTTCAGAGGACAAGCATAACACTGTTAACATTGATCTTTCTATAGCGAATGTACTACAGTACCTTTTGCAATGGCCCTTATCCTGCCTTTGAGTACAGTTAAGTACTTGAAAATCCATACTTAGCTTATTGTATAGATAACCTTACAAAAGGGTTGCTTTATTTTGCCACAATAACCAGTCAACAATGATGAGATTTTCTGGGACAAGTTGGGTGTCAGAAACGAAAGGCAGCATAAAGGTGCTGACAAATGAAACAAAAGAGAAAACTCTCCTGCTAGACAGACACCTTTAAAACTTATGGGCATTTTCAGTTATTTTATTGCACCAAATAAATCCATTCCAAGAATTCTTGTATTATTTGTATTGTAGAGGTGGCCCCACTGGAGTCAATGACCATTGTGTTAGCTGTTCAGTGAACATGCTATAAGAGACTGTTTGCCCTTCTAAAAGCTGGAGTTTATATAAACAAGACACAGAAAGGGGAGAAGATGGGAGACTGAGGCAAATTAGTGTCCAAAGTCATGTAGGAGCTAAGATTCAGAACCGATCCCCTATTTTCCAAATCATAGTGCTTGGGTCACAAGACAATCCTTCATCTCATAAGCAGAGAAGAAAAGTCATGTCATGAAATCATAGAAAGTTAGGGTTGGAAGGGACCTCTGGAACTCATCTAGTCCAACCTCCTGCTTAAAACAGGACCAGCCCCAACTACATAATTCCAGCCATTCCCTTTGTTTAGCTGCATTTTGAAGACCTGCAAGGATGGAGCTTTCACCATTTTTGTTGCTCTCCGCTGGACTGTCTCCAATTTGGCCACATCTTTTCTGTAGTGGGGGGCCCAAAACTGAACACAGTACTCTAGATGTGGCCTCTCCGGTGCTGAATACAGAGGAATAATCACTTCCCTTGACCTACTGGCAACACACCTAACAATGCAGCCTAGGATGCCATTAGCCTTCTTGGTAACAAGGGCACACTGCTGGCTCATATTCAGCTTATTGTCCACTGTAACCCCCAGGTCATTTTCTTCAGAGCTGCTGCTTAGCCAGTCAGCCCCCAGCCTATGCTGGTGCATGGGATTGTTCTGTCCTAAGCATAGTACTCTGTCCTTGTCCTTGTTGAACCTTATGGGATTTTTAGGCCAAATCCTCCAATTTGTTGAGGTCACTCTGAATGCTAGCCCTACCGTCCAGCATATCTACTACTTGCCTCAGCTTGGTGTCATTGGCAAACTTGCCGAGGATGCATTCTATGGCATCTTTCAGGTTGTTGATGAAAACGTTGAACAAAACTGGACCCAGGACCAACCCCTGGGGCACTCCATTTGATACCGGCTGCCAACTAGACATCAAGCCACTGATTACTACTCACCGAGCCCAAAGCTCCAGCAAGCTTTCTATCTACCTTACAGACCATTCATCCAGCCCGTACTTCCTTAGCTTTCCTGTGAGAACACTGTGGGAGACCATATCAAAAGCCTGGCTGAAATCAAGGTACACCACATCCACCAGTCTCCTCACCCCCACAGAGCCAGTCACCTCATCATAGAAGGCAATCAGGTTGGTCAGGCATGACTTGTCCCTGGTGAATTCATGTTGACTGTTCCTAATCACTTTTTTCTTCTCCAAGTGCTTAGAAATGGATTCCTTGAGCATCTGCGCCATGATTTTTCCAGGCACTGAGGTGAGGTCTGTAGTTCCCTGGATCCTCCTTCTTCCCTTTCTTAAATATGGGCACTCTGTTTGTCCTTTTCCAATCATCTGGGACCTCTCCTGATTGCCATGATTTTTTAAGGAAGATGTCCAATGGCTCTGCAATCACATCAGCCGACTCCCTCAGCACCCTCAGGTACCTCCCATCCAGCCCCATAGACCTGTACACTTCCAGCTTTTCTAAACAGTCCCTAACCTGTTTTTTCACCACTGAGCACTGCTCACCTCCTCAGACTGTGCTGCCCAGTGCAGTAGTCTGGGAGCTGACCTTGCCTGTGAAGACTGAGGCAAAAAAGCCATCGAGCACTTCAGCCTTTTTTGTATCCTCTGTCACAAGGTTGCCTCTCCCATTCAGTAAGGGACCCACACTTTCCCTGATCCTCCTGGTACTACTAACATACTTGTAGAAACTCTTCTTGCTATCCTTCACATCCCTTGCTAGCTGCAACTCCAAATGCGATATGGCCTTCCTGACTTCATTCCTGCATGCCCAAACACTGCTCTTATATTCTTCCCTCGTTATTAGTCCAAGTTTCCATTTCTTATAAACTTCCTTTTTGTGATTTAGTTTACTGAAAAGTTCCCTGCTAAGCCAAGGTAGTCTTCTGCCATACTTCCTGCACATCAGGATGATTTGTTCCTACACTATCAGTAAGGCTTCTTTGAAGTACAGCCAGCTCTCCTGGACTTCTCTTCCCCTCAGTCTGGCTTTTCAGGGGATCCTGCCCATGAGTTCCCTGAGTGAGTCAAAGTCTGCTTTTCTGAAGCCTGGGTCCTTACTCTGCTGCTCTCCATCCTTTCTTTCCTCAGGATCCTGAACTCAATCATCTCATGATCACTGCTGCCCAAGTTGCCATCCACTATTACATACCTTGCATTTTTTGGTGTTAAATACCATCAGGTTCTTGCCTGACCATTTGCTGAGCCTGTCCAGGTCAGCCTGGATCACCCGCCTGTCTTCTGGCGTGGATGCTTTGGCCCAAAGTTTGGTGTCATCGGCAAACTTGGCCAGTCTGCTCCTGACTCCAATGTCCACATGATTAATTAAGATGTTGAACAATATGGGTCCAAGGACAGAGCCTTGGGGGACCCCACTGGTCACAGAACATGATGAGTGACTTCCATTAATTACTACCCTCTGGGTCCAACCACGGAGCCAATTTCCCAGCCAGTGGATCGTGGTGGACCCAAGGCCACAATTGGCCAGTTTTGCCAAGAGGTCATCATGGATACCAGATCGAAGACTTTTTTGAAGTCAAGATATATGACATCAATCTCTTCTCCCTTGTCCAGGTGATAGGTCACCTGGACCTAGAAGGAAATGAGATTGATCAAGCAAGACCTATCTGTAACAAACCCATGCTGGCTATCCCTTAGGATGTTGGCGTTAGCCAGTCCATTATGGATGGCCTCTTTAATAAACTTTTCTAAGACCTTACCTGGGATAGAAGTCAGGCTGATGGGCCTATAGTTAGCCGGATCCTCCCTTTCTTGAAGATACACACCACATCGGCCTTCTTCCAGTCTTTGGGCACTACACCAGAGCACCAGGAGTTCTCAAAGATCCGTGCCAGAGGCCGGGCTATGATGCTCGCCAGTTCCTTGAGTACCCTGGGGTGCAGATTGTCAGGGCCAGCTTCTCAAGATGTTCCTTCACGAGGTCAGCATTGATGGGGGGCAGGGGATCTCCCTCACTGAGACCTCCCTGTCCTGTAGCGGGCATCGGCATCCCCTGGGACTGATGAAAGACCGACGCAAAGTACCCATTTAATTGGTCGGCTTTTTCCTGGGCGACAGTTGTCAGTTTCCCCATCTGGTTCAGCAGAGGTCCTTGCTTTTCCTCTGGCTCCCCACATATCTGAAAAAGGACTTTTTATTGTCCTTGATGCTCAAAGGTAGTTGGAGTTCAGTTGCAGCCTTGGTTTCCTGGTTGTTCCCTGCAGGACTGGACCAATGCAGAATAATCCTCCTTGGAGGTGAATCCCATTCTTAATCCTTTGCAGGCCTTTCTTTTTAGCCTCAGGACATCTGCTGGGAAGCAGCAGACCTCCTGGGCTAAGGAGTCGGAAGACACACTTGTACAATACTTCCTAGCTCCATTCTTTATTTTAATCATTATCTATTCATCCAACACTTACACAAGGGATGTTTTGATAAATATCTTGCTATATGAGTAACAGAAAAAAATAAATATCCCAGCAATAACTCCCAGGATGGTACGTTCTGGTATTAGTTAGATGTAGACAACATTTTTCTAATAATCATTTAAGAAAAATATTTCACAGAGATATATTGATTTATTTAAAAAAACCTGAAAAATTATTAACTATTTCAACAATATCAAACTTTTTTTACTTTTATCTTAAAATTATATAAATGTAATCTAATATAATAGAGTTCTGTTAAGATGAAACTTTTAACCCTCTTGAAACTAAACATTTTTATTTAGTCAAAATATTTCAGAATATTTCATTTTGCAAACATTTCTGAATATTGACTTTTCAACTCAATCTGAATAAACTCAGATTTTGAAATTTTATTGTTTCCTAAGAAATCAAAATTCCATTTTTTTTGTCTAGACATATTTTTAAGAAATCAGAAACTCTGGTTACTATTTAGATTGGTGATGTCTAAGGAATCACAGGGTGATCTGGAAAGCAGTGATTTCAGTTTAGTATGTAACATTCGTCCTTCATAACTGTTGTATCTAAATCAGTAAGCCCAGGATTCAAGAGCATGGTGCAGATAGTTGCTGGGGTCATCTTTTAAATAAAGCATAAAGCTGTGTAGGTGTTAAACATTCCTTGGAAAGTTTTTTTACAAAGAGCTGAGCACCTTGCATGACTGATTCCCACATAACACAGTTTACAGAAAATCTGTATTTTCAAAATATTCAAATTAGAAGTATTGATATTATTGTTTCCAATGTCTTCCCTGCACCAGATTCATGCTCCTTTAGGGAAATGAGACTGAAGAACAGGACCTCTGAATAAGCAAGTGACTACATTTTAAAAATCTGTAAAATATTTTTTCCATATAATTGTTACACTGAGATTTTTTTAAAGTCATAGTTAATCAGGATTAGGTACAATCAGTCTAATTTTTAACAATTAACAACTAAAGTCTAAATTGCAGAAAAAATATGTTTATGTGGAACAGTGTTCACTGTGCAAGGTTCACAAGCATAAAAGTGGCATAAATATTAGGAAGCTGATCTTCTATATACCAAAAGCATTTAACATTTTTTTCTGGAAATCTAGCTCAGCAAAATAGGACCTGGTGGGAACAAATTTCCCATCCCACAACAAATTTTTAAGATATCTAATATTTCCCCTGGTTGAAATTGGAATGAACAATCAAAATCTGAAGTATTTCCAAAATGATAACAATAAAAAATATGTTCTCTAAATAATTAAAACTTTGCTTTTAATATTTCTGAAAGTTTTGCTTTCATTTTAACATGCTTTCTTGTTTAACCTTTTTAACGTACATGTTTTAACATAAATTCAGTACGTGTAAAGGCAAAGGCTAAAAAAACTCCTGAACTTGTCCGGTTTGACAATATTGAAACAGAACATACAGACAATTTTAAAGTCTTTTCAACATAAATTGAGTAAGGGAGTGTTAATTAAATGGGCTTTCCTGTAAAGAATCTGTGTTTCAATAAATTGACATTGTGTGGGAACAGAATGATACATAGCAAAATTCCTGAACAGCTATATGAGTATTATTTTTTAAACAACTTTAAGTATTTAAAAGATCTAGACACATTTAGTAAATAGTGCATGAATCAGAATTGTAGAAAACATTGGTTTCATAAATCTATTTGACTCAGCTACATTTTAAAATTTATTTAAAAATGGAAACATTAGCAATTTATAAAAACTTATTTTCAGTTCCTTTTGAAACTTTTCAAGGAACTAGAAAGTCTTATTACATGTCTCTGTTTGTGTCTTTTTGATTGAAAGACCAAAATTTCCTGTGACTCTTCACTCTGATTGGAAATTTTCAATAAGTTTAAGTAAAACAGTGACATCTAGTGCCAGAAACATCTTTTTTAAGCATTTTGTTCAGGCTCACATCACTTGAATATCTTCATCTGCCAACACTTCAAACAGTACTTTTTGTGACAGACCTGGTTTTGATATATAATGTAATATAAATACTGAAATACAATAATTTTTTGAACCCCGTTGGTGACCACATCAATGAAGAGGTTACAAATGGACTGATTAGATATTCCAGTGTGACTTGTATTCATCTGACTTACATTGCAGAATATTAATTATATGTCTATAAATTAACGGAACCTGTGTATAAAGACACCATAAGCTTCCCAGATAACGGGCCAACACTGGAAAGATAATGGAGGAAGCTGTTGGCCTCAAGGATCAAGTTGTAGCATAACCTTCCAAGGTGAGTAGTGGGATAAAAAAGCCACCTAGCTCCTTTTAAAATGAAGCTATGTTTATGAAAGGGATTATATGATGTAATAGCAGAAAACTACACTTGTGACCAAAGAAGTTTTTTACAGTTCTGTGTTCCTCTTCTGTCTCGTATTTCCAACTAGTTGCAGAACACTGAGTTAGCAAAGCAAATGGGTATAAATCAGAGGTATAAATTTGTGGGTGATCGCTCACCTTCCCACACAAGGTAAGCATGTGGGAGGTTAATGTGTTGCTGTGATTCAGCATGTAGTCCTGAACCCATGCACCCTGATCTAGTGGCATGTTTCAGGTCAGTTCCTAAGATGAAATATTTCAGCTCAGTTGAAGTTACCCCCAAATGAAATAATGTATGTGATTCTCCCACACGAAAATGAATAAATGTTGTGATGTTGGAAGGTTCCCTACAAGTCCGGCCAATCTACAACTTAATTCCAGTCTGAATTTGAGTATCTGTTGCCCAAACTCTAATAATAGCTGGAAAAAACATCTTAAATACCTGTATATTGTTTTCTTGAAAGAATAAGGGAGAAATTGATCCTAATGCCCAGGTCTTGCATACTGGTTTTGAGCAGGCAGCACAACAGAGTGATTGGGCTTTTGTATCTTAAGTGCATTGTGCTTGTTTCCATTTCACAGCAGTTCTCATCTCCCTCCTTTACTTGACACATGAAAGTCAGTAACAAGTTACAGGGATCCAATTTCTCTCCTAAAGAAATGTTTGCTGAAAGTAGGAATGTATCTGAGTTCATGTTCTGAACCAGATACCCCTCTCTTTTTGCTATTGGTACAGTGTCTTCAAATCATAAAAAGAGCAGCTCATCTTCTACTCAGACTGGATTTTCTCAGGCATATAGGTATTACAGTGGATGGTGGAGAAGGAGGGAGATTCCCAGGCTCATGTCGTGTGTGTCTCATTTTTTCCTTTCATGAATATTAATAAGGGTTATATATGAATTCAGAGGCACATCTCTATGAGCATGCACATGCAGGGGTGTGTGTTTTCCACTGGGCAAATAGTAGCGGCACAAATATGTGCCACTATTTGTCCTTAGGCATGCCCCTACACGTGCACTTGGCACATGGCAAGTTGACTCCGGTAGGGTAAGGAGCCTGCCAGGGCAGCAGCAGCACCGACCCAGCTGCTTGCAGCCTTGCTGGCAGTGAGATTGTGGCTCCGGCTGGCCAGGCTCTGAAAGCTGGTGGCATATGCTGTTGGTACATGTGCCATGCTGTGTTTTAGTGGCATTTTATTTTTTTGATACTGGAATCTCCCGTGTCCAAAAAACCTGCCACGCTGCAAATTAGCAGTGCTGCACATGGGTACTTTGAAATATCTCAGCATAAAGTGTTACTACATCTTATTCAGGAAACTTTTTTAAGGATTTATCCTAGGGCAACGAACATGAATATCTGTATGATTCCACTTTGTCCTGGGATAAAATGGGTTATCCCATGATAAATGCTGCATCTGTTGGCAGCCCCTAATCCACTGCTTCCTTTTAAGGTTTTCTTTGAGTATGTGATTTGTTGGTGGATGTGGTGGCCCTGATAGGAACAGAAGGATGGTCTGGATCATCATCTTCAAAGGGAAAAGTGTTAGACAGTAAGGATGTGATAGCGGGGGACACTTTGGGTCAACTCAAAGGCCCTTTAAAAACTGCTCTCCTCCAGCAATGAAAAGGGCTAACATTAGTTAAGAAAGAGCTAGTAGAAATAGTTTAAACATTTTCATTGTTTGTTCCTGTAAAAAAAAAAAAACCATGGCATTTTCATATGAAAATGTAGATCTGACTTTCTGTACTTAAAAAAATAGAAGATGAAATCTTAAATAATCATGCCAAAAAGTTGAGAAAGGAAAAAAAATTTCTTCCTGTTTTTTTGTGAGAAATAATATCAAAAAAATTCTTGACCAGCTTTAGATCACCACCTTGTCTATATTTTACTGCTGTGTCAGGTTACCGAAATGTGGAAGTGGAACATTAACTAGGTGCCAGGAGTAACACTCCATAGTATAGAATAGTTGTGGTTAAATTTGGATGAATGCTCTCAAGAATGGAGATATCTTTGTGCATAGTTTTAAATGCATTTACTTGTGTACTAATATACTTTTTGTATGCTTCACGTCAGTTTTCTAGAAGAAATGTTTGGTATATTTACCTGCCCTCCATTTTACTGTGGAAAAATGTCCAACCAAAACAGTTTGCAACTCCAAAGAATGAATATTTTAGCCATGCTTCAAACAAATGATTCAGGAGCAATTCAGTGGCTGAGATGTGCTTAGCCTGTAATATGAATTGAATAAGACAGACATTAGGGTAAATCATAATCATTTCATAATTAATGAATAGGGAAAAATTAAATTAAATGAACACATTAATTGCTGCAAATAGCTTCACAAGGTTCAACTCTGAACACAGCATTACCATCACTGTGGATTGCTCTTCTGAATTACTGTAAACTGAGCTGCTTATGTTGTCTATCTGAAGTACTTACCTTGCTCCAATTACTGTAACATCTGATTGCCTCACCATTTTAATGTGTTTATCTTTATCCCTGTGAATAGAGCCCTGTTGTATTTATGAAATGTGGAGGCACAGAGAAGTTGAGCAGTTTGCCCAAGGTTGCCTAAAAAGTCTGTGACAGGGTGGGGTATTGAACCAAGCGATTAGGGCCCTCACCACAAAGCTACCTTTCCTCTTGTTGGTAGTGTATGGGCTAATAGCTTGTTAGAATAAAATAATTAGTGGCTTTTGGGTTTAGCATAGCAAATCAGTGTACTTTTTTAGAGCCTAGCGAGTCAGGAAAGGATAGAACATCTTTCCCCTGCTCCTATTTCTTGTTTTAGCCAGCTAGAGAGTTAGTAAAAAATGTTGGCAACTGAAACATGGTAATGAAAAGTTGACAAATATCAAATAATGACAAATTACAAAAATCTGTAAACAGTTTTGGAAAATGTCCTGAACTGTTATTCCTAGGTGTTGCTGAATGTTTAAGAGTTCTGTCCAGTACAGCAGTAACATGGTAAGGGTATGGACACATGGTATGGACATGTACATTTAAAGCCCTTTCAAAATGAGAATGTTTCAAAGTACAGTACCTGGGAGGCTCTAATTGTTGTGTGTGCATGAGCTGAATGTTTCAAACAGATGATTTATTGCTTCCAGAGCAGGGATAGAGCCCAGGTGTCCTGGTATTGAGCAGAGACTAGGGATAGATACTAGAAATGGTATTAACCCTTAATGTGTGACTGCTCACAGCATGTCCTAACTTAAATACTGTTTCAAATTCCACAGATTTTGTATGATTTAAGTTTAACATCTAACTTCATCTTTTAAGACTAGTGTTGCAGAGCTAATACTCTATGGATTCTCCATTTTCAGTCCTTGTGCTGGGTGTGGGGATGTGGGTATTCTAAAGAATGGTTTTGTTCAGAGGCTCAGCCCCGCTCCCTAGCACCAGTCATTTCAGAACTCAGCTTCAACTTACAGTTTTATATAATGCAGACCTACAATTTTCAGACTGTTTGCTTTATGAAAGGACTGTGCTGCATGCGTATGCAGTTCTGATTAAATATACTTTGCTAAACGCATAATAAGGTTCTGGAAGGTGCACATCTGAGAGGGGCAAGCAGGGGAGATTATGCTTGGGGCAGCCAACATGGGTTCCTTAGAGGCAGGTCCTGTCAGACCAACCTGGTGACCTTCTATGACCAGGTCACAAAATCCTTAGACACAGGGGTAGCAGTGGACATAGTCTTGCTGGACTTTCGGAAGGCCTTCAACACCATCTCTCACCCCATTCTTGTTAAAAAATTAGGAGATTATGGTGTTGATGTCTACACACTCAGATGAGTCACCAATTGGCTGGACGGCTGCACCCGGAGAGTGGTGGTGCATGAGTCATTTCCAACCTGGAGGGATGTGGGCAGTGGGGTTCCCCAGGGCTCAGTCCTCAGGCCCGCACTGTTCAATATCTTCATCAGCAACTTGGATGAGGGGGTGAAAAGCACCTTGTTTAAATTTGCAGATAACACTAGGTGTGGGGAGAAGTGGGCATGCTAGAAGGGAGGGACAGGCTGCAATTGGATCTAGACAGGTTGCAGGGGTGGGCAGATGAGAATAAGATGGGATTCAACACTGACAGGGTACTACACCTAGGGAGAAAGAACCAGCAGCATACCTACAGGCTGGGGAACTCCCTTCTCATCAGTGCAGAAGCGGAAAAGGATCTTGGAGTCATTATAGACTTCAAGATGAACATGGACCGCCAATGTGGGGATGCGGTCAGGAAGGCCAACCGCACCTTGTCATGCGTCCACAGATGCATCATGAGTCGGTCCAAGGAGGTGATCCTCCCCCTCTATGTGACACTGGTCAGGCCGCTGCTGGAGTACTGTGTCTAGTTCTGGGCGGCGCACTTCAAGAGGGATGTGGACAGCATGGAGAGGGCCACTTGCATGATCAGGGGGCAGAAGGGCAGGCCCTACGAGGAGAGGCTAAGGGACCTGAACCTGTTCAGTCTCCACAAGAGAAGGCTGAGAGGGGACCTGATGGTCTTCTATAAACTGGCCAAGGGAGACCAGCAGGCATTGGGAGAGTCCCTGTTCCCCCGAGCACTACTGGGAGTAACAAGGAATAACAGCCATAAGTTGACCGAAAGTAGGTTCAGGCTAGATATCAGGAGGCACTACTTCACAGCCAGGGCAGCTAGGAGCTGGAACAAACTTCCAAGTGAAGTGGTACTCACTCCTACCCTGGGGGTGTTTAAGACAATCAGCTAGACAATCAGCTTGCTGGGGTCGTTTGACCCCAGTACTCTTTCCTGCCATGGCAGGGGGTCGGACTTGATGATCTGCTTAGGTCCCTTCCGACCTTACCAACTATGAAACTATGAAAAGGCCCTTTTTTGCATACAATTATTCCTATGTAGCTTCTACTTAAAAAATGTATGTATGCACCTGTCTAGGTATATGAGGACTGCAGAATGTAGTTATGTGGATGTACATCTGGATGATATGTTCCTTAACTCCTTGTTTGAATGGAGGTCCTATGGAGTTTAGGTAGCTTAGCCTTTAGTCAGCAAAGTGCACACTTAATTTTAAACATGAAAGTAGACTTCTTGAAGGAAAATACTTCTATGCTTAAACATTAGTACTGATTTATATGCTTTGTTGGTCCAGGAACTTGTTCCTGGAAGTGGGTAGCTCAAAACAAAGAATTGGGGGAAAAGATTGACAAAGAGATGAAAGATTTAAAAAGGAATCACTGTGCCTTTGTGTTACAAAGGACAAGAGCTAGAAGGCATTTATTTGGTTTTCAGAGCCATCATATAATAATATAAAGAGTTATTTTTCAGATAAAGATATTTTTAAGATATCTTTCATTTAAAGAGTTCTGGTTTATTTCCTGGATATTTTGAAAATAAATTGTATGCTCAATACTACTCAGACAGGGATGATGTGAATCGTGAATGGGACTTGATGATTAGTCAGGGTTATATATTATTTCTTGCTTGCAGAGGAGACCAAATGAAAGAACTAACTAACATATGCTGTTTTATTTTAAGATCCTTTTTACTTAAAGTAGAGGAGGGAGGGGGGACTTGTAAAAAAAAAAAAGAGAAGAAGGTAATAGCATCTCCTTTGTGAGCTATCATTGTGTGCCACATCCACTTTTACCAAAGCACAACAATTTCTGATTTTGATACCATTTTTAGTGTAAATAAGCAGGCAGCACAATACCCATGCTTTGCTAAGATGTGTGCTTCTTATCACTAAACTGCCTTTTAAAACAGATTGCTGAATTTTGTTTTGCTCTTGCTTTTAGCTTGATAATTTTGGTTTATTATTTGGAAGAATGGTTTCAACCATTTCACAAAACAGGCCATTATCTTCCAAAAATGACAGCTGTATTTAATGAGCTGATTATATTAAGGTTGAATTTGTAGGAAGAAACTAGGGGTTATTAGCACTAGATGAAAATAGAGATTGGATTTTTTCCAGAAGGCCCAGGGTTATTTTTTGTGTGCTTGCACTCTATAACTTTGTTTAACTTCAGTTTTTGAGATCAAGAACATGATTCCTTATTGCAGGAGGTTGCCCAAACATAATTAACTCTCAAAAGATGAGGTTTAAATAGCTTCAATGAAGCAGTGGGACTTGTTTCAAGTTGTTCATGCTTGTGCAAATTTATGCATAAACCAAGGGGGATGATTTCTACTTATTTTGGTTTATTCTCAAAGTAGTGTGATTAGAAAGGATTTTAAAGAGTGTTTAATGATAATGGTGGCCTACTTAAGCATTCACAGTCTTTCTGATGTATACAAGTACTTATTGCCACTTCCTTTCTAATAACTGAGAGTAGAAAATTTAGCTACTAATCATGAAAATTCACAGTCATTATTAATGAAACTATTTTATCATCTCTCAGGATATCCCTAATTACTGTGGTGAATAGGAGGTGCCTTTGCAAATGATGATTATTTCTAAAGAAAGGTAGGCTGTCTAGTGATTTAAACTGGCATTTTTAAATGATTAATAAAATGTTGGGTATTTTTAAAAGGTCACCGTGAACATTGCAGAACATGATGGCTTGATTAGATAATGTTCTGTCTTTTCTACTTAATGAGAATCTTATTCATTCAGTACAATTAATAGGACACATGTACACGTCAGAGAGAACACACTTAGTACAGTGAATGGAAGCGCATTGGCTTTGAAAAGCAATTCCTTATAGGTTTGGTCTGTGAAGTCCAATCACTGGAAAATTCATTTATTTATGCCTCTGCATGTCTTGAAACAGTTTAGCCAGTGTAAATACTAATGAAATATTAAGTGAAAACATCTGGCTTTAATATGCACTTTCAGGCCAATTCAAATAAGATTGTAATAAATTCACACATAAATAAATCATGAGGCTGAACATCTCACTTAATCATAATGTTTGTATTGAAAGCCATAGAATATATGTGTGTATGTGTACATCACATGAACATACGTGTGTGTACAATTTTTAAGCAAGTACACACACACATACACACACACACTATGGGCAGAATCCTATTTCATGTTAGACACTCACATAGCTGTGTAACTGAAGTTCCTGTACTCACAGTTTCAGATTCTGTTTCAACCTCTGGCATAACAGAATTACTCCACATACCTGTGCTAGCTACAAGAAGCAAAAGAGAAGAGAAAGATGAAGGACCTCCTACGTTTAGTCCAATAGCTTAGTGCTTAGGGCCCTTGCCAAGGCTCTAGCCCTGACCCAGAAGGGGTTTGTGCTCTGATCACCAGTCCACAGGTTGGGCATTATCCAGCTCCTTCTCCAGCCCTCGTCTGGAAGCTGAGTCCCTGGACAGCCAAGGAAAGGGGGAATGTAGAGGTAGGAGGAAGAGATGAATGCCAAAGGTATGTGGTTCAGTGAGGTGAATGCTGGTTCAATGACATGCATGGCAGGTGGTTCTGGATTCATCTGAGCTCTTCCATCCAGTGAGACAGAAATGTCCCCCTTGCTACTATTTTATCCAGTGAATATTAAATACAAAGTGCAGTAGGTCAGCTCCAAGGGGAAGACAGGGAAGGGGTATGGTTAATGTCTAAACTGTGGCCTGGTTGTTAGAGCACTTTGCTGGGAAGCAGGTGATGCAAGTTCAAACCCTTTCTGCATGTAGTGGGGTTGGATCCTCCACTCCCTTGGCCAAGAACCCTAACTACTATGCAATTCGATTAAAACATGGGATGACTCTGTTCCCCCTTGTCCTCCAGAGGAAGTTGTGGGGGCAGGTGGCTCAGCTTCTCCTGTTGTTGTGCCTCTGCCTGGTGAGGATGGGGCAGGATTCCCACCTTCAACCTAGAAGTGTGGAGGTAGTGTAGTGTGGGATCACTTTGAGGTGGCAGATGATCCCAGGTATCCTACCTGCTAGCACTGCTGAAGGCAGATCAGCTGGGCCAAGGACGTGAAACACTTCACCACCATGGTGATGTTGCTGCATCTCAGGAGGCAGCACTCCCTTGCCATTCTTCCTCCTCAACCTGGCTCCAATGGGAGCGTGCCCAAAAAGAAGTCCCTCTCTCACTTCAAAGCTCCCGTCAGAGTGGAGACAAAGGGGGGCACGTTTAAAAGGCAAGCAAGGTCACCCAGAACATTGGGGAGATGCTTGCTGTGGGTGGCTAGCCCTTCTCCTTTGTTGAGCGTCCAGGGATCAGGTGGCTCATGGCCCCAATGTACCAAGTGCCCACATGCATCACCTTTAGCAGGACGGTGGTGCCCTCCCTATATGAAGCACGCAGAGAGTACTTGAGGGAGGAACTGTGCAAGGCATAGCTGCAGGTGGCCGTGCAATTCACCTTGGACATCTGGAGCAGCCAGGGTGGCGATCATGCCTACCTCTCCCTCACAGGGCACTGGTGCAATCAGTCAAGGCATAGGTAGGATCTCCTTCAAGTGGAGATGGTGGATGAGTCCCACACAGCAAGGGAGATCATGGTGGCCCTGAATCGCATGGTGCAGAGGTGGCTTGTTGGGCAGGATGAGCTCACCCATGGGTTCATGGTCATGAACAATGGGGCCAATATGACCAAGGCAGTGTTGGCATCTGCTGTGTGTCACACAAGTTCCACCTCATAGTCAGGGATGCCTTGGAGGGGGACAGGGCCATCACTACCAGCCAGCTCATTTTGAAATGCAGGGAGCTGGTGGGCTACTTCCACCGGAGCATCAAGGAGGGCAAGATGCTGTGGGAAAACAGGCAGAGCTGAGCATCCTACAGCACAGCATCATGCAGGATGTGGAGACTCACTGGAACTCCACATATCTGAAGCTGGAAAGGCTGATGGAGCAACAGAAGGCCATCCATGAGATGGCCTTGGTCAGGGAGATTGGGATCAGATCTTAACAAAGTAGAGTGGGATACCATCTCCCAGATCTTGGTGGTCCTCAAGCCCTTCCTTGAAGCCACTGAGCTTCAGTGCTGACAATACCCTCCTTAGCCAGGTGATCCCTGTAGTGAAGGAGCTTGAGAATGAAAGGAGACGTTTCAGGGGATCGATATTCCTGGCTGGGGCAAGCTGCTTTCACCAGAGGTGCAGGCACTGGTAAAGCAGCTGAAGGAGGGTATTAAAAAATTGCTGGATCTGTTGCAGTCCAGTACAGTCCATGTGCTGGCAGGCATGCAAGATCCAAGGGTGAAGGGGACCATCTGCAGCAGCAAAACACTCAATCACTAGATGGAGGTGCTGGTGAACAGTCAGGGAGGCAGAAGGGCAGAGATGGGGGGATATGAAAGAGGGCGATCCATTTTCTCATGCCAGCACTCCAACCATGAGCCAAACTCCTCTACCACAGCCACTCCCAATGTGGGCCAAGTGCATGGCTTCAATGTTGGGGTCCAGAGGTACCAGATGCCAGCTTCAGGCAGGCAGCGTGGAGGCCTCAGTGGCTACCTATCTTGCTGAGAATGTGGGGCCGCTGCACTGTGACCCTTTGGCCTATTGGGTAACCCACGGCCAGGTGTGGTAGCATCTGGCCACGGTTACCTGGGAACACCTGTCCTGTCCACTGACCAGTTTCCCAAGCAAGAGGGTGTTCACCATTGCTGGTGATGTTGTCACACCCCACCGCACCTCCTTAGCTCCTCGTGTGGTAGAGCATCTGAAGGTGAACCTCCTGCTGCTGGGGTTCCCCGAGCTCCATGTGCTGATGGAGTGAGTGCCGCTCTCCACACCTATTTGCTTTTTTTATTTGCTTTCAGAACCTAAAGGTGCATTTTCACAGAAACTCCTCCACCACCCTGCCTGAAACCTGGCAGGCCTCATGCCTGCATGAAGGGCTACTATTCCTGTTGTTTTTATCCCAGTCTACTTTAACACACACAGGTGATTTAAGTTGTGCTTTCAACAGTTTGAGGTGCACTTTCACAGAACCCCCTGCAGCTATCTCCTTGAAACTTGGTACACACTGTGCCCTCATAAGAGGCTACCATTCCTGCTGTTTTCATCAAAATCTGCAAAAAAAAAAGACAAATTTATAGGTATTTTAGTGATTCCCCATTATAGTCTTTGGCCAAATCTCCAAATCGGCGTTGAATCTCTAAATCCGAATCAGCCGAATTGAATCAGGACAGTGATTGGAATCACCTAATCGAATCACTGCCCCTCCAAATCAGCCAAATCTGAATCCAAATCCAAAGTGAATTTTTGCTGCTTTGCACGCGGGCCTACCAGTTAGGTGTGGAAAATGAAATAATGTTATGCCACATGTGTATGCTGGTAGAGAATTTCAAAGGTGGCTAGTGATTTTGGGTCCCTCAACTTTTGAGACCCAGCCTGTGACATCTTGTTAGAGGGTCCTGGGAACAAAGAGGTTTTGAGAACAATAGCAGCAAGAAAGAATTTGAGAGCCTGAAGAAGATAACCAAAGCACACCAAGCAAGAACAATGGCAGTACAAGACAAGAATGGAAAATTGCATATTTAAAACAATGCAATACACAAGAGATTGGCAGAGTATGCAAGGGACAACTACAACATCCAAATGGCACCTGAAATACTTGAACAAGTAGGGGAACGAGGATCTAAAAGCACTGAAGAGGAAAACCCAGACATCTTAAGAGAATAAGCAGAAGCCCTTACAAGCTTGAAGAATGGGAAAGCACTTGGAGTAGACAGCATACCTGCAGAACTCTTAAAGACAGGTTAAACATAACAAGCATACTTTACAAAATTTGCAGCATGTTATGGAGGGGGAAAACTTGGTGAACCCAGTGGACAAAGTCAGTCATCATTCCTCTTCCTAAAAAGGGAAATCTCCACCAATGCACAAACTACTGCACCATCAGTCTTATCAGCCATCCATGCAAAGTACTTCTAAGAATGATACTCAGCAGACTCAAGCCTCAAATAGAGACTGTGCTGGTGGAACAGCACACTGGGTTCAGACCAGGGAAAAGTACCACTGAGCAAATCTTCAATATCCCAGTACCCTGTGAAAAGTGCCACGATCACCAAAAAGAACTTCACCATAATTTCCTAGACTTCAAGAAAGCTGTTGATAGGGTGTGGCACAAAGCACTTTGGCTCATGATAGAGAAGCAGATCCCTTGATAACACTACCAGAAAAACTTTACAGCAATGCAAGTAGTAGAGCGCTGATTGACAACATTGTTGAATGGTTTGTGACTTCAGTAGGAGTGCGCAAAGGTTGCCTGCTCTCACCATGCCTTTTCAACCGCTTCCTCAAGCAAATCATGCCAGATGCCTTACACAATTTCACAGGAACTGTATCAGTTGGAGGGCACAAGATCAACAACCTGCGCCTCGATGACATCGATCTGGTAGCACGGACATCTGAAGAACGTTGAGGACTTACAGAAATGCTAGACAAAACTGAAAAGAACCATGGAATGGAAATAACCTCAGAGAAAAGCAAAGTGATGCCATCGACAGCAATGCTTGAGGAACACCAACAGTGATGCTGATGTGAAGATTGGCAATGAAAAACTAGAAAGAGTAACACATTTCAAGTATTACCATCACAGAAAACTTAACAAGTGAAAAGGAAGTCAAGACCAAAATAGCCATTGCCACCAGCCAACTAACAAAGCTAAAGCAAATATGGACAAGCAGCAGTATTACACTGAGGGTATTTACACCTGCTACATACTGTGATCATCTCTATGATCCTTTATGGCTGTGAGGGATGGGTGCTTAATAAGAAGCTAGAGAACAGAATTGAGGCATTTGAAATGTGCTGCTTTAAGACGCTGCTGCCTGTCTTGTACACTGAGCACTGGATCAATGAATCTGTCAAGCAAAAAATCAGTCAGGAAATTGGATCGTATGAACTATTTTTGAAGGTTGTGTGATGAAAGAAGCTGCAGTGATTTGGGCACATCATGAGAAGTCTGGACACCTTTGCCTAATCCCATAAATGCAGGGTGCAGTGGAGGGAAAGAGAAAAAGTTCTAGACCCAAGGAAAGCTGGGGAACCAGTGTTAAAGACTGGATGGGGCTTTAACTGACAGTGCACAAAGCTAGCCAAACACAGGGCAGACTGGAGGAGGACTGTTACAGTATCTATGGTGCTCCAATGGTTGCAGCAGCTGACCTGACCTGGCCTGGCTATAAAGAACAGAATCTGGACCTAATTTAAATCAGTACGCATTTTGCCATTTAGCAGGATGATGAGTTACTTTGTTTAATCAGGGTAAAAGGCCAGGTTTTCCACTCTTTATCCTGCTGTTTGCATTGCCTCGCTCATAACGTCAAGAGCCTCACCGCCACTGGCTCTTTGCTCCTTCTTGAGCTACACCCCCTTCTTCAATGGGTAAAAAGTACAAGGTGAGACTCCATAGCAGTGAGGACAAGGAAAGTATTAATTGACATAGATCTTTTTTTTTTAAGATTGTTCTCTGGGATTTATAGGAAATTATGCTGCCTGGAGCAGCTGACTTCAGTCAAACCCCAAATTTATATGGAACTTTTTTGTTATCATGTATGTATACGGGGACTTCCAGAAATATGCTTCAGCACAGCATAGCAGAATTTCTCTTATCTTACTGTGTGCCATGCTCCTGGTGAGATGATCTGCCTGTTATACTACAAGTGATTTTTACTTTCACAATTGCTTTTAGAGGGCCAAGGGATATTAAATGATTCCAATAGGAAAACATCTCATTCCTCAGAGGAAGAAAGTCAATCACAAATTAAGGCAGCTATTTTTAAAATATAGACAACTGTTTGGTCATAATTTTTTTTGATATCGGGTAGGTAGCCTGCTTGTGAAATCAGCTAAGATGACAGCACAGTTCACTGGGATAACTGCAGATTGTGTGTTGCCAAATTTCACATAATGGTATTACTTATATGATAGGTTTATTTTTCTATTGTTACAGTTATAGGACATGTGCAATTTCCAGTTTAAATTGCTCATTTTAGGGCTTAGAAGGCACACCAGACTGTGGGAGATGCAAGGAAGCCCCTGCATCACTGGGCAGCAGAGATAAGTATTTTGGCCTTGTGTTGTAGCTTGCTGCCATAGTGTTGTGTTGACCCAGGGTGGGGGGAACCTTCTCTTTGGGAACTGATGCTTGTATTCTTTGTTGTGTTGAAGTTTCCACCCCAGACAAAATTTGGTTCATGATACCTCAGCTCAGGTGCAAAATGGCAAACTATCCAAATTTCTGATTTATTCCTCCCTTTTTTGTTTGAAATAAATAGGGGAAAAACCCATTTTAGATACTGTTGTTCCTTTCTAGTCATTGATAAAAATCTGACTTATAAAGTTTTTGTAGGCTGTTGTTGTAGGGTACTACCTCTGTTTGGGAAACCTGAAACGGTATTTGGGTTATTACATTTTTAATAGTAGTTACTGCATATTTAAATTAATTACTTCCTATAATATCTGTTCCTGTCATGAATTTCTGTCGTTACCCTTGACTCAGAGTAATTCCACTTACATTAAAACCTAAAATGTAATGTCCTATAATGTTAACGGTTAGTATTATGAAGGAAACATTATGTTATGAATTATATTAGATTAGACATTCATGGTCTAAACCAAGGGCCTGATGACAGTAGATAGATATATTATGTTTCAAAATCATGTTTCAGTTGAAAATTTTGCAATATGCTTTGGGGTATGAAATCATTGGGCTGCATTCTATACTGGCATAAGTGGGTTCAGCTACACTGACTACAAATGAGTTTTGCCCCTCTACATGAACAGAAAAGTTGATACATTGTAGGTGGGTGTAAGTTAGATACTCTTGGGATTTTTAAGTTCATGTCTTTGGTGAAATGTGGTTTAAAAAAAAAATGCTGATCCTTGTTTTGGTTCGGATGGAGATTGCTGTTCACTACCGGGATTAGTCCTGGGACATTTTGGAAACACTATGATTGTGTAGCCATTGTTGCTGTTAATTTATTTTACTACATTATTTAAAAGGAATGAGCAAGAATCCACAGCTAGATTTTGTCCTCCATTTCCTACGACTGGGCCAGGGGAAAGACCCACCTTGGATTTGAGGCGGACAGGTGGCCCAGAGCCAGGTTCCAGCTGCCACCACCACCACTTGTCTCTGCAGCAGCACAGGGAGAGTACTCACAGCTGATGCTACTATGAGGATGAGTGTAGGGATCAGCACCCACAGTCAAAGCCTCCCACTGCTGAATGCTGCCAAAGCCCCACATCTGTGGGCCAGATCCAGTGGTTCCATGAGACTGATGCAGCCTGTGGGTCATAGATTGCCACCCCCTTTCCAGTGTATACACAGGACATTCAGCCCTTGAGTTCTAGTGGTTTTTCCAAAAGCTGCACAGCTCTGGAAGGATGTGCTGATAGCAAAAAGCCATGAAGGACAATCCTTCTCCATTACTTCACAAAATTCCAAATGTTATCTTTATATCAGTGAAAACATCATTATTTTTGAATAAGGCCCTTGGCCCTTTGACTTTACTCTGTGAAAGTCAAGGGGGTAGGGAATTCTTCTTCACCTCCCTTCTGTGTGGTTCTTGGATGAGTGCCAACCAACCTTTCTTTTAAGTATGAGACTGCCTAGCAGAGTTCATCAGGAATCACTATAAAATAAATTAACTTAGAAATGTTTTAAAGGATCTTCCAGACCTTGCAAGATTGAATGGCTCCCACTGAGACTGAGTAGTACTCTAGTCTGCAAGTCAGCCCCATCAGATTCAAATCAAAACTGAGGCTGAGCTCTTGCTGAAATTCTCTGTCTGTCTGTGTAAGTTAAGCTCATCTTTGCTCAGGTCAAACCCTCTCCAGAAATGAAGATGTAACAGAAATAGCTAGATGACATATGACATTTGGTTCTGGTCTGTTGACTCTTGTCAGACAGCTGCACTTGTCCTGTTTCATTGTGAACTAGAAGTCAGCAGTAGGTATGGTCTCCTGGTGGATTTACAGTGAACTGCCTGTGACTCCACTCTAGCTGATCATCTTCAACCAATTAGAGCCAATCTACTATATTTTTATTTATATGTGCCTGTAATGGGGCCCCTACCCCATCACTAAAGGTGAAAGGGAGCGCCAGTGAGCAGTGAAGCCAGTGATTGACAAGCCTGAGACAGAAGTAGTGGGTCAGGTGACCCAGAGAGGGGGTTAGAGGCCTTCTAAACTAGGACTGTTTTGGAGGCCTAGGGTGAGAGGGATCTGATTGGCCAAGGAGGAAGGACTCCAGGCTGTGGGGGCTACAAGGAATCCCCTGCACCACTGGGCAGCAGAAATAAGTATTTTGATCTTGTATTGTAGCTCATTGTCATAGTGTTATGTTGACCCAGAATGGGGGAACCGTCTCTTTGGAGTAGATGCTCTTATTTTTTGTTGGGTTGAAGTTGGTGGTTGTAGGGGAGGAAGAGAACACCAAGAAGGGTGCCAGGGGCATATCATGTTCTAAACCCTACAAAGAAGGGGAGTGCTGCTATTGGTGAAGGACTGTAGCGTGAGACAGAAAAGACTGGGGGCATAAACTCAGAGCCTGCAAAGGACAAGACTGGGTTCTGGGGGATCCAGAGCCCACGAAGGCCAAGGCTAAAGCTGGGGCCCAGGAGCCTAGGGTTCTGGGACAATGGACCTTAGGTGGAAGGACCCAGCCAGAGTAAAGTGGGCCAAGGCTGGGGGCCTCAGCCCAGACAAGAACCTAAGATCTGAAGGAACGCCCCCTCCCTCCCCCCACACACAGACACCCTCTAGGGGCAACATCTTTGTCCATTTATAACACCAAGGCATGGCAGGAGAGTTAAGAGGGTTAGACCCTGAGAGGCCAGAGGGGGAGAGCCAGGTGGGATCTAAGAGACCACAAGGGGGTGACTTGGCTGCCCTCGGGCTGGACATGTCACAGTGCCCAAAAGGAACATTTTATCTCAACTCCTTTCCACTTATATTTCAGTTAAAATGTAACCTGAGTCAACCTTGATCTAGATTTAAAAATAAAGTCCATCCTTCTTGACTCATCTCTAACATTTTAAAATGAAAGGTTGCACTGGCTCTAATCCTTAGTGGGATACCAGAGAAAGAAGTAGAGTTGTTGAACCTGAAATGCTTTTCTTACATTGGAGAATTGGTAATAACTGCACTAAAATGAAGAGTCAGCATGAGATATGAATTAGAACAATTATGGCATTTGGGGGAGTTCAGACTCAAGGGTAAAATCAAGGTCTGGAATAGGTAAATTTGCTTCAAAACTTTTGCATTTGCTGTAAAAATTCCACTGAAGCAGTTTGCTTCCAAAAAAGCAATGCTGTCAAATTGAAATATTGTAAAGGAATATGTCACTTCTGGTGATATTTTTGACAGAAAAATATCAAAGTTAGTCATTTCAATTTTATCTATTAATTTGGATTATGTCAAAATATTTTATTTAAACATTATCATTTTGGTTCATTCAATTTTTACCTTTACATGATAATAATATTAAAATTAGCAGTATCTTGTATTATAAATCCTATAATATTTTTGTAATTAATATTGCATTATATGTTTGACACTATTAAAAAGAAGTATTTCAATTATCCTGAACCAGAATATTTTAGAATATCTGTTTCAAGGATTTTTTTTCAAAATGATTTTTTTTTAAATGTCAATTTCTAGAGGAATGGGAATTCTGTTTTCTGACCAGCTTTAGTTAGCAGTACTTGGAAAGAAGCTGAATTTCTCTAGAGATATTAAAATGAACCCATCCTCCTTCAAATCAAATGCAGCTTTTCAGTATAAGCTAGTATCTTAAAGAGAACAGGATGATTTTCCCAGCATACATAGCCTATACATATTTGTTATAGTACTACAATGAGGTTTTTTATTTCCTTTACTAAATTGGCCACTAGCACAGGTAACCATCAGATTAAATTATCTGATTGATATAATCTGATAAAACCTGTAAGTCCACTATAACAGGTAAACATAAATCAATGTTAGAGTTTCAGCATTAAATTTAATTTTTTAACTATTTTTTTAAATGTTTGATGGGTTAGCTGAGTTTCTAGCTAGTATTTGTCTCTACCTCTCATTGCTTCCTACTACAAAATAAGAAGCACCTACAGAAAATTCAGAGTGGAATGTTTCTTTGTTTCATAGAATCATAGAAAATTGAGGTTGGGAGAGACCTCAGGGGGTCATCTACTCCAACCCCCTGCTCAAAGCAGGACCATCCCCAGCTATATCATCCCAAACAAAGCCCTGTCTAGTCAGGTCCTAGAAGCTTCCCATGATGAAGATTCCACAACAGCTCTGGGTAACTTCTTCCAGTGCTTTTCTATCCTCCTTATGAGAGAGTTTTTCCTAATATCTAACATAAACTTCCCTTGCTGCAACTTGAGACTACTGTTCCTTGTTCTGTCATCTGCCACAGCTGAGAACAGTTTAGCTCAATCCCCTTTTAATGCCTCAATTCAGGTAGTTGAAGGCTGCTGTTAAATCCCCTCTGTCTTTTCTTCTCCAGACTAAATAAGCCTGGTTCCCTCAGGCTCTTCTCAGAAGTCATGTGCCACAGCCCCCTAACCATTTTCATTGCCCTCTGCTGGACTCTCTCCAATTTGTCTACATCCTTTCTATAGTGGGGGTCCCAAAACTGGACATAGTACTCCAGATGTGGCCTCAGCCATGCTGAATGGAAGGGAAGAATCACTTCCGTTGATCTGCTGGCAGTGTTCCTACTAATCCAGTTAGCATTATTCCATTAGCCTTCTTCACAACAAAGGCACATTGATGGCTCCTATTCAGCTCATGTTCCACTGTCAATCTCAGGGGGTTCCTTTCTGCAGAACTACTGCTTAGCCAATTGGTCCCCAGCCTGTACTAGTTCATGGGATTGTTCCATCCTAAGTACAGGACTGGCACTTGTCCTTGTTGAACCTCATGAGATTTCTTTTGGTCCAATCCTCCAAGTTCTCTAGGTCTCTCTGAAACCTAGCCCTACCCTCCAGCATATTTACTATGGCCCCCAGCTTGGTTTCATCTGCAAACTTGTTAAGGGTGGACTCCATCCCATCTTCCAGGTCATTGATGAAGATATAAAACAAAATCAGTCCCAGGACTAACCCCTGGGACACTCCACATGAGACTGGCTGCCAGCTAGACAGTCATTGGTTACTATCCTCTGAGCCTGATGATTCAGCCAGTTTTCTATCCACCTTATAGTCCATTCATGTAGCCCATATGTCCTTACTTTGCTTGTGAGAATGTTGTGCGAGATCATAGGTGGTGCCTCCTAGCCCTGCACCAGCTCCAGCTGCCTCCCCATGCTGGCCCTGGCCCCACACCTCCCAAGGGGGCCTGGAGCTGGGGGCTGGAGCAGGGCCAGCTTTGGTTGTGCCACCAGCCCGGAGGGGACAAAGCCCCTGGGACCCCCGCTTCCACCCCACCTCACTCTGAGTCCTCCCTAGGAAGAGCCCAGAGCAACCTCGTCCCCAGCCCCAGCCTTCAGTGGCAGCCTTGCCCTGTCCCACACAGATCCAGGGCCACATGCCCCTCATGCCTCCCAGGGTGTGCATAGCAGCAAGGACCATGCCCCTGGATGAGCTGCTAGTGGCTTAGTCCTGTGCTCCGCTCACTGTGCAGCTCCTGCCCCTTCCCTAGCTCCCTCCCTGCCCCTGCTGCAGCCATTGGAGGCCAGGCTGCCTTGTGACCAAGGGCTTCCAATGCCCCGCATGTGGGGGGTGGGGGAGGGCTAAGCCCTGTTAGACCTGCCCCTTCTGCTGCCTATGTCAGTCATCTCATTGTCACTGTTGCCCATGTTGCTATCCACTTCTGTGTTCTACATCAGTTCTTCCCTGGTTGTCAGCAGTAGTTAGCTTCACTACTTTTAGCAACCTACCTCTTATTTACTCCTGTTTGAAACAGTGGATAAGGATGGGATGTCAGACAGAGCCAAACTTCATTCACATTCAGCTAATTTACAATTAACAGATGTTATGTACATTGATAGTCTGCTGTCCAGTTAACTGGATGAAGAATTGTATATAAACACTTGTATTGGAGCTTGTGATCCCTTTCTTCCCCATTTATTCCTAAACTTAATACATCAACAATTTTCAGTAGAACTCCCATCTCTGCTATAGTAATGCTTCCTGGTAGCAATGGCAAGACCATTAGAAAAGAGTTGCCACTATTATAATTCCTGGAATAAATAAGACAGTGATAAAAATACGTGAAGCCAGTAGAGTAGCAATTGCTACCAACAGGGGGTGACATCCCATGTTAGTTTATTATATTTTGTGAATGTTATCAGCATGGATGCAATCTAAAAGCTTGTCTTTATAGCAAAACTCAAATAGGATGGATCTAAACCTGAAAGAAGAAAGTAATACAGATGCATTTACAACTCATAAAAAATGCCTTGTAGAATTTTCTCATGCTGTCTGGAAGAGAACTGTTAAAATACCTAAATAGAAATAGGCTAGTGTTTGTTTCTGAGAATTGATGTTTTCCCTGAAACATAAATTGAGCCTATTTCTACTTCAGGTTTGACTAAATAAAAAGTACATATGATTCACAAATAGCAGTTGTACAGTAGGGACTATTAATGCAGGTATAAAGTTTTGATGACAGTGTGAATGCCGTTCATCCCCATGCCTATCTTCTGTATTTGTGGTAGCATCTGTTCCTCTTCTCTCTGAAATTTGTGCCCGACTCCTGTCTCAAATTACTCATAGAGCCTATGCTTATGGTCACAATATAATCTGATGACAGCTGATAAATTACAGAAAGGCTACTGATAATTTCTAGTCTTATTTTATTTGTCCAGGCAAAATAGAGGCAATATCAAATGTAATTCCCACCAGTGGGTTTAGGACATATCACTGGACTCATAGGTATATCCTAGGTCTTGAAGAAAACTTAGGGATAGATAAATATTGGAAAGGTGAATATGTACTATTGGATACACAGCTCAGAATACTGGCATCCTGCTTTATGCCCCATGCTGTTTATTCAAGTCATCAGCTAAATAGTATGGCAGGCCTAAACAGAGGCTGCAGTGTGTTGCATACAGCAACCATACAGTGTGTGCCTACAGCATGCAATGCATTGCTATTGCTTAAGATATGTAAAAGGTGGAATGAGATAATGCATTGAGTCTCCCAAAAAGTTTATTTATCCTGCTGGAATTGAGCTACCTTTTTCCTCAGGGACATGGTCCTGAGTTAGATTCTCCTCTCTCTCCCTCATGGGAAAGCTTCCTTCAAACCCAGCTCTGGATGAAAAGAGGAAATTTGTTATTGACCTTAACTATATGGTCTTTACACTTCTTTGTTCTGATACAAGGGAGGACAAACATGCTTGCTGTAAAATAAGTAAATTTGGAAGTGTGTATGTAGGGGGCGCAGATAGAAAACTTGGATAAGCTGGGGGACTTGTATATAAAACAGCACTGAGCCCCTTACTCTCAAATTACCTAGCCTCAGTGAGGATCATGGATGGAGGCAGCTTAGAACGTTGTGGTATATCGCAGTTAGCCTTAATCTGCCTCTAATAATCAGAATCATATTTTGATTTCACAGATGATGGGCTGGATAAGGCCTGGATGGATAACAGCAAAACTAAACTATAAAAGGTAAAGTGTAAACATAGGTCTAAAATCTGTTTTTGTCTTTCCCTACCTCTTGGGCTGCTATGCAAAGGACTGGACAGCATACATGAGTTAGAACAACTGACTGCCCAAAGATCCATGACCTTAGGGAACACCCAGGACATGCCCCTTTGCCATACCTGCATGCATTATGTCCTGGTGACCTGGTTGGCCACAGCAGAGGGAAATGTGTTCAGAGTATGGTATACCAGCCTTAGTCAATATTGCTTTGGGATACTTCTGCCTTAGTAGAGTGGTGCAAGGCACTACCAATTCTGGCCTAATATATTACTTGTTTTTAAATGTAGTAGTTGCTTAGCCATTACACAATACAATGTCTTATGTTGGAACAATGGATCAACCAATTGGTTTCACCTTAGACTGTAACAAACTATTTTGGTAATTTACAGAGACAAGGTATTGGAATTGAGGTAGAGGTATACTTTGACATTTTGACCCCTGGGGTGGCTTGGGGAGGGGTGAGCTTACCTGCCTCAGCACAAACTCCCACAATGCAGGCTGTGGCACCAGTGCAGGTTCTCAGGGGGCTCCCATTCTGGTATCCCCTGATCACCTCACTCCTTCCCTCCCCTCTGATGTTACACTACTGACTATGGGAACCTTGGATGTGATCTATTCTTGCAGGTCCTATGCTCCTAGTGTTCAGCCTGTGAAACAGGGAATACAAAGGAAGGGAAAGAAAACATCTGGAATGAACTAACCCAGTTCATTTCAAAGGCTATTCGTTCCTCAGAGGTATTTTGATGAGTCTCAGGGGTATGTCAGACCCAGGAGAATGATTTTGCAGCATCCAGAGTCGCAACAAATTCCATTCAAGGCAGAAAAATCATCTCATTCCACCCTGAGGTTCAATATTGGGACTCCTAGGAGGCCATCAGCATCTTCCAGTATATCACCCTTTTGAATTAACTTTAAAAAGCATTTCTTTCTCAACACCATATTTGTTTCTCAGGTACTATCCACCTGATATTTATAAGCCCGGTGAGTTGCCAAAGAAATTCAAAGATTAATATAGCTGATTACCTTACCTCCATACTTCGGAGCTTTGGGTTAAACTCAGCCATTGAATAACATTGAATTTTGTGTCTGCAAACTAAATTTTTTGGAAAAAAAACAAGACTGTGATAGCTGCTCAGAAAACACATCTCAATGATTTTATATTCTTTTACAGGTTGATTCAAATGTTGAACAAAAAGGAACATTTGTTTCACCATTACTAGAGCTGATTCTAATAAGCTTCAGGTGATCTCTGCTGTTAGGTGAATCATCAGCCAAAATGTACAAAACTGCTGTGCCTCTCTCTCGCATATAGCAAATATTGCCAGTTCCTCATCATAAAAGCTTTTTTTCCCCAAGAAGCAAAACTCAAGATATAGCAGCAACAGTAATAGTATTCCCATATTGTTTAAAGGTCCAGACTAAGACTGGATGGAAGCTCCTTCATTTGTTTGCATTACAAGGGCTTAGACAGAAGACACATTTATATAGGTGTGACAGGCAATGGTTTTGTACACAACTGTAAATTATACTGGATCCAGAATGGACAGACATACTGCTGTTTTGGGGAGGATGGTTGCAGTAGGTGCTATTATTACATAGTCTCTCCTCTAAGGAGTAATGGCCTGTCAGTATACCCCAAGATGGAAATGGAGAGACAATGCAGATGCCTACAGTGGTGTAATTTACCAGTAAAAAACTGATTTATTCTGTTATCCTATAAAAGTACTGGCTAGCAGTGCACACTTGTGCTGCTGTTACATATGATGGCTGAAAATCCATAACAATTTGTAACAACTGTTATATGGGGAGCACTAAATGTAGTTTTACCCCAGATCTTTTCTGGGGTAATTCTACGTTGGATATGGCTAAGCAAACCATGGGTAGGAGTTTGCAGGGCCTGCCTACTTCTTGTTTACACTTTATAAAGGCTGATTACACTACTGTAAATGCCCAAATCGAAACAGTGCCCACACGCTACATTGTTCAAGGTATACCAATACATAGATAATTTGTCCTAAAGGTTTTGCAGCTTAAATGGAAAAAATTAACAAGCTGCATAAGGAAAAACAGAGACACAGAGAAGCTTTACTGTATGTACTCGAATATAAGATAACCCTGACTATAAAGTGACCCCCATGAACAATTAGATCCTATATATGGAAAACGTATACATTGGTTATAATTTTCCAGGTATAGAAGCTAAGTACTGGAGGATTGTCTTTAATCCCCCAACCCCACTTCTATAGCAGGGAAAGTGGGGGTGGGAGTGGGGGAGGGTTAGGTGGTCCCCTTGCCCTCTGCCCCTACTCACTTCTTCCCCCTTCAGGCTTCCTGCTCCCCCCTGCCACCTGCCACCTGTACTCCTCACCTTCAGCTCCCCCCAGTCTCTGCCTCCCCCTCCCTGCCCCTTGCTGTCAGATGCTGCTTCGGCTGCTCCATCCCAGAGCACAATATGTGGAAGCTCAGCCCTTGCCTGGCCATGCAGAAGTGTCAGCACTGCTGACTGGTAGGGCAGAGGTAGGATATTCTTTGTTCTCCATGCCAGGGATAGTTATGTCTTTTTGCAAAATCCAGTTAGATAATTGTCATGGCTTTTCACTCAATAGTGTAACTTCTTTGGGATCATTATAAAACAGGCATAAATAATAGGAGAATCAGAGCCCTTGCATACAGGCACATGGATTGAAACTCTGGTTATAAAAGGGATATTAAAGGAGAGGGGAATGTATTCAGCTGAAGGTCACAGGTGAACAGCAGGAGCTAAGAAGGAGCTGTATGCATTTTTTATTTTCGCTTTTAAAAAATATCACTGTCCTTATCTAGAGTAGGAAGAAATTAGTGGGGACAGTGGCTGGCTCAGAAACAAAAAGTGCTAAACCTGGAGTTGTCATGGTGTTAGTAAATAAGGTCGAATGCATTTGCATTTTGGTGTCACTTGAATCTACCTTAACTGCTGCCAACTCAGAGAGATTCTACATTCAGCTGTAAGTACTTGTCCATCCTTCTCTGAATTTGGTGCAAAGGGTACGAGATTGTCTCACAGTTTACATACTGAGGATACTGAAAAGTAGAGTGTATCAAGATAAGTAGTTAATGTGATGATGCAACAAGGTGTAAGGTACAGTTTTATTTTAATGAATGAGTGGATGCTACCCGACAAGTGGGGCTTGACTGTAGACAATGGATCCAGTGGTCTACTTCAGATGGAAGCTGGTGACAGCTGTGGCAGTCAGTAGGTATCTGATAATAACCTAACAACACAGAGTACAATATCCAAGGTTCATTCACCCGCAACTCTACCAACATCATATATGCTATCACCTGCTTGCAATGCCTTTCTGCTGTCTATATCTGACAGGTGATCTCTACATGTAAGAATGAATGAACACAGATCTGACATCAGCTGCAGAAAGACAAATAACCGTGTGTCAGAACATTTCAGCTTCCCTGGACACTCCATTGCTGACCTCAGGATTGTTGTTCTTAGGCCAGCAACTTTTAAAAACCAGTTTGAACAGGACACTGTAGAGCAAGAAATCAGCTACAAATGCCTGTGTTAAGTATGGTTTAAACAAGGACTATCTCATTACCTGGGTTAACTTTTGTAACCTCACCCCACTTTGTTCCTATGGGTTTAGAGCTGTTCTTTCCTAGTATAGCCCCCTCCTTCCCCACCTGCCTTCCTTGTTTTTTGTATTGTCATTTCTCTCTCTCTCTCTTATACTTTGCTTTCTGCGCATCCTTTCACAGCATGGATGAAGAGAACTTTGGTTTGCAAGTGTTTGTGCTTTCTCTCTCTCTATATATAACTTATTCAGTTGCATATAAAGGTGCATATCTATCTGACTAACTTCGGACTAACATAGCTAACTACCTCTCTTTGCTTAGAGCTGGAAGAAGGCATACATTGTGCCAGCTCAAATTTCTTTCATCTGGACTTGCCTTTCAAACTCAGCTCTGAATCTTAAAATAACTGGGGGTGCATAAGCAGTGACACACTTTGCAGAGCAGAAATCAAGCCCTTATGTTTTGTGTTTGGGATTTGCTGTTCTCTATCTGGTTTGTTTGGTGGGGTTTTTTGTTTTGGTAGATCAGCAGACTAGCCAGTAGGGGGCAGTGATGTACTGTATTAGAAATTAAATCGCCCATCAGCTTGGGACATTCCTAGCTACCTGCTAGAACAGGCACCCATCCATCTATTACAGTGAATTGTCTGTTAAGAATAGCACAAAGTTGTTGCTGTTGTTTCTAAGGTTGACATTCAACAATGGTTTCTTAAGAATTTTGTTTTCATTTTATTATGGAGAGCTGTGAGTAGAAGGATCTTTTCAGCAGAAAAGCTCTCGAGGAACAACCATAATAGAAGTGTAAAGATGAAAGTAAAAGCAATTTTAGGAAATTAGTGCCTGAAAGCTATGTAGTATGTTTTACAGTGCAATTGAGAGAAGGAGTATATTTATTTAGCAATTGAATGTGGTCTTTGATCTGTCAGTCATAGGTACACATGTACTCTATTAAAGACAGACTAGGCATAGCTGCATTCTGTATGCTAGCAAACTAGCAGTGTATAAAGGGGTCACAAGCACATTTATCATCAGTGGTCATCTTCAAATGTTGGCATAGCACTTGTGAAACCTACCCCAGTATATTAGTTGCACTTGAAACATGTTAATCCACAAATTCTCTTTGAACCAATATAAATAATATTTTAAAGAGACTTATTAGCTACTGCACCATAAAACAAACATTTTTAAATGTGCTGTTTGGTTTTTGCTCATATAATATGAGAGTTCGAGCATACAACAGTAGTATAGGATTCTTTACTGTCTCTTATTTTCAAATTGATTAGATGATAAAAAATTATAATTATCTTTTTATTCTTTGTTTTCCTTTAGTTCTTTCTCCTCTAAAACTTCCAGCAGTTGCCAAATAACATACCTGATCACCTGTAGTAGTGAATTGTTTTCACCTCCCACAGAAGACTGTGCTCCAGATTGGTCTTGCCTAAAATAGTATGACTCCAGTGTTACTATTTATTTTAGGGAGGCTGGCTTAATATTTACACATACCTAAAGGAGACCTGAAGCTGGCAAAATGGGAGTGCATATAGTGCTCAGTATTTGACTGAATCAGCCTTATAAGAAAAGCTAATGGTGTGTGGAATATTTTTTCGACTTTACTGGCACAAATTGCTTGGTATTTCATTGCAAGGCCATAACTGCTTCATTTTAAACTTACAATAAACTATTGACGCTGATGCTCAGGCCAGAAAGGTGGAAACAGAAGAGTGACATTTTAATTATTTCTAAACCTCTCACATATTTTAAAAGATTTTCAGTGGCGAAGAAGTGCTCTGCACCTACCTTCAGGAGATGTAATCTTTTTAATGTTACAGCAGGTCTCAGTCTTGCTTTACAGTGAACTGTATGGGAGAGAGGTAGCCATTGCTTATTACCTGGGAAGAATAAAGGATGGAGTAGAGCCAGTTAAATTCTGGAATGGAAAATAGGAACCCTTTCATACCTGAACCTGATATTGCTGTAATCCACTCCTCCTAGAATCTTGAAATTGTAATCAAAATGAATTATCAAACAATCTTAAATTCTCTTATGTTAGTTTCTGAAATAGTAATAGCTGTACAGTGGATCAATTTTTTCTTCTCTGTAAAACTGAATGTAATCCCCCATGGAGAGCACTACTCATCACTTCTCTCTCCCTGCCATTCTCCTTGAAAAAACAGGAGGCTCATGTTAATTAGAAAGCAAAATAACAGTAGTGTAGCTGTATTATCTTAAGTACCACCACAGAACTGGTAGGGTTGGAGTGATCAATGAGTTTGTTTCTGCTAGGTGGCAGTAATGTAACCTGAAAAGCTACATGTAGACGCAGCTCTTGCCTAAAGTGACAGACCTGCTCCTGTAAAAGATCTCAGGACTGAGAGGTCAAGAGCAAGGAAGGCTTCTCTGTTCCTTCCTGCTGAAGTCTCAGAGTAAGTCTCAGAGAGGTTCCTTTCAGAAACAGCTTGTTTTGTAGCAGCTGTACTTAGATGCAGTGTATTATTTTCCCCAGAATATAATGTAGAACTGAAAGCATGTCTTGGTTTAGTATGATACTGCTTTAAAGTCAGGAAAAAAATGGGATAACTTATTTTTCTGTACTTGCCTTAGCAAAATTGAACTGCACTGGTTCACTTAACTTAAAAGAAAGATGGGAAGGAAAGTAGATGCAATTTTCTTGTGTTAAGGGATGCTGAAGCCACCTCTTCAGAAAGACTTAGATTTCATAGAGAAACTACTTTGAACTCTGGGCAATTTTTTCAGTGTCACTTTGGGATGTTGTAGCAACATAAATCTGAAGGTATTCTAAAGGTTGACCTATAGAGTTTCCATTGCAGCTGTGTTACTGGGTAAATTTTCAGGTTTAGAAATTTTGAATGAATAATTAATATAACAATCAATAATGAATAGGAGTACATAAACCAGAACTAAAGGAAAGAATGGCTAATGCAATCTGGGCTCTTGGAATCTGGGGTCTTGTTGGAGGAATTTGATGGACTGGCTCAGTGAAAATGTTTTCCTTGAAACTTTAATGGATTTTGCTTATTTAGTTCATTACCACAATTTAGGTAGTATAGTATATTTCTGAAATTCTTCCCTTTATCAACAGACAGTTTTGTTTACAAAGTAAGATTATTTTTCACATGTCTTTCCTCTCAGCATGAGAAGCAGACAATAAATATCAGCATTTCCTTCTGAACCCAGCAGCCAATCCTTGATTTATGGAGAAAGAATATATTTCTGTCAATAAAGTTATTTAAAATCAGATTATGTGAGTTAGCAAGGTTATACTTTTGCATATCCCTGGAGCTTGTGCAGTCTACATGTCTATGAATTCAAGATGACTATTAACAAATTGGCATACTGTTGATGATAGTGCATTTCTTTGTGGTGATAGGTATAAACTATTTAAAGTCCCAGAGTACAATAGAAGATACAGCCTTGAAATTTATAGCAGTTTTATACATAGTGGCAGCACAGATTCCCAGAGATGTTGCAAACCTCATGTTTCATTTTTGTGTGAGGTTTAGTAATGAAGAAGAAGAAAAAAACTGATCAACAGATTGGCAAGAGAAAGAAAAGCAAACAACCAGGGGAAACAGTGCCACAGACAGACAGACAGACAGATGTTCACAATGTATGTAGTTAGGAAATGTGAATGCTAGGTCTTTATTTTATTAAAGCTATATTCTTTTAGTTGTATTTCCTCAAAACACATAAATATTTCTATCTGGTGAAAACAGAGGATATTTCATTTTCCATAAAAACTCTACAATGATCCTATTATTAAAAAGAAAACAAGATTTATCGTCAAGCCAAAGTAGCTCCAGCACATAGTCATTTTCAACAATCCATTGAGTCAGTACATCTGAACTGCCTTTCGTTTCTCCCTGTGGTTCAGATTAAATTGTTTATTAGAATTTTTGTGCATTATTAAAAAAAAGAAAGGAAATTGTAGCCCTTTATTTTAAAGATTGCTGCAATAAAAATTTAGATTATTCAAATTTATCAAGTGTATTGTATAAGGCAGTAACCACAGCTATTTCTTTTTAATACTGTAAGATAGTCACTGAATTTTGCATCTCGTTTACAGTCATAAATAAGCAGGCTGTTTACAAGGCATTGCTACAGGGAGGAAAGAAATGTTATATGAAAATAAAAACTTCTATACAGTGGCTGGAGAGAAAGTGAATGCCAGTTTAGCACAATTCTTAAAAAATGTATATAAATCATTTCAAAAGGATTACATGTTTTAAATCCTTGCTCACTTAAAATAGGACATATACATCCCAAACTACAGTATATTGTGCAAATGTAAGTATGATACTGTGTTACTATATTCTATTTAAAATACTTTATTGTGACCTATAACTTTCCTTTTAATAGCAATATAGACCAGCTTGAATTAGAGCTATATCTGAGTAGCAAAGCAGGGTTTACCTCTAAGCAATCTTGATGATACTGTTTCTAAGTAGATTAAATATACATAATAGGTATATATCTTGAAAGAATACAGCCACATGCTAACTTTAAGATGCCTAATCAAGTAAGGGTTTAAGGACACAAATAGCCCCTTTTAAGTCAATGGATGGATCCTTGGACCTCAGTGAAGTCAATAGGAGTTTTGCAAATTACTTTTATGGGCCCAGGGTTTTGTTCATGTAAGCCATGTCCTGAAATACGCATGCATTTAAGTCCCTTAATGAAACAGGCTCTGTTAGTATGATTACAATAGGTTTAAGAACATCTTTGGTGGATTGGGATACTGAAAATCACCTGAGGACTAATCATTCATTTTCATTAATAATCAGGACTAATATTTCATTTTCAATAACATAGCATGCAAGTGTCTCATAACCACCTGAAGAAGCATGGTTCAGATTCACTGGCACGTTCTGGCTATATTTCAGTAGTCTTGTCACACAAAACAACCATAATTCTATCAGCCTTTCCATCCTGCCACGTCGCCTTGTGTTTTGCATATTCTAGAAAACTTTTTTCTTAAATGCTGGGACAGCTTGCTGTATTCTTCTGCCTCTAGTGCCAGATCCCTTGGTACTGTGAGTCCAACACAAAGGGCCAGTGAGAGAGATGTTATAATGAAAAAGTTTAAGAACTTTCCAAAACTTCCTTCCCTGCCTGTGTTAGAGATACCATCCTGTGACTTCATGGAACCGGCTGTAGGATCAGGACTAATATTTCATCTCTATACACAAAAATGTACAGTTTTACGGAAGACAGGGTTCTTTGGGTAAATCCAATATCTTTTGTTTTACCAACTCAAATAGTTGGACAAATTCTTCTTTGTAAGCTTTTGGGTACAAATTCCCTTCAGGCTGAGGAAGCATCTGCAGATGGTCTGTGCTCTTCCTGGATGGAGTAATAAAGCAGCCAGAGGCCAGTACATATGCAAGAAAGGCAGTCAGTTAAAATGTAAATCAGATTTTTTATAGACTTCAGCTTGCTCCTTTGCCCACTATAATTTGGAGGACGGAAGAATATTTGCAAGGGAGAAAAACCTTTTCATGGTGGTTTGATACTGTTTTAAAGATGTTTATTGGAAAGTTCATGGATGTTCTAAATGTTATAAGTGGAACTTCAGAGACTGACCAGAAGGCAGAATGCCAGCGATACAGTCAAAATTGTGTAATGAATACAACTTGGTACATTCCTATTATTTTATAACAACCCAACTGTGCATTGCACTTCATAGATAACATATTTAAAAACATGAGTCCTTGCCCTGAAGAGTTCATAGTCCCAATGCTTGTTTAGTTTATAATATGGATAGTACTGTGACATACCCAGAATGCTTTTGTATTATACATGCTGGTTGTAGCAGCATTAGTGACATTGCATGAATTTAAGACCATTACATTTCTCATGAATGGTAAAGTTGCAACATATTTACATGGTCACTCAAAGTAAGAGTTTATAGAAGCTGCATACTACTATGAATGATCAAGGGAAGTTTATAACCAAGGTTTTAATACTGTTTTTAAATGGTTAGTAGCATTTTTCAAATTCTACACTTGTCATGTCAAATGGCTTTAGAATACGTTCTGTTTCGCTGGCCTTAAAAAGAGACAAAAAAGTAAAGGAATATTTTTTTTTTAAATAAAAAAAGTGAACAAACTTTTCTTTAAATCAGGGAATTTTATAATTTAAGCATGCCTGTGTAATGACTTTTCAAGGCCAAACATGGATTGATGATCTGTTCAGGTTAAATGTCCCCTAGATTTGTTAGCAGGTTCATATTTATGTCTCTAGCTTGAATGCTTGACAACTGTTCCTTAAAAAAGTAACTAGCTAGGAAATGAATGTTTTAAATTCCAGGGAATTTCAAGAAGTGGTAAGGTATATAACAGCCCCATATTTGTAAAGGTGAACATGTTTTTGACAGGTTTTATAATGGCTGTAGGAAAGCAAGTCAAAGGTTTGGAAATTCATTGGTAGTTCTGGCAGAGATGAGTGGTCAGAGATTAGTGCAAGGACCAAGGGCAGGAGATGAATGTAATTTATCACATAGTTCTGTATTTTATCATATGGTTGTAGATACACTGGTAAAGAATTGATCTTGCAAACTGTACTCTCATATGTGGGGCTACTTACAAGTTGAAAAGCTTGTCAGACCTGAACAAAAGAATTTTGCATGCTATTATTACTGCTACGTATATGGCTTATGGAACTAAAGCAAATGACACCATCAGATATGTTTGTGGTTCTCAAAGCAGTGTAAAGTTAATTTAAATGAAAATGTGGTCCAGGGGTTTCTGCATCTGTAAAGGCATGATGCAGACTTCTTGCAGAACCCTACTTATTTCTTGGAAAGAAGTAAGGGTAGTGGTAGGGGACTGGAGCAGGCAATCATTGTGTCTCTGCAAGATTCTGTCTTCACAAACAAATGGGAGACATCACCACAAATTGCCACAGGCTATTTGTCATTTATGGGGCTTAATTCTTACCTCCACATATCAGAAAACCCTCTTGAGAAGAATTAAGGAAGACAGTAGAATGGCTTCAGCAGGGTTCATGCTTTCCTTAGGTTGCCAGAAGCCAGGAATGGGCCTGTTGTGGACAGCCGAAGGGGGATAAAAGGATTCATATATCTGCATCTTATCTTGGATGGGTCTCACAGATTTTATGGGCTGAGGCAGAGTGATGGCCCTCTTCTGAGGGAGATATAGAAAGTATCCCAGCCATTAAGTTTAAAAAGTTTTCATTTTGCAAACTAAGCTCAAGTGAGTACCTTGTTCTTTACTTGGAAAACTTCCAATTAAATCAGTGCTAGTTTAATCTCTTTTAAGAGTTAGTGCAGACCTCTGAATGACCTAATAATTTTATTTTAATACAAATATTCATCAAAATAAAATAAGCCCCTATTGTCTTTACTATACGACATGAAAGTCTGCCATCTTAAATGTTGAGGTAATGGTTCCAAATTAGAGATGGTTAAAGGCTTAGGAAAAAAAAATAATGGTAATCTTTTTTCCCCACATTTTCCATTTAAATTCAAAATGTCAACAACTTTCTTGTTGAAATTTTGATGTTCCAGAAAATGTTGCCAGCTGTGTTCAAAACCTGTTTTGCTAGATTCATACCATTATGTCCCTGTATGCTATTTTAAATTCATACTAATTTTTTACTGTGAATAGTTAAGTCCTTATTTACTAAAATATTAGGAAAGTCATGGAGAAAAAAAACAAATGGCTATACCTTATAAAGGATATCCTAAACAGATGTTGACTGCATAGTTGTTACCTTATACCCAGAAGAATGGTCACTGGGTTGATTAATACAATTCCTATTAAATCAGCGGATGTAGGCTGAATTAGACTAGTTGAGGATCTGGAATGGAATCTCTACCAATCATATGTCTCTCTTCATATTTCTCAATAAATAGCGTGCTCTATTGGGGTTGTTGTAACTAGCCAATCTAGCTGTGCTTTCCTGATTTATTATTTCAACTAAACTAGATGACAGAATTATTCTTGTTTTACATGAGTGGAGTTGTGTTTATTACCAGACCATATGATATTTCCTTGCTCATTATTTGACACACAATTTAGTTGACAAGCTTTCCATCAGTACAGAACAGCTTGCAAATATGATCTGAAAATGACAGACAATTTTGTGGGCCCTTTAAATAAACTGCTCCATCACAACCAATGGGGACTCTTAAGGAATAACTGAGCTTGGCCTTTGATTAGTAAATGAAAATAAGGAATGTTAACAACACAGTACCTGCTACCATTTTTTCTCTTTTTTTGTTGCTGTGGTTACAAGTGTAAAATGATTAATATCTAAAGGCCATACCACGTCACACTGTTCACAGAAGTCCCATCCATATAAAAGGTATTACTGCACCAACACAAAGGGTAAGAAAGGGTCTAAGGTGTGGAAGTATTGATTATGTTTAATGCTTTCAGCAAAGGAATAGAATTTATGCATGCACTGGGTGTTATTTTGCAGTTGTACGGTATAAATGGTAGTGACTGTTCATGCAAAGTATGTTCTTCCATATAGCTTTGTTAGGATAAAGGGGCCTTTCTAATAGCCTGAGGATATTATTCTTTGTTGATCTAACTCTGTAATATAGTTCATGGTTACAGCAAACTTTCAGTTACAGAAGACAATCAATAATGGCTGAAAATGTAATTTATATTGTTTGTGGTATGTTAAAAACGGTATATGGTAAATATTAATTTTCTACTACTCTCAAAAATGTCTCATTTACCATGCAGGGCAGACTTGCCACTTAAAATAGAAGTTTCAAAATAATAAAATGAAATGACACAAATTCAGTATGGAGTTTCCCACAGATACATGTAAAACAAATGTATTGGCTTCATTCCTGAAGCCATGGACTCAGTCTGACTTCAGTGTGAGCAGGGAGCCTGCCAAAATCTTCTAACCTCCTATCCCATTCTGGATGGAATAAAGCTGTGGATACACAAGTCTATAGGTATTTTGCATGGAAGAGCAAGATGTAGGGCAAAAGAAGCACTCTTTTACAGGCATGGCCTATATAAAGAGAAGCAGAAAGCTTAGCATAAGTCAAAACAATTTGATTGTATATGTTTTTCCTGCCCTTTCAAGGAGATTTGATTTTATTCTGAATAACTGGAATTTCAGTCTGAAGCGTGATGCTTATTATGGTTTTCTAGCAGTTAAAGAACTATATTTTGCAAGCTGGTTTAAAAAAATGTAATGAGTATGTTAATAAAAAGAGAAGAGAATCAATGTGTACAAAAGATATCATGGCTATTTCTAAAACTGTTGATACAATAGTTTCAGTATCTAACCCAAACTGAGCCTAAATGGATTGTGAAGCGCCTCTCACTTGTGTAAAAAAACTTAGTATGAACACTGCATCCATTGACTATGTATAAAAATAAGTCAGCAGGTCACTTGAAAAGAAAAAAAGAACAAATTTAAAGACCATTCAGCTTTGGACATGCTAATGACTTAAAGTGTGAAATAGCAGCTTTGTAATTTTGAAACATGATTTCTGTATCATTAGCCTGTTTGTAGGTGTTCAAATTTGTAGGTATGTCCCCAAGTACTTGAAAAATGTTTATTTGCAGCACTGCTGTGGTAACACTGCAATATCAGACATGTGGCAGAATCCTACAGGTTCTCCCTAAATTATACCATACCTGCATGCTCATAATATGAAAACATTCATTTATTAAATAAAATGTGGAATAAAATACTAGATTTTACACACTGCCTATGTATTGTTTATAAGGAAAAATAGACTAACAAAATAGGTAATTGATTCCACACAGAATACAATGCAAATTACTTTTGCATTACATAAATGGAAAAGAATCCTAGAACACTTTATAAATACAGTGTAACCTCATACATCTGGCATGCTTGGGACCGAGCACCTGCTGAAAATTTGAAAATTCTGGATTTTTTAAACCAGCATGGTGGCCAGTCATGGAGCAGGGTCGGGGTGGAGCTTAAAAAGTGCTGGATTTTCAAGAATTCCAGATTTTTTATATCCGGATTTATGAGGTTATACTGTAATTATGACTGAGATTTTCAAAGTGCTTAAACTTTCGAAGTGCCATGCTCCCAATGAATTCCTATAGCATTTGAGAGCCTAATTCCATTGACTAATGCAGACATTTCTGAATGAAATCCTGCACTATTTAAGAAATTGGCAGATTCCATTCCTCTCAGTAGATCCATGAGGTTTTTTTTTTAACAACAAGAGTTTGAGGGCCTTAAGTTGTAAAGTACTGAACCTCAACTTGTATTGACTTCAGTAGGACTTAAAGGTGATGAACTCCGCACAGGACCGAGTCCCATGTTGGTAGGTACCAGTAAATGACAAGTAAAATATAAATACAGAAACAAATCATTCAAGACACACTGTAGGACTGGATGGAAGTAGACCCCAATGGTTCAGGGAGAATTATTGAGCTGGAAGAAACTAGCTGACACCAGGAAAAGATGAAATTGTTTTATTAGAGTGGAGAGGAATAGCTGGTTTTTAAAAGGAAACTTACATAGGGATATTATTATAGTAACATGGCAGAAAGATGCACTGCAGGGGACAAAGACGACAGCAGGGGAAAGACTGAAAAGAACCAGAAAAATGGAGAAGAACATGTGACTCTCAAAGAAGATTCTGTAGACTATTAGAGATGCTGAATTTGAATTGGCGGTTGAGGGGATGTTAACATAGATGCTCTGTTTATGATGTTTCCTTTCCTGTATGTAGCTAAAGAAACAAGCAGCTGCAATTTGTGCAAACTGTGGAATGGGGAGATTTAAGAACAAGAACTAGAAAAAGTCTAAAGAGCCTAGGAAAGAAGGGAAGTTATATTAGTGGTGTGCTGAGAACAATGTCTTCAGCAGCTGATACAGAGATGGCAGAAGGCAGATTTATATAACAGGGAAAGGCAGGACAAAAAAGAGTGATATTAGATAAAAATTAAAATAGAGTATGAGGCCCCAATTCAAGAGAGGCACTTAATGAAGTGCTATTTTTTAAGCAAACCCACTGATATCAAATGGGTCTTTAAATATATACTAACGGGTAAGTGTGTGCTTAAACACTTTCCTGAATAGGAACCCTACTTTATATGGCAGTGATTCTCAATGTTTTCAGATTCAACTCACCCGTCTATAACTTCTCTGACTTTAGCAGCAGTCTCTGTGAATGTGGGTGTGGGGGGGGCCCTCATTTTCCTTTTCTAAGGGAGATATGTCCTCCCCATCCCACCTCCTCATTTGCCTTGATGAATGAAGTCCAGGGGTACTGTGGTTGAGAATCGCTCTTCTGGGCACTCCAGTTTTTGCTGGCCATGGCAGCACGGTTAGGAGTTAAACAATCCACCAGTGTGGTTCCCCACCCACCTCCCTTCCTCCTTCTGGCTGTATCTTAGAAAGCAGCCTCCCCAGATCACAAGTGATCTAGCTTCCCCTGCAAGGACCTGCCTCTGCTCTTTCAGTTGCCCCTGCCATGCTGTGCACCTTACTATTGAGAGCCAGCCAAACCCAGGGGCCAGCTGGCTGTAGGGGACAGCCCAAGCTGCTCCATGAAGCTGGTGTACCTTGTTCCTGCTACCCAAGCAGGTGCATTTGGGACAGCAGGTCTGGGACACCTTAGGGAGCCATGTTGCTTGGTCTGTCCAACACTGGTCAGTGTGAGGCTCGGGGATGGAGTGAGCTTTCACAGAGGTGCACAGGCTCTGATGGGCAAAACCTTCCCCCCACAGTCCTCCTGGAAACAGAAGCACATAGGACAATCCTGCTTGTCTTGTGTGCTCTGGTTTTGGGAGTCATGGTGGAGGGGTCAGACCAGGAAGAGTTGCAGCAGGACTGAGGACTCGTGCCTACTTCAAGTTTGTCCGAGTGCATGCTTGTGCTGCAGTTGTTCCTGGTCATGCTGTGGCACCCCTGAAAGGGTCTTGCAGCACCCCAGAGTTTCACTGCAGCCTGGTTGAGAACCACTGTTATAGGAAATACAGATGCTAAGTCTTTACCTACAAGAGGTTGAAATATCACAGTCATGATGCAGAACATGCTTAAATAATGTTATTTTAAGCCGATTTATATGACCAATTTCTTTCAGGATTCCATCAAGTACTTCTTCATGCTCTGGTGACATTTTTGTTCACCCCCCCAACAATAATTCAACAAAAGATAGACAAACCACTGTTTTACCAACAAAATACAATGCGCCCACTGTTGCTATTTGATTAATTGGCTTGAGTGAATAGTTGTCCTCACAATTCACAACCCACTTGTAGCTCCACTTTGCTCTGCCACTTGTGTTATGATATCATCTTTTAGGTTCTACAAAGACAGCTGGCATCTACAGTGCACCCATTGTATATCATTTTTCTGTGAAGATATGAGCCAAAAGGTAGAGCATTTTTCTGCAGTTTAGGAGGTAGATATTCCCTGGTTTCCTCTCTTTCCCTCCCACAAACAGCTACCAAAGAATGTTACAGAAACAAGACAGATTAGGTCTCACTTATTTGTGTTTGTGTATATAATACAAGTGTGCATATACATATGTGTGCATACATAATTTGGATGACAGAGAAGAGCAAGCCTGCATTTTTAAAAGCAACTCAATAATTTTAAGTCCCTTAACTTTAGGTACTTATATTTGATGCTTTAAAAGGACTGGATTCAGCAAGTGCCTGAATACTAAGCACCTGTAATCAGGACACTTTAAGGTGACTCAGATTGGGTATCTAAAAATCACTAGTCATTCTTTTTATAATCTAAACCATGTACCAATCTATCTGGCTACATATTAGCTAAGAGAGCTCTTTTACATCTTGCACAGGTGAGGATGTGCTGACACACTGCATATGCTCAGCAAAATATTTTCTTTTACTTTAACATGCAATTTATTTTTGTTTCTTTCAGTATTTACAGCTCTTTTTTAACCTGCTTTTCTATGAGGATGCTCCTTTCAACTTTGTGCACTACAGCTTACATTGCTTAATAACTAGCACTTCTCCTTCAATAAGTATGACAAGGGGAATCTGTCCCTGCAGCTGACACATGCTAGCTTTGTCAAATGGCGTAGGATTGTGCTGTACAAGGCACAAGTTCATGCTCATACTAGCAGCCAAACAATTTACCACTGTGATTTATGGATCTTTCTCTAGTCCAGTGACCAAACAGGATCCCTGCCTCATCCTCTGTAGCTTGTTGTACATTCACTAGCCTGGCCATCTCTTGTTGCAGCTTGAAATAATGCACACAGACAAGTACACAGAAAGTAGTATTGACTTGATCTGAATGTACAGTATAAAATGTCTTGGATCCGCCCCTTCTCCCCTCAACAAAAAAAGATCTAACATACTCTGCACTTAAAGACCATAACCAATATGGTTTAGATTTTTTTCATCTGCTACTTATTATCTTCCACAAAAATATGCACATCTAACTCTCTTGTGTGAGTGAAAATGTAAACACAAATCTGTGCATGCAGAAGCAAAGGCGTGCCACTGAAATGCAGCAGTCCCTGTAGTAAAAATACCTCGCTGTTCATTAGCAAGGAAAAGCATTATAAAATAATTGGGAAAAACCTGAACAATACTTTATCCAATTGAAATCATAGGGGGGATTTCATATAGAAGGTAATTACCCAAATTAGCAAAGAACTGGGCCAGGACAGCAGTCTTAATGTGCATTCTTGTAAAACATAATCTTTAATGAGCTCAAGTTTATAGGGATTTTATGGAACCTCCTGTAGCACATTGTCCCGCCAATAAAATGTTGTAGTACTGGTTAGTTAACAATGCAGTGGAAAAGTGACAAATAGTAAGTTATCAGCAGAAGATCTGTCCTTGGGGAAAAAAAGCAGAGATGCAAGTAGGGCCAAATTTAACTGGATACTGCTGGCAGAAAATCTGCCTGGAGAAATGCCAATGCCGTATAATCTGACTGCCAGCTTTGGTCCATTGTGCTAACTGGGTGGAGAGGGATTGGGTTGGTTGGACTTCTTCCACCAACAGTGATCTCATGAAGAGTTTCAACTGGATCTTATTGTATCCTCACATGGCAGAACAGTAATATTTTGAAAGAAACTTTCCTGGAAACAAGACCATTTATTTTGTAGTCAGCTAGCAAGAGGCCACTGTCTAATGTGTTCAAGTCTGTTCTAGGCTTTGGATCATGAGAGATGTATATCCCTTCCAATCTTATAATTAACTGCTTTATATAAAAATGTCTAACCCTTTTTTAAAATTTTTTTATTTCCATGTTCTTGACTTCAGGCATCTATTGGCATCCAGTTCCACAGACAAACTAGGTGTAAATGATTTAAATGCATTTATCAGTTTTAAATGCATTTATTTTCAAGATCATCAAGATCATCATTAAATGCATTTATTTTCCAGATGTTCTCTTGTTCTTCCCTCAACTCCTATACCATCTTGCTGTTCTATATCTTCATGATGGTTCCTTTTAGTCAGGCCTTCTTTAAATGAAAGAGGCATTTTTCATATACCTCTGTGTACTTCTACTCATTTGCAAATACTTGTTTTTAGCTATACTCTTTTTTGAAGTTCAGCCAGAAAATAGGGCACAAGTATTCCTAGTGAAGATGTACTGTTGACTTCCTTAATGGCATTCTATTATATTTAATATTTTCTTTCTACAGCCTTTGTTTGTGTTTTGAGCTGTTGCTACAGTTGCAGCAGCTGTAGCACCTCTGAAAACCAGGTCACTGATTGAAAGAACTGAAACATTTAGGAGTCTGATTTTAGGCACATACGCTTGAAAATACGGGCCAATTATTTCTTCATTTTTATTAATTACCATTAGTCTTGGAAGTCATTTATGATCCTTTTTAATTCAACCTCTCAAGAAAAATATTACTTAGAAAAATGTCATTTCATGAACAATTAGCAAAAGTTACAGCTGCACAGTAAAATAGAAAGAATCTCTTTAAAAACTGTTTCAAATTGGCTGGGGTAGGAGCATTGTAAGACAAAACTGAAAGCCATCTAAATACAGTATAAATAAAAGGCAATATTAAGCCATAATGATTCAGGAAGGGAAAAGGATGCAGTGTGGTGTTGTGGGGTTCATTGTGAAGGCTGATTTTAATTAACATTTTTATTAATCATTCGGAAGCAAGGGTAAATGCTGTGTTAATTAAAACTGAAGATGAAACTAATTTGGGAAGTATTGAAAGCACCAGTGAGGATAGAGAATAAGATGGAGAGAGGTTTGAAACCAGAGGAGAGAAATAACAAAAATGAGATTCAACCTAAAAAAGTTCAAGTCAATAAATATGGGGAAAAGAACCTGAAATATACATATAAGGGGAGGTAGATACATGGAAAGAAGCAATACCAAAAGAAACCTAGAGGGGACTATAGAGAGCAAATTAAATAGGAGCTAACAGTGCACACTGGCAGCAAAGAAAAAGCAAGTGCAGTTTCAGACTGCATGAACCAGTTGGTGCCAACCTTTTTGGGAGGTATGCCACCAATTACTGTTTCACCCTCCCCAAGTGCCACTAATCCCTTCCTCTGTCTGATTTACTGCTCTGCCTTCTGCTGCCTGCTCTGTTGCTCTGCTTTCTGTCCTATCTGCAGCTGCACTGCCTGTTGCCTCCTTGATCTGCCATGTGCCATGCACAGAAGCTTTCTGTGCCACTTGTGGCCCATGTGCCTCGTGTTGGCCACCCCTGATGTAAACAGTTACAATTTGGAATAGAGAGGTGATATTTCTCTATAGTAGAAGCCGTATTGGAAATGCTGTCTTCAGTTAATGGGTGTCTCACTTTTAGGAAGATGTAGAGCAGCTCCAATATGACTCTGGTATAGAGGGACAAACCCTTTAAAACTGTCCCACTTCTACTGACTTGTGAAACCAAAAAACAGATAAAACGTTACTGTGCAATACCCTGCATGCCACTGAGTCAATTCCCACGGCTGTCCCTTGCCATGAGAACACAGGGGAATAAAGGAAGTACGCTGACCACACCAGGAGTGGAGCAATAAAGCACATATAGTGGAGTCGCATCATATGCACATTAACTTATGAAAATTCATCATACGCGTATGCCCTGGAGTGCCCATTGTCTGGATTCAGCCTGCAGCTGCCCACCACAGCACTGTGCACAGGGCCAAGCAGCTACATTGGGAGCAGCCCTGTACCACTGGCTGGGGGAGGGAGCAGACTGTACCACTGGGCAAGCCCAAGGGTAATTTTGACTATACACGATTTTTGCCTTACGCACTGACTTTAGAACCTAGCCCCAGTGTAAGATGCGAGTCCACTGTAGATGCATAAGCTCATGAAAATAGATATTAGTGTGGGTGATCAGTATCCTGCCTTATCAACTGTAACAGCGGCCAAGCAGTGGATGAACTGTTAAGAGTTTATGCAAGATGATTCTGGTCCTTATTTCCGAAATTCATGAAATGTATTAAACAGCCCAGTAATTCAGGCTGCATGCTCTTGTTCACAATTTTAGACTAGAAGAGTGACAACAGTTATTATAGACCTTGTATGTTGCCCAAACAATGACAAAGAGCCTAGTCCAAAAATTCCTTTGAAGTCAGCTTTTCAAATTGACCTGACTTCAGTGCACTTAAATCATGACTTGGATCATATCTTAAAAAATTAGGTGCATCTCCACTAGAAATGGTCAATTGTTTAAAGCCATCCATAGTGATAAGTAGAAACTGGGAAGGGTAAAATGAGATTGCACAGTGGAAAAAACAAGCATCAGAAACTGTTTCCTAATGGCACTGATCAGAATCAGAATGCAGAACAGATTCACATGGTCAGAGAAATTTAGAGTTTGACTTATTAAAAAGTGCATTGAGGGAGCAATCCCATATTAGGAGTGGGATGAAACAGGTGATCTAATCAGTTTTTCTTCTCTCTACATGCAGCTGAAGAGTGTAATATAGTCCATTTAGAAGTAAACTGTAATGCTGCAAAAATGTATGCATCTGTAGCATATGTTTAGCTGAGATAGAAATCAATGGAAATAAAGCTAAAATAGATTACAGTCAAATTGCTATTTTAATCACACAAAGAAGATGTATATCTAAATAGAAAAAGGGAAATGCTAGGTACACTGATCAGTGAGAAAACTCATGGATGCCCACTGGATGCCACTGTTGTTCAGTAGGAAGTCACATGAAGAAAATTCCTATGGCGACAGAATATTAGGAACTTTAAGACAAAAAGTTGCAGTCCAACCTTTGAAATCATTCATTGATTAATGTCTTTAAAACTTACTTTGTCTGAGGAGTTGAATCCTTGTGCTTTGTATTTCTGAAAGTAGGAGGACTGCTATAATCAATGGCAAATTACTGTTTATAATTTTACTAAGAATGCTATAAAATCTAACTCTAGTTTTACTGCTCAGTAACTCTAGCTGACAGTTTCCATTAACCATCAACTAATATTGCAGAATCAGAGCAAGCAAGGTGTCACAGCCCCAAGCTATTAGAAGGCCCCCTGCGTCCTAACAAAGACCCTGAGGTGAATATATTTTGCATGAGCAGCCACTGGAATAACATTACAGTTTCTCAGCACTGCATTGCAGTCAGTGTAGGGCCAGCAGTCCCACTTGTACACAACACAAAATAAATCTCAAATGTCTCAACTGGGTGCCTTTAACAGCAACATAGCTAATATGCTTATGGTGAGAGACCAGACAAGGTTCAAATAAAGAGCTGGTGTAATAAATAAACATGAGGTCAGTGTGGGAACAGCAATAATTGCTTTGTATGACAAGATTTGCATAGCAAACACTTCTGATTAATGTACAGCCAATGCTATGTATAAAGGAACTTCAGTATCTTTGCTGGATCTGAACCTTCCAATCTTGAAGGTGCAGTAGCTTCAACCAGAACAATTAGTCTTTGTTTACTGAAAGGCAGATAGAATAATTGTTTCATATTTAACTTTGAAAGAGTTTAGTCTTGCAACCTCATGTTGGTTACATTCATGTAACAGAAAGCTGGAAGTAAGCATTTTATACAGCTTGCAAATGGAGATTAGCATATCAGTTAACACAGTTGTTAAGGGAATACGCTGACTTTTGGTCTTCTCTCTGGTTAGGCTGAATAAAGTTATGATTTCTTTAAATACTGTAAACAAGATAAAGCCTTTGCATGTCATGCTACCTTTTAAGACAATCCAGATCACAAAAGGATGCTAGTGTTCTGAGTTTCTAGTCCGCTTTTTAGTCTCCAAATACAAAGCTCCTCCCTTTTCTTGGCTGGCTGGTATAATTGCCACTTTGCCACCACTGATGTATGCTGAACTGTCATACGGCAGTGAAATGCTGCGCTAAGTGCAATAAAATCTCATTCTTTACAGCCTCTTTTCTGCAGAGTCCAGTTAATTCTTTTCAGCTAAAACTTTCACTTCTTTGGAAAAAGAACTGTAATCCCACTTGAAATATGGGCTTGACTTTGGGATCTTAAAAAAAGAGAGAGCCTCATACTTAATTGGAAAAGAGGCCATACACATTGTAGTTGTTTAGGGAGGGAGGGAAAGCATTTTTCTAGTTTAAGTGAATTCCCTATTCAAAAACAATCTTGTACAAGTGACAAACATTGGGCAGTTAATGGCAAAATGAGGCTTTCATAAAGTAAATATTGGGTAATGTGGTCTTCTAAATAAAAAAAAAATGTTGCTGCTTATAAGGAATGTCTGTAGACTGTGATTAGGGGTTATTACTGATCATTTTTGATAGGTAAACTCTTAAAGGAGTGTTTTGTAAAGATGGCATGAAGGGATAGAAACAGCTTGTTAGAGAACTTAAGAAAAATAGTTAACCTCTCTGTAAGTATGTTGGACAAACAGCATCAAATACAGGCATATCACTAGCAATAATGAAGGTAACTTATCCAGAAATGTTTACTTAGAAAAGTCAAAGTAAAAGATCAGGGGCCTTCTTCCTTCCCCTTCTCTTTTGCTTAAGTCTAATTCATATCTCCTGTGTACTAGTAATTCTAGTCCATTACTACTAGAATAAATTTCTTCTGATAGAAAAGCTGCCTGGGAGTTGGACTGTACTGATGTTCCTCTAGCTAGGGGACATTAGAAGTATGCTCCCTAGGCCACCTCGCTCTTAGGGAAGCCCACTGATTGACAGCCTGCACTCCATCCTGCCTGGGAAGGGGCAGACTGTCAAGTGGCAGTTGGCAGCTGCTGAACAGCAGCAGCTGCTACTGCAGATAGCAGGGGAGGTTTCCAGGTTTGGGAGAATTCACCCCATTCCTGCCAATCAACATGCCCTGTTTCCAGCCCCTCCAACTTCCCCTTGTCCTTCCCCCCAAATCACTCATCTGAGCAGTGGGGTAAGCAATTTGAAGGCCAGAGCAGCTTGGCACCAGACACAGCTTTGTGGTGGGGCAGCAATTTAAAAGCCAGCAGCTGGAGTGGAGCTTGGGGAGCTGCTTGTCAGCTTTTAAATCACCACACTGGTAGGTAGTGGGGCAGGAGGGAGGAGCCAGGTCAGGGAGACTTTCCTAGAGCCCCATTTCTGGCCACCCACTTATAAATGGCTACACTGCTGCTCTGCCCTGAAGTAGGAGCACCACAGGGAAGCCAGCAGGAGATGGCAAAGCCCCTTGCCTTTTCCCAAAACTGGGGACTGCCCAGTTTGAGGAAGAGGCAGGGAGCAGTGGCTGCTGCTCCTCTTGCCTCCCAGTTCCCTCCCAGGAACAGGGGAGTAGTAGCTGGCTCCCCACCATGCTTTTCAAGACCAGAGTGACCCCAGTCTTGGGAAGGCAGGGAGCCTTTCCTCTGTTTCACTCCTGGTCCACAGGAGGAGTTAAGCTGGGGAAAAAAATGTATAGATGCTAAGACTCCTGGGAGAAACTCGCCCAGGAGCAATTTAACCGTGATTGGTGGCAAGTTATTTTTTTCCCAGAGCACTCATTTTTGCTCTGGGAGAAAAATCCCCAACATCCGAATGCTTTTGATTTCTACTGGGAGGACAATGATTCCCCTAATAGAAACTGAATGTCTGTACCTGGCAATATATTGAATAAAATCATAGCAAATATTAAATTGCAAACACTGTACCTGCAAATACTTGATGAGATACTGAGATGTTCCTTTATCTTCTCAAGAACAGGCCATATATAAAAAAAAAAGCTGCTTGAGAACTGTGGAGTCTTTATACATATGTTAATAAAATGTTTATAACAGTAATTTATCAATCTGTGCATGTCAGCTTGCACGTGCAATATAGAAAAATAATAGGCAAGTCGGGCAGACAGACACTGGACCTGCTCTTGTTCCTGTTAAAGTCCATGGAAAAAAATGTCACTGAGCAGCATTGCATTGTGTTTGAATTTGAATATGGCAGCAACACTTTTCATACAACTATGCTTGTTGTCATGTATTAATTCATTTGCAGTAATGTGATTTCAGGGAATGTTAAAATATTGGCTGGTAATATCACTGTTTTGTACTGGGTAGTTTTTAATTCCACAACAAGAGTCACCAGAAAATAGGCTGTGTTCCCTAGGATGGACCCCAGAGGAATCAGACAGATTTTAATTAGTGGTGTAGCGAACTGCTCAAACCAATTTACTGTGATATGTTAGCATTTGCTCTGTTTTGCTATGCTGGATTCACTTCTGATTTAGACCTAGTAGGAAAGTATAATCTATTCCAGAATGATACTGTACACTGTTCTGGTTTAGTAGAAAGACTGGAATTGCCAATACTAGATCAGATCAGTGGTCCATCTAGCTCAGCATCCCATCTCTAACAGTTGCTTACCATCCATCTGGCTCTGGCTGAGGGGACCCAGGTGATTTGGTGGCTGTCTTCCAGTCCCTTATCTGTTCACATCTCCAGGCAAAAATACTGGGCAGTGTCTACAGGCTCCTTGGATTCATTTTGGGGCTAGTGGGCACTGTCTGGTGTGGTCTGCTTGGTGCACTTGTTATTCACCTTTGACCCCGACTTCTGTCCCTTTTTTTCACTTTGGTTGCCCCTAGTATTCAGTTGTTGCATGCTTAATAGCTCCCTCTAACAACATGGGGGTAGCAGTTTGTGTGTGGGCTCCAGCCCATTGTCTGTTGTGCAACAAGTAGGTCTGTCTGTAACAGTAATTGTACACTAATTTACAAGCTCTCATATAGTCTCCTTATTTCTTCACTTGTGCCTCTAGAGTCTTATCAGAGTAAAATTCTGAGCCCCTTTGCTTGAGGGTAGTCTAACACTACTGAGGAAAAGCAACAGGAATACTGTTGCGGGATGATGACTGGGTCAAAGATCATTAACTGGACAAAACACATTTATTACTCCACTTCTAAGTAAGACAAAACCAGATACGCTCAAGTTGCGGCTAGGCATGCCTACAGGCTTACACAAAACAGGCAGTAGGCAACTCAGGAGGATGAAATAATCATCAGCCTGAACTGTGAACAAACTTTAATGCTGTCTTAAAGTTGAGATGAGAAACACCACTTTGCTCCTTCCCAGTGTTCAATTCCTTACAGAGCCAGTTTCCATTTCTTTCACCTCCTCCCCCCAAGTCTGTAACACTTCAACGGCCCACATAGTATTATTATTACACACCCACAAATCCTATCCAAAATCAGCGGAGAGCATTCAGCTCTAGTTAAGATCGGGCCATAAAACTGACTGCCGTCTTCTCAGAAATTGCCTTGTTCTTTTGATTACATCGGGCGAGCTCTGTCACAACCAAGCCGTGCTCTGAAATGCAGACTCCTGAGAGAGATGCACAGCCCTGGGGCACCCACGGTTTTCATTTAGTGGCGGCAAGGGCCCAGCAAGAAGGTTGCCTGAATCATGCGATGGTGCTCAGCAGCGGTTTTCAAACTTAAACCCTGGGGGGGTCTGCAGGAGACCACCAGGGGCTTGGCAAGGAGATTGGGGGTAATGCCAAAGTGGGCTGGGCAGCGTGCTGCCTTTGCCAAGCCAGGTTGCCTGGCTCCACATCAGGTTAGGGACTGAAGTGATAGGAAAGGGTTCCCTGACTTGGGGAAGTTTGATAACCTTTGAAATATCTTTTTCTTCCAAAAACAGCAATAACAAAAATCTATGTAAAGAGGCAGAGAAAGAGAAGGGGGCTTCCCAGAGGGCTGGGGTTGCGGAGGAGTCGCTTGGGTCAGTGGTGGAGCTGGAGAGTGTTTTCAAAGCTGCTGGCTGAGACCCTGAAACACTAGGCAAGTTTCAGGGGTTTCCAGCGGCCCCTGTGCCCACGGGCAGAGCTGGCAAGCGGTCGGGAATTGCAGGGTGGTGGGTCTAGCCCTGTCCTCCCCCCCGTGTCCAGAGCGCGCCTCGGGTTTCCCCTCTGCTGCCGGGCCCTGCCCAGGAGAGAGTCCTGCTGCCTCGGAGCGCTCCTGCCTCCCGCGGCACTTCCCCTTTCAGTTTGCCGCTTGGAGGGAGAGTAGCTTTATTTGGGGAAACAAAAATTCCCTTTTATTTGGAAAAAAAATACGCCACCCCCCCTCCCCACGGCCCCTCCCTGCATGCGCCGCGCTGCCCCACCACAGCCCGGTCACATTTCGGGGGGTTGGTCTGACCTAGTTCTTTGGGGAAACGCGCTGTATTAAACCAGCTCAAACTAAACCTGGAGCCACAGTCGGCTTTTTGTTTTGGCTTTTTGGAGGGGTGGCGTTAACATTAAAAACAGAAAACAAGCCAGGCACAGGCTTCCCGCGCGGAGCGGGCCCGGGGCTCGGCTCCGGGTGGGGGAAGCGCGGGGCCCCGCTGCCGCCTCCAGCCCCGCGGGCGGCAGAGGAAGCCCGCTCGCAGCGGCGGGGGCGCCCAAGTTGGTCAAGCGACGCTGCCTCCGCCCCCGGGGGGAGGGGGTGCGGTGCCCGGCGCCCGGCGCTGACAGGTGCTCTCGGGGCGCGGAGCGGCGCGGGCGCGGGGGCTGGGGCGGGGCGCGCGGTGCCAATCCGAGCGGGGGAGGCGGGGCTTCGCCCCCTGCTCCAGCCCCCTCGCTCCTCTCGGTGCGTGCCTGCGCCTGTTTGGGGGTGGGTGGGTTTTTTTTTAATGTATTTTTTGGGTGGGTGTCTCGCTCCTCCGTGCGGAGCAGCCGGGCACCGCCACTCCATGGCACTGGCGCGCCGAGAGCCTGCCACCGCAGCCCCGGGCCGGGCGTGAGCGGGAGGGGGGCGCCGCCGCCCCGGAGCGGAGCAGCCGGCAGAGGCGAAGTGGCGCAGCCGGGAGGCGGTCGCGGCTCGGAAGCAACTTTTCTCCCCGGAGCCCGGCGGGGCAGCAGCGTCACCCGCCCCGCGCCCCTCCGGGAGGGGGGGGCGCGCACAGGGATATGCCATTTGGACCATGTAATTGCCACCCCGGGAACTGAGACGTCGCCCGGCCGCCGACATGAAGCTGGCCAGCAGGCTCCTGTGCTGCCTCTGCTTCCTGGGGAGCTGCGGGACCCTGCAGCCCGGCGCCGCTCAGTCAGGTGGGTGGCGACGGGACGCGCGGCTCGCGCCCTCCGCGCCCCGCACCTGCCGCCGCAACTTGCTCGGGGCGGGACGGGACGGGGGCTCTTCCTTCCCAGCCCCGTGTCTGCATTTCGGGATGCTCTGGGCCGCGCCCCACTCCCCTCGCCCGGCCTCGTCTGTGGCCGCGGAGATCCTGCTGTTGCTGCTGATTTCTGTGGCCGTGGGGGAGCGCTCGGCCCGCTCCGCCCCGCGGCCGCGACGCCTTCCCGGGCCCGAGCCGGGGCTGGTGGGAGCGCCCTGTCCCACCTGCGCGCGGGCAGCCCCGCAGCCCGGCCGGGGCCAGAGCCGGGCGGGCAGGTGCCCCCCGAGCCCGCCGGCCTTAAAGAGAAGCCCCCTCCCCACCTCCTCCTTTCCCTCCCCGCCTGCCGGAGGGGCTCGCAACTAAGTTGCTGCGCGGCGGCCGCGGCCCCTCCAACTTGTGCGGAGCGGGGCTGAGCGCTGCCGCTGCCTGCCCGCTGTCGCTCTCGGAGCCGGGCCGGTGATGGAGAGAGGGGGCAGGCGCCACCAGACCCGCCCTCGGGGGCTCTCCTAGCTGAGGAATCCGCTGCCAAGATAAGGCCGGGATATATATATATATATATATATATATATATATATACACACACACACACACACACACCAGGGAAGGAGCAACAAATGCACCGACCGGCCCCGCAGGCACGGGGCTCCTTGTCTTTGCTCCCACCTCCAAGTTGGACTAGGCAGGAAAGTTGCCTCCGGCCCCTTCATCCCCCCACCCCCCTTCGCTAGGCTGGCGGCTTCATTGCTGTTAGTGTCGGCATGACATTTTCCGCTTTGCTCCCCCCCCCATGTGGAGCAGTGGCGCCCTCCCCATCCCGGGCGGGCTCGGGGAGGACGAGGAGGACCCGCCTCTGCCGCCGCCGGCCCCCGGGAGCGCGGGAGGCTGCGGGAGCCGCGCGCAGGTGGAGGCGGCGGAGCGGGCTGGATGCTCCGCGGAGATGAGGAGCCGGGGAAGCCCCTTCCCCGTCCCCGCGGCCTGGGAAACCTCCTCCAAGCAAGTCCCGCTGGTGGGGCAGGGGGAAGCGGGCCCCAGCGAGCACGCAGCGATTCCCCCCCCCTCCCCCAGCAGCAGCTTGGAGGAGTTTTGTTCTGGTCCAAATGAGAAATGAAGTGCGGAGAAGTAAACTAAGCTGCCAGAGGGCGACAAGATGTTGAGTGAATTGCTTTTAGATGAAACAAATTAAGGAAACGAGGGGAGACAATCTGCTTCTCGCATTATTAGACACGCTCGGAGTTCAGGGGGAAGTGGCGGATTTTTGAAATGCTAATTTCTTTCCGAAGCAGAGAGGATGCACCTTATTTACTGGTCTCTGTGACCAGAATGGAAATGCCGAGGGGTGGGGTGGGAGGGTTATTTCTATTTATTTATTTATTTATTTATTTGTGTACTTATTTATTTATTTTGGTCACCGATATGA
>NW_017728949.1:10747486-10800356 GCF_001723895.1 Crocodylus porosus | reverse complement strand
TCTCTGCAAGGAAAGCAGGCGTCCATTTCCCTCTGAAATCAATGCTCGGCTTCCAGGTAGCCCCTTGGAAGCTTTGTAAAAGGGGACGTCCCAAGACAGCTTTCTAATATCACCAGGACCAGTGCCATTTACATTTCAAATATCACGGTTTCTATCCCCAGTGGAACAGTTCCCGGGAAGGAACTCGCCTTTTGAGTTTACACAGAAATGGTAGCATATCATATCATCCCTCCCTTCTGCAAAATAAAGACCCCCGCCCCCTTCCCCTGTAATGTGGAGGATGGACAGAGTCAAGCTATATAATTCATAGTCCGCAAACAATGTGGCAGGCTGTTTAACTTAGATCTATGCCTCAAGCTTTTCTTTCCCATATATTCCTAGGTGTGAGCAAATATAGGCAAGTAAAAAGTATGTAGCAGAAAGACTGTTTACAGGTGAAACAGAACACAGTAACGGGGTTAAAAAGCAAAAAATAAAATAACATGTTTTTCACCACAAAAGATTCTCTGCAGAGTAGGAATGCCTCGAGCCAAATCTCCTTTAGCTGTCTTTGGTGGTCCTTGAAGTGTTCATATATTTAAGACCATTTCAAGCTGAAGAAGCCTTCAGTTGCTGATGTGGTTTTGGATTTTACCTCACTGAATAGAATAATGGTGTTTACATTTTCCAGGAAAATGTTGTATTTGTATACCAAGACAGTCATGGGAACATAATAACAGCTTTGGATATATTTTCTTGTGGAGTATTGTTTTTTGGTTAATGTTTAAAGCATTAACAACAGGATGTAAAGCAAGAAAATCTGAGCGATTTTAAATTGTGCAGGAATGATGAAGTTTGACCAATGTTGTGTGTAGGCTTTTGAGTTGGCATGCATTCCTGTTTTTATATAACTTGGTATTCAAGCTATGGTGAAAAAGAATTGAAATACTTTTATCATTGTTTCAGGGGAATGCTTTTTGTTTTTATGCTTCCCAACAATTAAAACATGGCTTTTTCTGCATATGATCATCTCTTTTAATATTTTGACTATTCTGATAAAAATGATTTTTTTTATTGCTGTTTCTTACTAAATTGGTTCATACCAGTAAAAAAAATTTTTTTCATAAGCCTTTAGCTTCAATTGTTTTCAGTAGAAATATAATTTATTAAGCCTTCCACTTTCTCTCTCCTTTTATCTTTTCTTCATGGTCTCCCTCACCAGTTTCTCTCTCTCTCTGTCCCTCTCTCTTTTCTGTTGGATACTTTTTATGGTCTCTTTTTCCCCCTTTCTCTTGCCTCCTTGTTATTTTGTCCCTAGCAACCTTCCACTTTGGCACTGCTGGAGCTCCCTGAGTCACTTTCCATTCCTCCTTTCTGATAAATCTGATATGGCTGGCTGAGTGGCCAACCGCAAAGCCATTCCATTGCCCAGATTTATTCCTGAACGAAAATAAAAAGGCATCGATCCAGGGTCACTTGCACGTCCTCAAAACGCTGACTCCCAAGGCCAAGTCTCTTTTAAGGAAGCTTCACATCTCCCATGGGTAAAATCCTTTATTCCCTAGTCTATGCAAGAAGAAAAGGTGTGTTTTATTTAAGTAGAAGGAGTGGAAGGGACTGCTTAAATTCTAAGCATTTATTGGGCAGCTGTGAGAAATATCTGTTCATGACTGTTGTACTGTGCTTGGTGCTTGCTAAATTAGCAGGTCAGATCAGACAGGTGTACCTTGTTTTATAAATACTGAGGCCCTTCAAAGGTTAGGGGATAAAACTCCTGGTGATTTTAGTGGACTTCAGATCATGTTTTCTTCATTCTGAACAGACTGTTGAGATGACTGCACCTCCAGTGCTGTGGCTGAGAGAGGTAGTAAGAGCTGTTTACTTCATTATCCTTAAGAAAGAAGTAAAAGAAAACTAACGTAATTTGCCTATGTGTCTCTGTGGATGTTCACGTACTATGTGCTGTGCACATTCTGTGTAGCTTAAATTGGGGCACATGACCAAAATAAAGCATGCCATTACCTGGAAATTGGTCAGTTTTTATTTTACTAGCAAAAAGCCAATAAACAAACTCCTTTTTCTGGTGTACAGTATTGCTGAACTGTTCCATAATTACGGCCAATTTAACTTAGCACTGTTTGAAGTATCCAGCTGTTCGTTGAAATTAATTGTACTTCAGATATTTTTGCACAGTTCTCTTCCGCAGTGATGAGCCTATTCAGTCTGATGTACACATTGGTTTTATACTCCTCTCGAGGTCGCATCGGAAGGGACGTCACATGTCTTTTGAAAGATGTATCACGTCTTATCTCCATCAGCCAATCTTGGTGCTTATCCTGTTTGTTGTGACATGATGAATATTTGGTCATTACAATTATTAAGCTGAGTTCCAAGTGCCTTTGAAAACATTTAATAAAATAAATATTAACTGGAAATTTGAGGAGAGTGGTGAAAACAATAGACACAGGCCATGAAAAAGTGAAGCCCAGACTTTTGCAGGTTAAAGCTAATGGTTTCCTATTCTGTTCTCTAGCTGCAAGGTGACCCAGAGTTTGGGGTAAAATTCTCCTTGATGTGAGTTGCAGTGGAGATTGCAGGACCTGGCACAGGATTAGGCTGCAGCTTGGGCAGGGATCAGAGGGAAGATAGTGCAAGCTGTTGCTATTCATGGGCTGCTGGGAGCGCTTGGGCATCTGATAAAGACAAAGGCAATCAACTTGCGTCCCCATTATTGTAACAACCCTTGTGGACCACAGCTTTAATACAGAATTGTCAGGTGTACAAAGACCTTTGTCAGACCCCTTTCAATTTACTCCAGCATTTTTCTCATGTTGTGGATAAGACATTGAGTTAGTTAGATTAGGTTCTCCCTGCTTTAGGGGGGCATTCTCTGAAGTGTTCCAGTGGCAAGCCTTGGTATGATCTCTTTAGACCTGCCTGGCAGGCAGAAAAGAGCTGCAGGGCAGCAGTGAACCAAGGCTGCCGAAGCAACGTGCTTATAATTTACACAGAATTCTATAAAGAAAAGGACAAATTCTACTCTTAGTCATACATTTAGAACCCAATAAACTAAACTGGGATCCTTTGGTTTAAACAGAGGAAAGAAATCAATGATGTGGGGTGTATAGATTTTAGCTCTAAGAGCTTCCTTTACAGTTAACGTTGAATACAATAAAATAATAAGAATCTGGTTGAAATACATCCGAGTAAACAAAAATTGGACTTGCCATTAACAATTGAGGTGGATTGTCATTTTATAGGTATTGTTGCTTAATAAAAAAAAAGTAAACATCACAAGTTAAAGGTGTATTGTCAGATTCAATCCTGCTGTAAGAATGAGCAGCAAGCAAATCTGTTGAAGTGTTACACAACCAGGGAATTTGTTTTCAAGTGTAGTCTTGGGTTTTTTTGTTTGTTTTTTAAAATCTATTTATAATCCTGAGTTGTTCTAAAATACATGTTTAATTTTTGTTTTCTGGTTACTGGGTGAATTAGCCAGAGCATTTACTTTATCTGAATGTATTTTTGTGGATGGATGCTGGTTATTTGTTTTGTGTTGGTTTGTTTGAGTAGGATGGTTGACATTTTAAAATATTCAGCTCATTTACTGGAAAACAAACAGACAAACGAAATAAAGTAATTTAGAATATATTTTATATAGCATTCAGACAGGCACATGCTTTTGCTGGAAAAAGGTTCATTAGAAGATAGTTAAAGCTGAGAGTGATTTTACTGCTAACACCCAACTTTTTTTTCATGCACGTTAATGGACTGCACTTTCAGACTAAGATATCAGTTCCTCAGGAGCCCTTCTGTTCTGAGCAGGTATCAGGACCTACCTTTAAACAGAGATGCCCCAGTGCGTGGTAGGGAGGGAAGACTTGGGAAGTGTAATACATTCTTCAGCTATATTGCATTCTTTCTGTGGTACAAGGAGAACTGAATATATATCTCTCTCCTGTCCCTGCCTAGCCTTTTGCACAGTCTGTCCTTTCTTCATGGATGGTTCTCTTATCCCATGAACAGCTTTCTGTGGTTTCCAGGGAAAAGAGGACGCTTCTATTGAAAGCATCTAAAGCCTTTGTTCCTGCTGGAGGGATAAAAAGGCCACTCAACATACAGCCCTTGTTAGAAAGGTGACTTGTTAGCTTAGAGGTTTGACTCTCATTTTGGGAGCAGAAGCCCTGGGTTCAAAACCTTCACAATACCTCCAATCAAGAGGGAGATTTATTAACATTTTTTGTGAAATCCTGGTCCTTGCTGGATGCTGATATTAATAAGCCCCAGCAAAAAATACAGGCCACACTTACTGTATGGTAGAAATAGTGACAGAGAGTTATTACTCATAGTGGATAAAATCAATGTACCCAGGTCTCTGAGTATGTTTCTGTGGCTAAGAAGGTTAAAGTGATCTGTACAGGTAGTGAGTATAGCGTTGGTACTCCTCCCTTTGCAAAACTAATAAGACCATTCCTAGAAAACGATGTCCAGTTCTAGTGGCCAAAAAATCTTATAAAAAGATGTTGGAAAAAGCTTTGGAAAAGAGTTGGAAGACTTATTTGTGGACCAGAAAACCTACTGTCAGTGCAAGAAACATAAGAAGTTCAACTGGCTAGCTCCAAAGTAAAGGGCCAAATAATTTCGGTCTGAGTCAGTAATGCTTGGAATGAGATTTCTGATACAGACCCTTTAACCTAACAAATAAGTCATAGCTACTAGAGCTAGACCATTTCAAACTGGAAAAAAGATGCATGTTCTTTACAATAAGAGCAATTAAGTGCTGGAATAACCAGCTAAGAGAGATCATAAATGTTCCATCACTGCAAGTTATTAAATTAAGATATGATGTCTTCCTAACATATGCTTTAGTTCAAGTAAGAGTTATGGCCTGTTTTATTTGGGGTTTAGATTACATGGTTATAATGGTCCCTTTTGACCTAGGAGTCTGTGAATCTTGGGGATAAGTTGTGTCCTTTGTTTGTAACAGTTTCATAGAAGAATAATTATAATGTACAGTAATATACATAGTCAGATTTAATGGGTCCTTAGGAATTCTTACTTTCTGTTATAAAAGAATGGGTTTGAAGTAGTGTAAACATAAATTTAAGTTTTAAATGTATATCAGTATTTACGTGGTGAACTCTTACTTGGTAGAAACAACTAGTCAACATTGACCTCCAAATCTGCCTGTGGAGAAGAGCAAAGGCTATTTTTGGAACGTGTAAATTGAATTTTGGCATGCTAGTAGTGTAAGCAACTATCACTTTGTTAGTCACTTTGTAGAGTAAGAGAATAATTATATTAACTGATCTTTCCTTTATTTGCAATACTGTAATTTCAAACTCTGCCTCAGCTCTAATTAGTTTAACTTTCTCTCTCTCGCTCTCTTTTTTTTTTTTTTTTTGGTTTGAGGTATAAACCTGTGCCATACTTGGTGGTGGTTCCCATGTGATAAATTGTACAGTTCTGTGATAAATGGATTGTTTAATGCATCTTTGACAACCTCATTTCTACACTGTCCACTACCTCATGTCTGCCAGGAGTACTGCTAACATTCCAAACCTCTCAGCAGCTTTAAACAGCTGCCAATTTTTCCCCCCAGCCTGCCAAATAAATGCTTTCTTTCCTCTGAATAACACTGATATGAGGTGCAGAACAGGCGAAATCCACTCTTGCATCAGTGATATGTTTGGGATCTAAAATCTTGAGCCTCGGATTTGAAATGAACATTTCAAATCATTAGACTGTCATAAAGATTTCCCTTTCTAGCTTTTGTTTCTGATACCCCATAACATATAAAGTCTTATTGTATTAGTAAAGTGGAAATTCCTGGATTTTTAGTAGCCATAACTGGAAGTTTGTGCAACCAAAATTTAGAGAATGTGACATTGTGATGAAAAGGCAAAAGATCTGAATTAAATCTTAGAGGGGACGTTGAGACGAGTGCAGACGTGCAATACGTGGCACCGCAGACCCATCTGTGGTGCTGCACACTGCACATGCAGGCTTTCTCTGTGCTGCACATTTGTAGCATGGGGTGGGGGAGGGGGGAATGACACTACGAGATCATAATGAAGCATTTGTGCAGTGTAGCTCTAGGTCACTAGCCTATAAGCAACAATAGAAATTTGTACCATTTGTTTTTAAATGGAAGCATGACACTTGTAATCTGGGGCTTAGACTTGCTTGCTATCAAAAAAGCAAGCACTTCTCTTTATGGCAAGATAGGTCCTTCAGGTTGATAACATATATATATATCAACTTGAAGGACCTATCTTGCCATAACCTATTTGCTCGCTCGCTTGCTCACTCTCTCTCTCTATACATATATACCTATTTTTTTATTTTGTGTGTGTGTGTGTGTGTGTGTGTGTGTGTGTGTAAAATACGGTTTTTCCTTTTATCTTTTTGGTCTATATAGTTTTTAAACACTTGTGATTATACTCTCCGGGGTAAAACCTTCTTACACCAGTAATCATTGAAGTTCTAGCTTCAGTGGCTTAGAAAAAGTCATCAAAAGCTTTTGCTGTCTATTTTGACAGGGAGTTGGTTATATTACCCAGCATACTTTGTGGTTCAAACCATGCAGTCCCTTACATAGCCATGCAAGGGCCTCTGTGAAATAGAAACATGTCATTTCTGTTCTAGGGATTCAAGAAGCAAAGAGGGTGACCTCAAGGTGCCATGACTTTGTGCAGCATTGCACTCAGTTGGAATGTAAAAGGCATGGTGGTAGGAGTATTACAGGAGTGCTCTGTAAAACAGAGGTGCATGTACATACTTATACAATAGAAGGTGGTTTGTGGGTTTTGTAGTACCGATAAAACTTCTTATTGTTGTATACTGCCGATGGAATGCTGCATGCAGCTCTTTAGATGCATTTGCTTTTAGCACAGTTTTTTGCTTGTTTAATTCTTCATTGGAGCCAAACGGAGGTACCAAGGTATTTAAGTGATGACTGTAGATGGCAACTCTAAGCATGGGCTCCAGCCTTTGTATACATGGGCTGCATATATCTAGTGCTTACCCACTGGACTTTGGTCTGTGGCACTTCTTCCACCATGGTGGTAAGGTACAGGATTACTATGAGATGGGAGTGATTTTGCCCAGAGTACTATGATTTGTCTTTTAATCCAGGGCTTACACAGTTTGCACGATACCTTTACTGTTGAAAGCATTTGATATACCAAATTAGTTTCCTAATTTAATATCTTAATTTTCTGGAGTACACCAGTTAATCAGCCCAAACAATAGACTAATTGCCTGATAAATGTGTATTAACAATTATGATGTCTGATTTATTTATCCAAGTAACCAAATTATTGTATTATGAAAATACAATCAAAAGACCTTCTATGCAATTTTTTAATAAAAAATTAAAAAAAAACTTTAAAACTCTAGGAGATACTGGCACAGATTTAATTGGTATGGCAGGTAACAGGGTAGGTCATAACAAGATTCTATGACCCACTGAAGTCAATAAAAAGATAGTGGGTAAACTTTTCAGAAGTATTAAAGTCTCACCAGCTTCTAGTATAATTTAGAGCCTTGTTACACATTGCACTTGTTGATGGGTGTTAGTGCTAGCTTGACTCTGGAGCAGTTGCACCTTAAGGATAAAAACCATCTCTGACTGGCCCGCACCTGCACAGCTGTGATTTGTGACTAGAGGGCTTGTGACCAGGGACCTGAATAGGAGCCATAGATGCTGAGTATGTGGGAGTCCAAGGGCCCTGGCCCCCTCAGGAAGAGGCTGTCCTCAAATGAACATCAAGTCCCACATGATCCTGACCTACATGATCCTGGGACAGCATTTGTCCCAGGTTCCCATAATTGTGCAGGGATCCTGGTCGTCTGTTCTACCTTTTTCTGCAGTGAAAGTGGTGGGTTTTTCCCTTTGCAAGCTGGCAGAATCATCTTAGGCAAAAATAAAAGTTGGTGCCTATGCTAGGAGCTACAGCTGTGAGTTGCCACTACCGGGCTGGTGAGCCAGGACAGGTTTCTATTGGATGACCTCTTGATGTCTGTTCCAGTCCTGTTTCTCTGTGATGATTCTATGGTGTGTGAGGGGTGGGTTGGGTAGGTGGGGTGGGAACATGAGGCTGGGAAACAAAGTTAATTGGATGGGTAATGAAATGGGAAGTAGAAAGGAAATGGGGGTGGGGGAAGGGTGGTGAGATGAAGAAAGTTAGCCACTGAAGAATAAAATCAGAAATAAAATTAAAAAAATCCCAAACAAAAAAGAATTTAAAAAGAAATAAAAAGGAAGTATATTAAAGAAGGTCTTATATTTTAATAAATTGGGATTTGGGGTGTGGGTGATGTTGGTCAAGCCTCCTGGGATGTCTGGGAGGTGGGAACAGTGGGGGAAAGTGCTTTTTGAGTCCCCATGAACTGGGCCTGCCTTCCCAAGACAACAGCTCCCCAGTCAGGCCCACTACCTTGTCCCCCACCACCTTCCCTAGACCCCACTCCTAGACCCAACTGTCCTCTGTGACCTGGCTAGCTGACTTGTGCTCTGCAGGCTGTTTGCATGGGGTTGCACCACTTGGGGAGGAAGGTCACGCACGTGGGGGTAGGAGGGGGAGTTGACTTAGGGTCAGAACTACCACCTGGGTAGTAGAGTTCAGCATTTGGAAAGTTTATCCACACAGAACTGGAGGGTAGGGAAAAGGACACTGTATCCTGTGATGGTGAAGGACTGCAACTTGGGTAGCTTGTCTGTGGGGACTGGCTACATGTTAACGGAACACAAATTGGGCAGCATGGATCGGAGAAAAACCTGTCCTGGAGCGGCATAACTTTAAGCTTCCTAAAGTGTGCTTAAAACTAGTTTCAGGTGTTAACCTCCAGATTGTCCACACATTAAGAGCTCCAGGAGCTGTCTAAAATTAATATGTAACAAGGTTCTTAGGTTTGTGTCACTCAAGTGCTTTTTATAAAATTTCATCCATTGACAAGTTTTTTACTTTTATAATAGCTTTCCTTGCAACCAGACTGATTGTTCAGCAAAACATTGAAGCACATGCTGGAGTCCAAATAACTTCAGGTGCTTAAAGTTAAGTATATGTTGAGTGCCATGTTGAATATGGATGGAAATGGACATATAGCAAAAGATGAATATACGCTTGAGTGCTTTGCTTAATTGGGACCTCTGTGAGTTGCTGAGAACTCTTTTCTCCCATTGAAAGTCAAGACAATGGAGGATGATCATGGAGCTGCCAACAAGAAGCAAAATGGGAATACTTAATAGTTATGGCTCCAGCTCAATATCTGTTCATTTAATTATATTGAAATATTGATCATTTTAAGCATGAAAGTTTGTGTAGCATGTTTAGTACGGTAATGTTACATTTCAGCAATCATTTAAGTTTAGTCCAATAGTCGGGCACAATAATAAGCATTTGCACATAAAAGTTAGCCCTTTTCCCTCGGACTGAACGTACTGACAGTGGTATATCAATTTTATGCTGGCATCCATCTAGCTGCAAGTTTAATATTTCTGATCCACTGAGTAAAGTTAAAATGTGGATCTTTTTATTCATTTTTTGTCAGTAAAAATGCAAACATCTAAATTAAAAGTGCAGTTTGCTAAGGATTCATGATAGTATTTAGAATTCAGTATTAATTTCTAATTTTTTCTAAAGGACAGAATGAGCTCGTTTGTTTCAAGAGATATTTTTGTAGCTTGTAAAAATGTCAGTGGAGTAGCTAACGTTTTCCAGTTGTTGTTGACTTTAAATTTAGCAATCATTGTCCTTGCTGATATAGTTGATGCTCTAAAATGTACTTGCCATTCAGCAAGGAACTGAAGTGATGGTAGGCAAGTACAGTTCTTTGATGGCTATTAACAAAGTTCAGACAATGTATAACAAAGTTACAAAGAAGTTTACAGGCTGTATAAAAATAAAACATGCTGGCATAAGCAGCAATGCCCTTTCTTGAAGTGAATAGTGAGCAGATAGAATTCTTAAGTATGTATTAATAAAGTTCAGAGTGTGTATGTCAAATGCACAATGAAGCTTTGGAGCTGTATTGACAGCAGAGAAAATAACATGGTGGCTTTCGTTTTTTGAAAGACACCTTTATTATTTTTTCTGTCCATACTGTAATGATTGTCACCTGAATTAGCACGCCATGAGTAAGAGATACCGATGCACAAACAGAATGGCATGCAGCTAATTTTGTTCAGCAAATTGAGATCTGATCCCTGCTATTTCACGCCCTCGGCAAGCTGACTCAGTCACTCGTTGCAGTGTAAAAATGAAATGTCTAAGGGCCAAAGTCTGCTCTCGGCTACAGCCGAGCAACTTAGAAGTTACTCTGCTGTAGCTGGTAGAGTTAACAGAAACAAGTGATGTAACGTTTCGTTAACCAAAATGGGATATTTTTATATAAATAACAAGTAATATGAGGAGAGCAGTTTTCTCTCTCCTTGTGTCCTTGATCAACCACCTATCTTTTGAGAAGAAGCCTGATTATTGAAATGACTGGGGTTATTTCAGATTTATATATTGGGATTATTTGAATTTGGCCCTTTTGTCTTCTACAATTTAAGCCGTTGTCTTTCTATTAAAAATATACTGGTATCCACTCATAAAACAGGGAAAGCCCAGTGTGATCTAACATAGGATGCCATACAAGATTTCATATCTGTGATGTCATCAGAGTGCTGTAGTTCATACTGAGAAAATCATATCTGTGAAATGCAATTATATTAAAGTTTAAACAAAAGTGAATGGACTTTTTTTTAGGGTAATGCATTTTATAAGACCAGTTACACATGGAGACATTTTAGACAAGCTTTTGGGCACAAGGGAATTTTCTTCAGGTCTGGGAAAGCACCCAACTAAGAAAAATCTATATAGCATTATGTAGCATTTTAATTATCTTAGTGTTGCATAACATGCTAAAGGCATGGACCAAACTGTACTATGAAATATTTTTATGCTATTATAGGAAATAATATAACTTCTTTATTGAATACACCAGGCACATATCCTAGGTTCTAGTGATATCACTCACCTGTGTGAGCTGATTATATTAATATCACAGGAAACAGGATAGGGCTTGTGTGATATAGTGTTTTCTGTTCAAAGATCTTCTCATGCTTTTTTAACCTGAAATAGTAAAACCTCTTAATAACCATTTTATTATATATACCCTAGTAGTACTGAAAGGTCCTTATAGGGGAGTAGGGTCACATTGTATACATACTTTTAAAAAAATGGGGACCCTGCCCCAAAAAGCTTACTGTGTAGCCCATAATCCCCATCTTACTGTCATTCCATATATAGACAGTAACTCTCTTTTACAGAAAACTCACAAAGACTTGTACATTGTTGTTAACTCCAGTGATTTAAGTTTGTTAGTTTGTTTGTTTTTGCTTGTTAGTTTCTTTTAATCCCTAGCTCCTAGATTCATGTAATTAAATAAGAATCTTAGTATTCCTTTAAAGAAACGGGTAAGCTTCTGGTACTCATGGTTGTGGAGAAAGCTTTCAAATGTGACCCTTGAAAGCTGAAAGACTAGAAGGCCAATTTTAAAATACACTGATGAAGCTATTTTCATGATCTTGGGACCCTGACTTAATGTTTTTTGAATGTTTTTGGTAAGCATTATTTGCAACTTGCTTAAGGTCTTTTATAATGTCTGTGACAGAGCCAGAAATAGAACCCATATTTCTCACTTGGAGTCTACAGATTAGTTATACAAGCATCTTCCTTTCACTGACTTTGCTCTGATAGTTGTCATGACATGTGATTGTACTTCATACTTCAGTCCAGCAATTAACAGGTGTTCTTGGGTCTCTGAGAAATGAAGTCACACAATTTTCTGTTGTTTGTTGTAATAATCTCTGTTTTCCCTGAAGATTCAAGAAAGTTATGGATGGCATTATAAATTATCCTATTCCAGGAAACACCAAGTTCCTAGCATGTGGCATCTCTGTCAGCACTGTATGCCAGATTGGCTCTGCCATTTTGGACAGGAGGTTTCTGGAAGTAGGTTTTCCCTGGACCTCCCCATCTTAGGAAGGACCAAAAGCCATCTGTTACTGGGAGATAATATGAGATTCATTGTTAATGCTTTTTTCCAGTATAGCATTTGGGTCCAATGAGGTTGTCTTGTATGGAGATGTGCCATAGTTGCACATGAGGGCTAGTGTTTGTAACCATCATCCAAATTAATGTTTTGCATCTTGCACTTCCTTTCTTTCAGACTGGTGATATCTCTGGTCCTGTCCTGGGGTAGGAAAGCTTTTGAGTTGAGCAATGCATAGTAATTCCTATATAGTCCAGCTGTCTGCTGGGGCCAAGCTAAGAATTAGGGTAGGTTATAATGAGCCCAAGCAATGCTAGTATCCCAGGAGCAACATGTCTGATCTTTTAATGCCTTCTGAAACTTCTGCCTTCTGCATTCTTCAAGAGTAATAAAACCCTGTCCCATTTAGACCAGTTGGCACAGGTCCAATGATTCTCTTCACCAGAGGGAATTGGCCCTTGTGCATGCAGAATAGCATTTTTGGATTGGAGAAGGGAGTATTCTCAGGGAAAGGAGAGTAAAACCTCATCTTGGAGATCCACCAAACTCTTAGGTGACCAACCAATTGGCGCAATGGCTGCTGTACTCTCAGGTCCATGCCTTGTCATACTAGTTTTTCTTTCAAAGAAAGGAAGGAAAAGGGCTGAATACACAATACGATGAAGCTGCTGGAGTGTGCTGATTAGAGCATGCTTTGAAGCACTGTACAGTTCTGATGCACTATAATTAGAGTGTGTCAAAGCAGGCATCCCATACGTCTACCGGCACCCAAGATGGTAAAACAGCTGTTGGAATGATAATAAAAAAAACACTAAGCACCAAAGTCAAGTGACTACTGTGCCTTGAGGTAAGCACTGACATGGTGAGAAAAGCAAAAAACAAAACAAAACAAAAAAGGAAGAATGAGCTACTGGAACACTGCAGAACCCTTCAAAGCTAGGGACAAGTGCACTAAATACCTAGGATGGTAGTCTCAAAATTAAGCAACTATAGTGGACCTGACTTAAATGTATAGGCTTCAACCATATGCTAGAAGAGCATTGTCTGGTACTCATGGTTGTGGAGAAAGCTTTCAAACGTGACCCTTGAAAGCTGAAAGACTAGGAGGCCAATTTTAAAATACACTGATAAAGCTATTTTCATGATCTTAGGATCCTGACTTTCCTGTTTTTTGAATTTTTGGTAAGCATTATTTACAACTTCCTTAAGGTCTTTTATAATGTCTATGACAGAACCAGAAATAGAACCCATGTGGTTCTCCACAACCATGTGGGCCGACAATGCGAGGTCACGGTTGGCAGGGCTAACTGGACCTTGTCGTGCATCTGAAGTAGAGCCAGGGAGGTGATCCTCCCCCTCTATGCAACACTGGTCAAGCCACAGCTGGAGTTCTGTGTCCAGTTCTGTGTGCCCCACTTCAGGAGCTATGTGAACAGCATTGAGAGGGTCCAGAGGAGGGCCACCTGAATGATCCGGGGACTACAGGGGACCTGAACCTGTTCAGCCTTCACAAGAGAAGGCTGAGGGGGGACCTGGTGACAGTCTATAAACTCACTAGGAGGGACCAGAAGGGTTTGGGAGAGACCTTGTTTCCTCTAGCGCCCCCTAGGAATAAGGAATAATGGACACAAGTCGTTGGAGAGTCGGTTTAGATCAGAAATCCGTAAGAACTACTTCATGGTCAGGGCGGCTAGGATCTGGAACCAACTTCCAAGGGAAGTGGTGCTGGCTCCTACCCTGGGGGTCTTTAAGAGGAGGTTGATGCCTACCTAGCTGGGATCATTTGAGCCCTGTTTTTTTTCTCCTGCCCTGGCAGGGGGTCGGACTTGAAGATCTATAAGGTCCCTTCCGACCCTACTTCTATGATTCTATGATTCTGTGAAGAGCATATGGAAATTCTGGAGAGAAGTACTTATTCAACAAATACTTACAAATACTCAATAAGTTAGGTTAGTAATGAATGATAGTGGTTCTGATTGATTTTTTTGCTATTGCTGTCTAGAAGGTTTAAACATTTGGGGAGTTTTGTCTTTCTCATACAATAAAAAGTAAAGGCTCAGAATCAAAAAATGAAGAGGGATGAGAGTCCTGCATTGATTACGGACTGAGTTTGCTGCCTTGCCCTGTACAGACATTAACATCCAAGCAAACTGAGCATAAACCTCTGAAGATTTTTTGAATTCTAGTCATAGGTATGAGTGAAGCATAAGTAAACATACCCTGACTACATCTAATTTAGTGGGCCTAAGGTACCAATACTTATGAACACACAGTGGTCTGCCTTGGCTCCTGTGTATGTCCTGGTGTTGTTAGCCTATACTGAAATCCATGGCACTACTTTGATTTTAGCCTACCCCTGCTGTAGGTATGCTTTGACCTGAGCTATAATCAATAGGTAAAAAACAAAAGGGTATAAAAATATCATCTAATCATAGGCCACGTGTCAAAATTATATTGTCTTTTATACCTGTTATGCATAGGTGTAAATTATATTAAAATGAAGCCTATGATGAATGGACCCAATAGCTTTAGAGAGTTGTTTCTACCCCGTCCTACCACATTCCCATCATTTCCCCGAAAATCTGCTTATGGCTTGAAGACTGTGGTGTGATACTCTTCATTTCCCTGAATTAGACACTGATCAGACTGGCTGTGCAAATGCCTTTGTCTTTGTTTGAACTGTTCTTCGTTTCTTTCCCTCCATGTTTCGTTTCCAACAATACAATTGCTTATGGAATTGTAAGACAGAAATAGCTTAGTAATTGCTATATTATTTTGCCTGCAGTAGCAATGAACATCTTAAATTTAATGCATCATCCACACAGAAAATTGAAATTTGGCCAAACTTGAGGGCTCTGACAGCTAATCTTAAAGAGCTTTTGGCTGACATGTAAGATAGGATCTCATGGATGAGATTCACATGAAAATTGATGCTCTTTAGGCTTATTACATAAAAGAAAAAATTCTTCTGGCTTGTAATAGGCTGAAAATAGTCCTATGGTGAGTCACTAAGTTTTATATATAAATCTCCTTGGAAGTCAACACAAGTCCAGGGAAAATATTAACTGGTTAGATCACATGTGCAAATGACTGCATTTTTAATTCCAATTAAATCTTGCCTGTTGTTTAAGATGTAGCAGATCAGGTCCCATGCAAATTTATGATTGGTTTATTCATGGTAGATCTTTCTTTAGGAATTTTTAATTAGATTTCCTGTTTAGAATGCCATTTAAAATAACTGGTGCTACTATAAAATCCAGTGACTTTTTGACTAAAAGGCATGACCACAGTGGGGAAATTCATCAGTGAGTGTGGTAAAAATATTTCCAATGCTTACAAACAACACAGACGCATTTATTTTCATATGTTACACTGAAAATCAGTATTTTAAGGGTCAGAATTTTAGCTGAATAAATTGGTGAGACTCTCTTGAGTTCAGTGGAGCTATGTTGCTTGACACTGCCTAAGGTATAACATTCCCTTTGGGTAAATATAAACTTCAACATGCTTCATCAATATTTATATTTTAAGTCAGTAAATCTTGATGTTGTACCTCAAAAGAAGTCATATCTACCTATTAAAAATAAACGTTATATTCAGTAGAAAATGAAAGGCCTGGTTTTCAAAATTAAGCTCATGTAATTATGCAGTCAGGAAACTGCGCATACAAATGGTCAGTTAGATGTGTAATCGTCTATTTGCATGGAAATGTATCCAATTTTGCAGATTGGCTCTTGAATATTCACTGTATAAAATACAGATCTGTATGTAAGGATGTACCCATTTGTTGAGTTTTTTGTCTGCTGAAGGTTACTTGCACATCTCTGCAAATGACAAACAACATATTTACCTTTAAAGAAAGTTATCAGGGAAGTACCAGTACACTTTGAATTAGTAGGCAATAAACAACAATTTTAGTTGGAGAGAAATATTTTCAATATGGAAGCCATGGGATACCAAACTCAACATCATATTGCATGTGTATCAGTAATTTCAAATGATTTGAATGGAAGCGTGAGATTAATTCAAATACATGTGTAGCTACACAGGTGAAACTCACGTCACTTTTGAATAAGAGTTTTTTCACATGGGGGCCTAATGCCATTAAGCCTATGTGCATTCATTTTATAGCTTTATCAATGTCTTAGTTTTCTGAACATCACCTCATAGAAAAATCTCTCTTGTGTAAATGTTAACTATATCTGCACAAAATAGCTGACAAATAGGCCCAAGGCTCTTAGGAGCCTAAAGTCCCACAATCAAAAGTAATTTGGGGCCAGTTCCAAAAAGTATTTAGGCATCTATACTCACAGGGTTTAAATACCTGTTTGAATCCAGCCCTTTAACATTCTGGGACATAATTTACATTGCATCTTTAGTTGATAATTCTTAGGTGTGCCATCAGATCTAATTCACTTTCTTGTAACAGATAGGTTGCTAACGTTCCTAGTTTCAATCATATCAAATCCCAGTGGAATAATAAGTACATACTACTTTCTTTTTCATTTAAAATGTTAGTTTAGAGTGCTGACCTTGATGATTACAACACTGCTTATTGAATCTTACGTTTGACTAGAATGAATTATTCCTACATTTGTACAAGGGAAACAGAAGCAGAGATTGACAACACAGAAGCACAGTAAGACTGATACTGATACTGAGAAATTTCTTTCTTTCTATCATTTCATTTGTTTGTGCCAACATTTTACTTATACATTTTGACCCATCATACATCATAAGATTCCAGAGAGGGGAAAGCAGAAAATAGAAAGTAGAAACTTGTATATGGGGAAAAATTTAGGTATGTCTTAAATTCCATATCCATTATGAACTGGTCCTCTAAAACTTCTTCATACTAATTCTGAGTTACTTCTATAGAAATGATGCACAGAAAAGAGAGGCAAAGGCTTTATGAGTATTTGTGGTCCTTTTAATAAAAGCTTGAAGTTTATAAGCCAACCACAGTCTGAAATCAGCCACAGAATTGGTCCATAAACTGATATTTTAATGAGAGAATCATTGGTGATTTTGGATCACAAGTAATTTGCCAAGGTGCCAGTTTTAGCTGACAACAACTTTTTTTGATATCTTGTGTTGAGTACGCACCTGAGAAATCAAAGCACTTAAGCAGGTTTTTAATTTATTTTAAAATATATGCCTAGGTTTGTCCCTATTCAGCAGAGCATTTAGCGCATACTTTGCTGAGTTGGGGCTTCAGATAAGAAACCTCCTTCAAAGCAAAATCAGACTGAAGCAAGTGTTTTTAGTGATCAGTAGGTGGCAACCTTCTTCTCTGACTGTGTAGAGAAGCAGTGCTGGAACTGGGTGTAGACCATAAGAGCTCTTTGAGATGCCATCATTTGGATGAGAGATGAAACTAAATCCCTGGTTCTTTGAACAGAAAATCCTAATGCTTCTTGTGCAGTGATAAGGGTGTTTAAGCCTTGAATGTTCTGTCCAAATTCTAATTTAGGTGACTATGTGTTCCGCTTCTATATAGAATATGAAAAAATGCATGCTCTTTAATGGCTAGAGAAGCTCGAACCTCCCTAGGATACCTCTGGTGATACCTCATCCAACAGTGTGCCAGATATCTTGATATTACACTGTCCAATAAGCAGCTGACACCCAGAGCATAACATCAACATCTACTACTGAATAAGAATCATTCCTTTTGCTTCTAGCACCTTGATATGTAGTCTGAGAACTGCAGCAGCCTTAATTTTAGGCCACAGGTCTCCATGTAGGTAGGCATAGCAGACAATCTCTTTGGGAAGGGTTTGGAGACATGCTGCACTGCAAGGCATGCAGCAACACAAAGAGCATTTGGAGATTCACTGAGTGTAAAAGGTATGATGCAACTTATAATAATTGCATTAGAAAAAGAGCTATCTTTGCTCCATAGCAACTGCTTTCCATGTTACAGATGCTGCTAGGACAAAATGTAGAAGGACAGGGTTAAAATATGTTACTCAGTGATAACATTGATATATAAGAGGCTACTATACGAGTCTCAGCAGAGTACAGTATTGATCTTGTGAGTGAGGATTAGCTAAATGACTTACAAGCCTTGTAAGTGTTAGTGGTTTGTCAGGCCTCTTCTTGAGTGGATCAGAAGTATATCCTATAGAGATTTTTGTATGATCCTTTTAACAGTAATGTTTGAGATGTTGGTTCTATGTTTTTATAAGTCACAATCACAACTTGCTGAGTACACAGCCTTTGGCATATTACCTGTTGTCTTGCAATCTGGACATAATAAAAAAAAATATTGATTTCTTTTTTTAATTAGGTGTATCCTGTTTAAATATTAATAGGTTAAAATAGATCATGGCTATTCTTGATTTTAGGTGGGTGAGCTGAAGTTGAAAACGTGTAAGGAATGTGTTATTTTATACGTACCTCCCCATGTCTATGAAAGCTATGAAATCTGTCATGTGAAGAGTCCAGGCTATGTGGCACAGCATGGGAAAATGGATTTATTATTAATTTATTGCTTGACACTCTTGGCAAACTTATTTCAATCTATAAAATATTTTCATCTGAAACTGGGTTAAATTGGGAAGGGACACAACAGAGACAAACTATGACCATTAGCAAGCCATATAGTTGTTTAAGGCAGGGAGGGTCCTCTCCTAGTGTAACCAGCATAGTCAAAGTCCATCCAAATCAGTGTACTAAGGAACTGGACTTGTTTCTTATTTTGTCACTTATTGTTCATTTGAAAAATCAGGATGTTGATAATGATGTCCACAATAATTTTTCACTTGATTTAAATATATATGCCCCTTCAAAAGAATTCAAACAAATACTGCTGCTGTTTCACAGGCCTAAAGATTGAATCTGTCAGTCACTTTTCCAGACGTATAATTTTTTTGGTGTATGTAGCTTTTTAATTCTTATAATAATAGGATAGTTTGCTTTTCCAGCAGGAGGTCTGCTGAAAACAAGCTGATGCATCTCAGCTGTCAGCTCACTATATAAATAAATAAACTCTTCATAAATTCCTTTCAAAGAAATGAGCAAGACAATGCTAGAGAACTCTCTCTCTTTTTTTTTGCATTAAAAAAAATAGCTGTATCATGTCAGCGACCTGTAATAAATAGCACTGCAATGAGAAGCGACAGCCTCATTCACCTTGCATCCATGCAGAAATAACTAAGCTCTCTTCCCATGCCTTGAAAGAAGGAGAAAGAAGAGAATTAAAGAAAAGAATTGACCTTGGCATGCAGTCACTTTCATACTAACAAGGAGCAGCCCAGCACCAAGAGATTGAAGTTTTCACTGGTGATTTTTTTTTTTTGTACAGCACTGCATTGCCCATGATAGTTCAAGCTGTTTGGTACAGAGCATAAAAACTGTGCTCGCTTTCTTGCATTCTGGAAGATTGCTTGAAACCACAGTTAGTTTGCTTATCTATGGGCAAAAGCCCAGGGCTTGAAAGTTTGTAATATTTTAATGAAATGAGAACAAATGCTCATATAGTGACAAGGCATGACATAAACGAGTGTTATTGGTTTTACTTTTTTATTTCCTTCTATGACCATTACAATATTAAGGTAACTGGAAATCTTTCCTGTGATAATAAAAAAAAAAGTTTAAAAAGATAATGTAAAAGAAAATTAAAAGGTTTTAGCAGAAGGCCAACAAATACATGGAACCTTTTTTAATACATCTTCCTTGTAAACATTTTAGTGAAATGGGGTTTTATTTATCTTTTCCCTTGGAGTAACTTGTTGGTTCTGAAATTGTTCTCACATTCTCTATACCTGACTCCACTGAGTTAATTAAGATCAGTGTGCATTAGTTTTGTAGTTAATTTCCATACTATTGCATGAACTTAAATTTTGTGTTTTGAACATTTCCGAAGTCCGTAGGGAATTCGACGAAGAACGTGTATCCAACAGTAACTGAAACGATAAAACAATGTTAAAAATCATGGGAAGATGTTTGACCTGATTTCGATCTCGCATCATATGCTGTATTTTAAAAACAAAACAGGTAGTGAAACACTTGTATCACTTCACTGACTTCAGTTTGGTTAGGGGCTAAATTGATATCAATATCAGTGGGATAAGTCAGACCACACAGCACATTCCATCAGCATACCGTTCTGGGCTTGGCCTCATTATAGTTAATAAAAAAATCCTTTATTGACTTAAATGGGAGCAAGATGCACTTGTTAGCATTCTGAAGTTTTGACATGCCATTTGTGCATGTCCCTATTATTTTTAGGACATAAATTTTACATTTTCTGGTACTGGGAACATAAGAGTGTGGGAGCATGTAACACTTTCTTTATAGGACTAAATCAACCAGGCCACTGCACTGTGCTTGTATCTCTTCCTTAGACAAGTTCTGAGGCCTTCTGGTTCCTTTTCACCCTGAAGTTTCAAGCTTATGAGTGCATCTTCCTACAAGTTTACCTGCTGAGGGCCTGGATAGAGGCTGACTCCTTTTCTTCTTGAGGTAGTACTAGTAGTCAGAGGTGGTGACATTACTGTTCATTGGCTTTCTTGAATGCCTCTCTCTTCTACCCGCTGCCTTTTGGGTACTCCTTGGTTGGAGAAAGGCTAAGGGACATCACCCTGACAGCAACACGCCCTCACTGAGGCATTAGGCAGTTAGCAGTAGCTCTAATCTGTTGTTCTCTGGCAAAAGCTACAACCATTGAGGCACTGAATGTCTGGACATGGTCTGGCCTTTGGACTCTGTCTTGATGATGTAAAGGGGGAATGTTAGGTCTAGAGCAGTCTTCACTCCTCCATACTTTTGCCTAGGTGTACACACTGAAGGACTTGATGTGATGGTTGCATGGACCTCTTGGATGTACACTGTGATCCAGAGGATTGACAGGTGCCAAGAAGATGCATTTCTAGTTACATTTCAAGCCCTTGTCATCTTACATCCTGTAGACTACACTCTGGATTTTAAGAGCCTCACTTCTCCATTTACTAGATTACTAGCCTCACTTCTCTTTTTACATTTACTAGAATCTGTTAATCTCCATCCATAGCCCATCATTTGATGTAGTATCTGTAGCATACAATGACTGAAGTATTTCATTGGTTTTCCTGAGAGAGACAAATGCCAGCTGTCATATTGCTTTGGCATCAGGTTGTCTCTAAATGAAGCACCAGGATTATTTTTAGCGTGTGTGGTCTGTGTACAAATACGTGTGTGCGCCTTAAAGAACTAGAGAAAGGTGGCTATTGCTTGCAAAATGCAGTTTCCTATGGGTAGGTGAAGAAGGTATAAGAATGTAGCAAGAGAATGTTAAGGGGAAGAAAACATAGCATTTTTCTGAGCCATCCAGCAGTGCTTCTCTTGTTGAACATAATCATCAACTCTGTAGTAAGTATAGTTATTGGCCCTACTGCTTGCTGGGTTGACAAGGTACATGAGTTTAAAATTCTATCTGGTTATCTTTGCTAACAGTGCACTTGGTCAAGAACTCCTTTTAGTAAGAACTGGAGTTTGCAGTACCAAGATATGCTTCAAGCAGAAAACCCATTCTCAACAACTGCAAGGGAGCCTAGTGTGATAAATGAACAATTGTGCTTGTATAAGTGAGATAAAGAAATTAAATATAGCTAATTAAAAGTGCCTGTTTCAGTCTTGCAAAATAAAAAGTTTACAATCCTTCAAATACAGCCAAATGGTTCTGCTCTACCTTCAAGATACAGGTAAGAAATATATTTATTGAAGCTGCAGAAATTCTGCAGTCACAGTATGCCAATGGCTATCCACAAAGGGGGAACAACATCAGTGAACTTATATCTGAAGAGTCACAGTGATTTGAGTTATTTTTAGTACAGAGGCATGCCATTTTTAAAGGACCAGATTTCTTTTCAGATGAAAAGAAGGCTGCAGGCCACTTTATATGAAACAGATCATTTTCAGTCAGATATACCAACTCCTTTGCTTTACTTGCCTTATTTAGCAGTTCCATATATATTGCTTAACTTTGCCATTTCCCATTAATCGATAGCAAAGAAGCTTTTTTTTTTAAAAAGCAGGCTAAGGCATTGAGGATTTGGTAAATTAAAGAATTTAAGCAGTTGGCAGCAGTACAAGGTTAAACCCTATAACAACAAAAGATAGAGAGGCAGGATACAAAGAACTTTTTTGGTTGTGTTTGGAAAGCTAAAATTATAAGAAGGGTACTTGACTTATTTCTCTCTCTCAAATTTGACTGTTCTTATATTAACTCTTTTTCCCATGCTTGGTAAAATAAGGAAATATTTGAATGTAGCCATTTTCATCTTATTTTTATTTCTTTACTGGGCAATATTTTCTTGTAATAGTTTCTTTATTATGAATTCATTGGATAGTCATTCAAACAGTGGTGAAAATAATGGAGTCATTTAGAATTCATGGGAATACCGTATGTATTTCTAAAAGTCTTTCATTGCAGTTTAGTATTAGTTAATGGGTGCTTAAAATAAACTGTTATCACTTGGTTTTATTTTTATTTTTTACAACTACTTATTTTACTTGTTTAATGTAGCTGATGCCATGCTGATTTAGTTCCTATTGCACTTAAAATCAGTAGCATAACTTGAATGGGGCAACTAGGGGTGGCCACCCCAGGTGTTTATTTGGTAGGGGAGGAGAATGTGGAAAAAAATCAGCTCCCATTGTAGCACAACTATACAGTCACACTGACAGAAGCTGGAAATTGCTGTTGCCCTAGGCACACAGCTGCTTTGTAACACCTCTGCTTAAAATTTAAGATCGTTGCAGTTTAGAAAGAATGAAGTGTTAGTATTCCCCGAATATTGAAAGTAATTGGTCTGTCTGTAGGTGCTGTGAAATGGTGGAAGTGATGCTGTTGGGATGTATGGGCCAGCTTCTTGGACTTAATAATTCCAATAATTTCAAGGCAATTTTCAGCTGTCTCTTGTTAAGTATTGCTTCCAGAAGTAACTTGAACGACGTGTGCCCCTGACAGCTGGGGGGGCATGGCGGCAGTGGTAAGTAGGAGCTCCTGTAGACATGGCCGGCCCTGTCAGTGGGGCAGGGGTGGCAAGTGCCAACCAGGGGTTGGTGACCACTCACAGATGCTGCTGGCAGCAGCTTTCTGTAGTAGGGGGTGCACGTGCACCTATGCGTTGCCCCTGAGAAGTAAGATTATGTGGAAAGGATTCTGTGGCATCCCTTACTTTAATGCAGGGATGGGCAATATTTTGGTCCTGAGGGCCACATAGACTGTTTTGGTAAACTGTCTCAGGCCAGGTCGGCAGCCCCTATACCCTCGCCCACCAAAACAACTCACCAAAACTTCCTATGTGGGCTGGGTCCTATGTAGGCAGCAGTGTTCAGGAGCAGGATGGGTGGGTGCAGGTTCTGCAGACAGGGGTGTGCTGGGAGCAGATTGCAGCTCTGCCCTGCCTCAGTCCCATGCTGTCACTGCCTTATGATCCCATCCCCAGTCCTGGATACAGTTCTCTGCCTGCCTGTGCACCCTGTCCATGTGGCTCCCCAGAGCTGTGTCCAGGGCTGGGGCCAGGATCTTGTGCTGTTGATAGCTTGGGGTTGGGGCAGAGCTGAAAGGCACCTCTGGGCCTTGTAGCACCCATGATGGGGAAGAGGAGGGCTGCGAGCCTTGCAGAAGAAGTTTGGGAAGCCAAGGAGGGGAGGCAGGGGCAGGAGATGGCCATGTATCACTGCTGAGCCTGCCAAGTGGGGGGAACTTAGCCTCCCTCCCCCATCCCCTTCTCCAGCCTAGGGCACACAGTCCACAGGTTGGGGAGTGAGGCAGAAGGGCCTGGCAGTGACTCCACAACCCACCTCGCATTTGCAGTGGCCAGCACTGGGTTGAGGCCAGGGAAGGCAGGCAGCACCGGGGGACCCCTGCCCCATGCCAGCCTACTGCTTGCCCCAGGATGCCAGTGTGGCAGCAGCAGCCCCCAGCCCTGCTGGCTCAGCATGGGGTGGAGTGGTGGGGGCCAGTGGCAGTGAAGATAATCTCAGTGTGGGCACTGCATCAAGAACACCTTTCTGGGTGTCTCCAGGGAGACTGTATGTGGCTGGGCAGGGAGCTGTGTCCAGGGCCCCAGGCCCCAGCTCTGGGCCTGGAAACAGTGCCCTCACTGGGGCTTTTGCTGCTGTTGCTGCCCCTGCACTGCCCTGCTGCACTTCACTCCATGCTGAGTTGGCAGGGCTGAGGGCTGCTGCTGGTGTGCAGGCATCCTAGGGCGAACTGCGGGCTGGCACAGGATAGCATGCCCCAACGCTGCCTGGCAGGGACAAGGGACCCACTGCAGGCTGGGCAAAATTGCTGTGTGGGCTGGATTTGGCCACTAACACTCTAGCGTCACTTCATTGGTTCCCCACTGCAGAAGAACTCTTATTAGGATGATACATCGAAGAATGATTGATATTAGCATGATTGCATTCATCAAGACTGGAGATTATAGCCATTTGATCTGCAATCCTTAAAACCTCTCCTACGCTGTGTTGAACCAGTCTGCCTCATACATGTATTCGTATGGATTTTGCTTCACACTAAAGTCTCATTTGCTTTATCATTGATGCCCATAAATTGATCTTTTCAGTGATTAATTATTTCTGTATTCCTTGGATTAAGTAATTACTGACATGCCCTTGATGTTGGGAATCCATACACAGATCTTAAAAGTAGGGTCATCTTGATGTAACAGCATGTACTCAAGTGGCAGATGTATCAAGAGAAAGGAATGGAAAACAAAAATAGATAAGGTGAAATCCTGTATTTAAGCCTAAAGGGGGTTGTTTGTGTGGGGTTATTTTCTTGCATATAATGCACATTTCAAGTCAAAGCATTACTTCCTTCTAAGAGCTAACTAATATTTACAACATTTCACCCCTAAATGTATATTAATTAGTGTTTAACATCTGGCATTAAACCTTGAGTGGACATGCATCTGAAAGCCACACAACTGGCAAATGAATTTGTTACAACCAGAGCAACTATAATGAATATTAAGAAAATGTATAATGGTATAACACTTAATCAAATATTAGCTATACCATTAATAATTGCACTTTAGTATGATCCAGTCTGATATTGTTTCCTCTATCCTTGCTATGTAGTATACGCAACTTGAGAAAGATGCCCATTCAAAAATAAGTCTTTTTATATTAACAATTCAGTTCTTTTATATTTGCAAGCAATTAGTTACTTGTCTCTTTCATAGTAATTAGATACAGAAGTATGAAGCTGATATAAATGCATACTATTCATAATGGAGATTCTATAACTGTAGGTTATTACATAAATGATAGCATAAGTAATGAAGATTTTCATAGATTTCATAGACATCAGGGCTGGAAGGGACCTCGGGAGATCATCGAGTCCAGCCCCCTGCCCAAAGGACAGGAAGTCAGCTGGGGTTCTCCTGCTTATTTTCATTGGACAATATGTCTTTCATGGGGAAGGGAGATGAAAACTATTTTGAACATCTTCAGACATTTTTATAATTCATATTACATCTAATGATATTATTAAAAACATAAGAGCTTTATAAAGGGACACTGTCCACTGGATATGTAGTCTTTTTTTTTTTTTTTAAAGAGCTTAAAAGTAATTTCAAGCAACTCCCCAGGCTTGAATACTTTCACCAGAATCTGTGGATTTTACTGTCACATTTTCTAATTCGCTTATATGAATTTTCTTTCCCCTACTGGCCTATCCAAAACCAGAAAGTAACATGAACTGAAGTAAACTAAGGTATCCTCTAAATCCTGATTGTCTTAGATATCATTGGGCATTACATGATAAAATAAGTTTGACACCTTACAACCTGTATCTTGATCAGAATTCTTTGGAAAGCATTACAAGTTTTTATGTTGACTTTGGTGTGTTTCCGCTTTATACCTAAATTACAGTGAAATGAACATAGTAATCACACTGACCCATCAAGAAAGAGAGGTTTATTGTTGTTTCTAACCCTATCAGTTACAATGACTTTTGGTTGTGAAGACTATTTTTGTATGAAATCCCATAACTTTAGATTCTAAGGCATTTCTTAATCCTCATTTTCTCCCCAAAGTTACTTCTGATCTTAATGAAGATTTTTTTTTTCTAAAGTATTTGTATCTTTTATTTTACAATTTCAGCCCTGTTTTTGTTATACAGTTTGGCAAATTCCTCTATTACCATTCTTGCAAATACTGGTTCTTTTTATGGTGTGTACCACCTTAAAGACACTTAAACAGTAGGGCTGTGTGAAACAGCAGCGTTCTGCTTCCACTTCCGTTTCGAAGTTTTGATGGAACAGTGTTTTGTTTTGAGTTTCATTTTGGTTTGAAAACACTGTTCCATTCCACTTTGTCAAAACAGTTTCGCTGTTTTGATGTTTTGCCCATAGGCTATAATGGGGAAGCATGAAACAGCCTTTAACTTTGTCATTTCTTGCCAGATTCTGATGAAAGTTGCAGGGATGCTAGCCCCTTCTGAGGGCATGAAGCCTGCCAAGAAAGGTGCAGGGAGAAGCGGCTGTTGCCACTAGGCTCAGTTCTCAGCACTGGGAACTCAGCCCAGCTGGGGGAAGTGGCCCCACTGCCAGGCTCAGTTCCCATGCTCCCTGTTTAGGTGATGGACAAGGGGGCAGGTTGGAGCGACAGTGCCCCCACTGCAAGTGCTGGCTGAGGAGCAGGAAGCTGCCAGCAAAAGCGGCCACACCACTTCTGGAAGTGGCTGCAGGACCTCTGGAAGCAGCATGGCCACTTTTTGGTGAGTGAGATCACTTGCAGGGAGACCTCTGCCTCTCCCCGCCCCACACACTCTACCACCACCCCAGTCAGTGAGATTGGCCACCCCCACTTCCGGTCACTGACTCAAGGTGCCAGTTGCCCATGACTTTTACGGAGCATAAGAATTGACGTGGTTTGGAGATCAACTTTGCTGTTGTCTGGTGTCACAGACAAGGTCTTTTTTGGGGGGCAATATCCGAATGTATTTCTGCATTATCAAACCCTACATCTTACTACTTGGCTTCCCCCTCACTAACATTATTGCAGGACTTTTTAGTAGAAATGGAAATTGTCAGCTATGCTGATTAGTTGGTTTTCTATCTATACTAGTGTATTTGGTGTATCTTTTTTCCTGTAAGGAAAGCAAAAAATCATCAGGATTGGTCAGGTACAGCACTGAGCATCAGCCCAGACTCTGCTCACACTCAATAAACTTGTTTGTAGCCTGGTTCCCCACAGAATGTGGAACTACTTGATGTTTCAACATTCATTCTCTTTTGAGTCTCAGCAGCAAAATATTGCTCTGGACATGGCTGAGACATACTTCAAGTTCCAATTGCTAGGAGGCAATGCCTCCAAGTTTTAAAACACCCGCGTTGAGACAAGAAGGGAGGCTTCTTTTGGCTGTGCCTCCAAAGGTCATATAGCACATTATGTTTTCTCCAACATGACAAAGCGTGACAGAACAAAGTATTCATCTTGTGTACTTGTCAGTTTCATTCTACCAGCTCCAAAATGATGAAATACTACAGAATATGCTCCTGCTTGTTTCCTTTGGGGACTTGCACTGATTTGTTTAAAGTGTCATCTGCACCCAGTAAATGCTTCATTTATTATAGCTGACACCTGAAAATATCTAAGGGAAATGTATCAAGGCATCACACAAATATTATTTTTTATTTGCTGTTGTTTACTTATGGCCTAATATAAATGCAGTCCATTATTATAAATTGCATTTCTCTAAGCTGCCACCTGTGTGTGTGGGCATGTGTGTGCATGTGGTTGTGTGTGTGTGTGTGCGTGTGTGCTTTGAACTGACACATTGTGATATCTGGAAAAGCACCCTGTTTCAGTCACTAAAATGCATTTTGATTCTAGATGGGGTCAACTTAGCTGTTAATTTTCTTGGCAGGTCACAAATGAATTCTTGCCTCAGGAATTTCTTCTTAAACTTTAGCCCATTACTTGTTCTGATGTCTAAGTAAAGAATAAAAATAGAACTCTTGCAAAAAGTGAATATCTGAGACAGTGATGTGACCTTAGTAATTAAAGTAGTTGACACAAAGGTTTCTAGATTTAATTCTAAGCCTCATGTTGGATTTATATGAATCTCTCATTGCTATCCCTGAAACATACAAAGGGTTACAGAATCATCTTTTATGAACAAAGCAATTAGTGCAAAAATAGGGAACACAAAAGCAGATGAAAGGAATACTTTACCAACTACGGAACTAATTTTTGTGGTCATGTGTCAAAGTCAAGGATCTATATGTGATTTTTGAGTCTCATTAATGATTTTACTATTAATCTAAAATCCATTCTTCTACTCCTTGTGATATTTATAAGAGGGGTAAAAACTACCACTAATAAAGTCAGTGAGACTTTTTATTGGCTTTTATAGGAAATGGATCAAGTGCCAAGTGCAGAGAATGCTATTCAGCATTGGGTAAAGCATAACTTTTTGGATTTAAATTCTTTTATTAAGTTTTGTTACAAGTTAAGCTGTTAAGCTATTGCTTGAACATAGACGATATAATTTGTGTCTTGAGGTTTTCTTCTTCTGTACACTACAATTGCTTTTGTGTTGCAAGTGCCCTTTAAAAAGCAAAACTTTCCCAATAGCTCTATTAGCTTTTGTAGCAGGATAATCCTTCTAGAGTGCCTCATGTGATTTCTTCCTATGTTACTTCTCCAGTTTAACAGCTTTTATAGTAATTTTTTAGGTAGCTGTGCAGAAACGGGTAGTACCTGTGCATGTTAAGCAGGCTATATTTTACTATCGTCTTTACAATAAACCTAATTTGACATTTCTTACAGGATGGCAAAATGCCTCACACTTTCTAGCCCTTGCCCATTGCCCATCTTTTAAAGGAAGCAACATGAGTGTTTCAGAGTTGAACAGTGGGTTTGCCCAGATACACTGCTGTTGAACTTTCAGTAGCTCCCTTGTTAACAGGTTGGGAGGGATGACGCACCAAAGGTCCTCCAGCTGGTGAGTGCAACAGAAGACTTCTGTGAGACTATTGATCCCAGTATCCTTCCATTCCTGTCCAGAGCTATTGTGAAAGTCCAACAGGATACTATGAGACTGGACCCTGTGCATGTTACTGTTTCTGTCCATTAGATTATAAATTGGGATCTGTAGATGATGCAGTTGGCTGGCTAAGATAGAGACAGCTTCTTCTGAAAACTAGTTATTACTTTTCTGTGGGAGCTTTTCTCCAGCTCTCTGATGAATGGTTGTTTAACCAGTAGAGACAAAATGTACCCATCAGTGCATTTCCATGTTTTCCTCTGCAAGCAAGCAAGTGCTGGGTAAGTCTTAGCATGGGCTGTAGTTAGCGCAGTTGCTGTTTTCTTGGTTGCCCAGGTACTCTACAACTACAGGGCCTAATCCTGTTACCTTTGGTCATGGTCTGAGCCTAGTATCTTCCTTTATAAACAGTCCTAATGAAGTGGCTATATGTACTTCTCAAAATGAGCACGGATGAAGACAGAATTCAGCTTCTTGCTGAATTCTTGCACCAGAGCTAAGTAGGTTACCCAGCTAGACAGAAGCCTTTTTTAATTCTACCTCAGATTTCCACCCTACCCTGCCCACTAGTTAAATGCTTTGTTTGCATTCAGAACATTCAGAATATGTCCTAAATATTGCTATGTTACATGTCTAGACTGGTATGTGATGTGGAAGAATGCATTATGGAAAAATACTAATTTGGGGCCTTCAGTTACTTAGACAAGGCTGTATAGATGAAGATTCGAGAGGAAGATGTTATAGGTGAGAGAATTATAAATTAGTAAATAAGACCTGTAGATTTTATATTTGTTACATAATACCCCCAATATAAATAACATATACTTCCCCCTAAGTATGTATCCACAAACAAGTTTATCTTTTGCATATAGCAAATTGTAAATGGCCAATATATTTTAATGTTGCCTTGTTTTACAACTGTCATTACAATTTTAATTAGTTAAATTAGATGTCTTGCATGAGTTTTTAAGACCTGGCTAGACAAAGCTTTGGCTGGGATGTTGTAGTTTGGCATGGTCCTGCTTTGAGCAGGAGGTTAGACTACGTGACCTCCTGAGGTCCCTTCCAAGCCAAATTTTCTATGATTCTAGTAGCAGCCTTATTGTATGGTGTATCTTCTAGTGCAAGTAGGCTAAAACATGAAGGTTTGATTGCTGTTAAGATTCTCACTTTCTCTAGATTTAGAATTATAGTGTCTGCATACCTTGAAATGTTAGCGATGGAGGGTTGAGAAGCAAGTGTGCCTTATCAGGTGCTGGACTGAGATAAGGATTTTGAGGCTCTTTTTCCCAGCTCTGCTGCAGATATGTGACCTATGTCCAGTCTTTTCGTGATCAGAAACTGGTTTAAACTAGTTGTTCAGTGCACATAAACCAGTTTCAAAATGGCTGAAACTGGTTTAAGATAAACCTGGTTGAATGTAGCATCAGACTTAACTGATTTGGGTCAAACTGGTTTATGCAGCTTTAGTCCCAGACCTCTTCCTAGTTTAAGTTAAACCACAGTCACCCAGCATGCTCGACAGCCCAGAGAGCAGGGCTGGCCCTACCCCTCTGCTCTCTAGCATGAGCAGGGGTGGGGGTGTGGCCAGATGTGTCCAGGCATGGCCCTGTTAAGGCAAAACAGACAGAGAGGGGATGAATTCTTCCCTCCTGCCCTTCCAATGCAGCCAGACTCTGCCTGTCTGCGGGCAAGCTGTGGAAGTGGAGGTGGAGGCGGAGGAGGGGGCCAGGGCTGGAAGACTCCAGCTGCAGTCATGGGGGGGCAGAAGGGAAGGAGGGAGGAATTAACACCCTTTACCTTAATGGGGCCAGGCCAGGATGTCACCTGGCCACACACCTACTGCTGGAGCAGTGTGGGGAGGGGAGGAGTGGGTTTATTCCCCACCCTTCGTTCCCTGTCCCACTGGCAGGGATTGCAGCCATACCAGCATGACCCCATTAAGGTTAAGGGGGCAGAGAAAGGATTAATTCCTCCCCTCCCCCCATACCAGGGACTGCAGCTTGGGCAGATCAGCCCCCCTCCATTTTCCCTTCCACGGGGTGGGGGGTGGGCTCTGTAAAATGCTGGAGGGGGAGTCTTCTCCCTCCTCCTCCCACCCACCCTCACCACTGCAGGGCAGGGAGGAGAACTCTGTGCAGTGCTGCCTAGCCCCAGAGAAGGACTCTTTCCCATCCTCCTCTGCCCACTCCTCCCCACCCCATGGTGGGAGGGGACGCTCTGTGCAGCGCTGCCCTGCCCTGCCCAGCCTGGGTGTGGCGAGTGGCCCAGCCCTGGTTGAGGCAGCTGCCTGTGCCCAGGCTGGGCCAGTGGGGTGGTGCTCTCCCCAGTAACTGCACCTCAGACAGGGAAGCTGAACCCTGTCAGTGAGTGCAGCCTGGCCTGTCATGCATAGGCGGTGGCTGGCCAGGCAGTGAGGTACCTGGGCTGGCTCAGAGGCACCACAGGGGATCATGTATCCACAACAAGTTCTCACATTAGGTGGCTGCCAGGCTCCGGGCCCAGTGGTGCTTCTGAGCCAGCCCAGATAGCCAGCTGCCGCCCATGTGTGCCGGGTCAGGCTGCACTCATTGACAAGGCTCAGCTTCCCTGTCTGAGCTGCAGCCACCGAGGAGGCCCCCACCCTCATGGCCTTGCCCAGGCATATGCAGCTGCCTTGGCCAGGGCTGAGCGGGATGGGGCTGGGCTGGGCTGTGGGGGCAGGACCTTCCCCAGTGGTTGCAGCTGAGTGACAGCTGCTCCTCATGCCCAGGCTGGGTTGGGCCAGGCAGAGGCCCCCTCCCCACCCCACAGGAAGGGACGGGGGAGGTGGAGGTGTAAGAGTCCTCCTCTGGGGCTGGGCAGTGGTGCATAGAATCCCCCCACCCTACCCCACAGTAGTGGGAGACAGTGAGGAGGAAGAGGGAGAAGAGTCCCTCTGTGGGGCCAGGCAGTGTGGCTCTGAGCTCCCCTCCCCTTCCTGTGGTGGTGGGGGAGGAGGAGGAGGGGGAAGAGTCCCTTTCCAGCACTGCACAAAGCCCCCCCCTCCCCATCCCATGGCAGTAGGGGAGAGGGGGAAGGAGGAAGGGGGGGGGGAAGAGTTCCCCTCTGGGACCAGGCAGTAGAGTTGTGTGCCCAGATTGCTCTCAGCTGTCAGGGAGTCATTGCTTTGGGCAGGGCTCTCCCCCTCTTACTTCCCCACCCCTGTCTGGCCATGCCCCCATCTGGCCAGGCTCTCTCTTCTCCCACCCTCTGAACTCTGCAGGCGAAGGTGGGGGTTTAAACCCATCCTCAATCATACTCGGGCCTGATGGGGCCTGGTCATGCCCTACCCCCTGTTCACCCACTCCTCAAGCTCAGCTTCCCTGCAGAAGGGAAGGGAGGGCTGCTCTGCATCCCTGGGCTTCTGGCCTGAGCCACTTCAGGCATGTACCTGCATTTCCAAAATGACATGTGGATGTCTGTCCAGTTGTAAATCAGTTCACTCTCTGTGGTTAGACTGATCATATGAGGGGTGTGGAGAAGGGAAGGGGAGAAGCAGCATTTAACTGCTACCTCAACAAAAATAATGGAGTGGATACATCTTGCCCTCCCTGCATTCCTAAATGGGAAGGCGATTTTCTGACTGAAGGGGATTGTCTGTAACAAAGAGAACTCATCCAGGGAAACTTTTTAAGAAGGGCCAAAAAACAAGCTAATAGCTCATTTTCAGGAGAGTGTCCTTTTTTTCTGCAGGGCTGTGATCCTTGTGATTCAAAGGCAAAACAGTGTTCATATCATCAGGCCAGTTAGGTAAGTATTGTGTGGATAAATAGAGTGCTTCACTTGCCAGAACTGATGGTTCCTTAATCTTCACAAGTTTAGTTAATCACAGTAAATTAAAAAGAAATCACAGGAGGGTAGGATTCCATTACTCCGTGTGGTAGGCTATAAGTTTCATTCTATGGAAAGAAAGATGCCTGCTGGAGTGGTGGATATTTTGTTAGACTATGCAGCATAAGAATACTCTACTACCATTAAGTTCAAGTGAGGGGCAGAGTCTGGAGTCTGTAACTTGCAAAGCTGTGCTCTGATAACATTTGTGTTTTTCTTCTAGTGATTCCTTGGAATAAACATTATCTTGGAAAGAGCATCAGCTAGGGGAAGAAATATACTCAATGTTACGGTGACACCTTAATATCTTTTTATCAGTCATTGATATATTAACATTTCACTGTGGCTAATTTTTTTCATGGACAGATGGAAGTCCATATTACTGCATAGGAGTGGGGCACTTCCTTGGGCCAAATAATTATCTATCCAGTTTTCAATTAGCAAAGACTGCCAATTATCTGGAGTGGCTTTTCTTTTAATTATGCAGTTATTAGGGCAGCTAGGTAGCTAGCCTGGAGGGGGAAGAGAACTCAACTGCTTGGGTGAATCCTTATTATGAAAACCCATAAAAACAAATATAATACAAGAAGTCATATGATGAAAGACTGTGCGAGAGGGAGACAGATAACAGATCAGCAAGATGCTGTTAGATAATCTACCTGAGGCACAAACCATCTTTCTACTGACATGATCATTAATAAATATTTTTAAAATATCAGACTGGCAGATTGTGGCACAGAGACTGAAGAAAAGAAAAAAAGAGACAGACAGCCTTTTGGCAGCCTTCAGTCCACTGACAGTATATTTATTTTTTTTAATTTTTAAAGCAATCTTGTACTTTTGAGGGGTCTATTGGTTCTTTATTCAATCTGCAAATGTAGAGGTCTTTCATTAATACCAGGTGGCAGAAGCATGCCATGAAGACTGATTTATTAATTGTCTCTCAGTTGTCATCTTGTTTTCTCTTCTTTTTACTTTATCTAGTCTTTTGTAAGTTGATATTATCTGAAGATATTTTTTCCATAATTATAACCACCTCCTTTTTCCTAATAGTCCAGCTATGTATATTATAAAGAACTGTATTGATCTAGGTTGTTTTTTCAAGCTTATCTTTTACAGTGAGTTTTTCTTTATGCTAGATTTTCTGTCTTGTAGCTATTGTTGTGCTTACCACAATCTACCTTTACTCTCCAGTTCTCAAGAAAGAGGAACGGAGGTTTATAATTAGATATGCTGCTGGAGCATTTTAAAATACTTACGGGAGCTTTTCATGGTTGAGGGAAGTGGTGTGTTCTTTTCTTAATTTTTTCCCCCCATCCTGGAGCATTTCAGTAAAAAAAATTAGTGGGAAATGTGAACCTCCCTTTATTAATAAAGGAGAAAGGAAAATTAGTGTTCTGACTTCACTTAGCAAATTCACATCTTCACTTACATCCCAATCCAGCAGAGTACTTCATCTTTAAGTACATAAATATGGAACCTTGTTGATCCAGCTAATAATGTTTGCTGGATCAGGGCCTTAATTATATGTATGGTGAGTGCTGATGTTAATGGAAGCAGGGGAGAGTTGAAATAAAAATATCTGTAGTTGCAAAAATGCCTTTTTAAAGAGGACTCTAATTCCAAAATAATAGACATGAGAATTTAAATTTTAGGTAGTTCCCTAGAATGTTAAAACACCGGTAGATTTTTCTAAGAAAGCTGTATTTTAGATAACTGGCTGCATGATGCCACAGCATGTTGTAAATGTAGAGACACATTTTAAATTTTATTTTATGTGGAATCTTTTCAAGTTTACTCCCCTTAGACTATAGCATGATGGAGTAAACACCTGGTAATTGATGTAATTTACTGCAAATAAAAAGGCACTTGTGAGCAGTGCTTTGTTGTACAATGTAAGCTGTGGTTTGTTCATTTGTTCCAAGGGGTTTTTTAAATGCTGTCCTGTAAGTGTCATCATTTCACAATGTTCCTCTTCTTCAGAGGACGGAAGAGATAAACTATGGCCTTGTGAACCCTGGGCAAGAGTTCTTGATTGCCTGCATATATACATGATGTCTAAAGGAGCTGTAAACTAGGGGGAAAGCAATGAAGTTACCACTTTTGCCCAAGTACAAAAGAAGAATTGGTTAAAAAAGAGATAATATGCATTGACAATTGCATCTTTTATTTAGTTCATTTCTATTTACACAATACATTATTGGTTAAGCTGTTCCAAACCCATTTTAAATCATATTGTCACCATAAACATGTGAAAGAATGTAAAATGGAACTAAACAAACAGCAGACAGCCAGGAAGCTTTTAGTTAAAAGAAAGGATGTAAAGCTTGGGTAAATGGATTTCATAAGTTTTGGATGACCTAAACTCTCTTTTGGTAGTCTTGTCCTGCCCTACCTCCAACCAAATTACTGAGAATAACTCAACATTTCCAAAGAAAGTAATCGGGAATCATGAGTTAGGCCCCATAAGCACAAGGGGGTTCTCTTTATTTATTTTTTAATTCACATTCTTAAGCTTCTTCTCAGTGGCCATGAAGATCCAAAATTAACTTTTTAATAATAAATGCTACTTTTCCAAGGTGAGGATTCCATGTCCCCAAGAGCAGGGTTGTCATGGAAAACAACAAATATTACATGATTCATGCTAAAGTCTAGAGAACCTTGGTAAATCTGCAGCTTTTGCCAACACTGTTTTTTTCCTAGTATTGCTGTTATGAACCATGTACAGGGGTCACCATAAGATCATAATTATTTTATGAAAGTAGATGATACATAGTGGCCATATCTACGAGGCACTAACTGTGGAGTCGTTACTGCACAGTCATTTAGTACTTGTATGAATAAGTACTAAATGACTGCCCAGTAACTAGAGTTACTGTGTAGTAACATCACTGAATGGCTTTTAGGTGATGCTGAGTGCACAGTAGCTCATTATTACTGCGCAGTAGCGTTGTGTCACACTTTCTGCCATGTGATGCTACTGCACAGTAGTAATGAGCTACTGTGCAGTCAGAGTCTTGTGTAGACACGGCCAGTATTAGCGGTTCCTTAGGGAAGCAAAATTCAAACAACTGTAATAGAAGGGCTGTGCCATACTTTACAGACATTTGGTAGGTTATTTAATTTACCCTATCACCAGTTGTCTTGCAAGTCATTCTTTTGCAAACAAACACCACCAATGCTATCTTTTCTTTTACGTTTGGCTGGTGAAATACTAGAGGCAGTGGCAGCTTTATCAAATGAGCCAGGATTTCATTGAATATCTCCACTGAAAGAACTGTGATAACAACTCCATTAACTTCAAGGGGAGCAAAGTGAGGTCAATGATAAACTCTTGACAAAATCTTGCCCCAGAATGTTAAGAACATTTTACCAATACAGCATGCTGACTTATTTTGTTGCCCCCAAATATGCAAATGATGTATTCTGCCTAGGTAAGACTCCACTTCTTTTCCCTAAACCCAGAGGTATTGGGAGAGCCAGATCATGCATAGGCAAAAACTGATTGAGTGAAATACGAATAAGGACTTCAGGACTTTGTCTGAGAAATAGATCTTGATGGTGCAGGAGGTAGATGCTGCTTACTAGGACCTGGAAAATGAATGATGGCCTCTGGTTGCTATTGATTTTGCAATTGCCTGACATCCTTCAACTTCATCCTTCAACAAAACAATGTATTAGTTATTTTGGAGGGACTGGTAAAAGATTTTTGGAATAACATGACTGTAGACTGTACAGGAGTATATTGGCTGATACTATAAATGACAATATTGCAAAATAAAAGCCCCAATATACCTCTCAACGAAGTCAAAAATAGTTTGTTCCATTAACTTGAGTTGAATCAAACTTTGTAACTAGCATTTATTTATTAGCATGTTAAAATGCTTTCGTAATTAGGCTTTGGTACAATAGCTGAATCTTTTGAGGTGGAAGTTTTCTTGTTTACAACTTGCAAACCAACTCATCTGCATTGTGTTGTATCGAGGTAGTGTATGTGCTAAGCTAATTACATTATAATGATTAAGGTGCGACATATTTGTGGGGATTAATGACTGTCTGGGAGGAGCTGATAGCCCAAGGTACAGGCAAAGGTCATTAACACCAGTTGGCTATTAATTCAAAGGAAAAACTCTGTACCTAAGTACATGCTGCTTATAAGAGATGATGCTATTATAAGAGGAGGGAAGAAATTTGAGGCATGGTTGATGGGGGTGGGTGGGAAGGAGACAAATTATAGGCATATGGATTTTTCAGTATAATACAGTATTAATTAGGTATGTACATAGCACAGTTGTCGATTTAAGCAATCCATTTCTTTCTATCATCTCTTAACATTTTTTTCAGGTTATACTGAGCTCATCAAAAAAGGCTCATTTTTTGGTTAAGTTCCACTTTTCTTAACAATGCCTGAAATGCTACCCATCATAACATTTTCTTTTATTTAAGTATATTACTAACATGTATTTTATAGGAGAGTTTAAAAAAAAAAAAAAGCCCCTCCCTCCCAAAAAAAAGAAGAAATTAATCTAGGGTTTGCCAAGCAGTCAAGTGACTGATCAAATATTGTCATTTGGTTTGCATATTTTTTGACTAGTCAAAGATTATAGCAATCTTACAAAAAACCTACGGTTCTTGTAGTTTTCTTGACAGAAATATGATTTTTTAAATTGTCTTTTGACACATTTCTTAATGAAACAATTGTGCTTTTTCTCTGTATTATTTGGACCCATTAGCAATTTTTAAACAATTTTTTATCAATATATTTGACCAGTCAGTTGACCAAACTTTATTTGACTGGTCAAATACTCAACCCTAAATTAATTCAAATGGGAAAAGATGCAACTAATTCACTAAAACTTCAAGGATTTGCTGCCTAAAAATACCATGCTTGTTGCACAGTACTGTTACTAGGTATGCTATAGAAAAATATGTGATTTAGTAGAATGCTAATTTAGACTTTCAGTTTCAATCATCATTTTACTGTTGCATGTATTAGTGGCTGAATATATAAATACTACATAAATTTATGACTAAAGCAATACAGATTTAAAATAAAATGAGTTCAGTAAGGCCTCAATTCAGAAAAGCAATTGAGCTCCATTAAATCATGGAGTTTTAAGTAATTGTTTCCATAGGGATGAAGTATGCACTTAAAGTGATTTCCTAAGTAGGGGTATGTTTTTGAATTTGGGCCTAAATAATTAATTAGTGGCAAAAGCTGTGGTCAGTATAAATTTTTGAAGTGCAAGAAATTTCCCAGCCTATTTCTGATAACTGGAAAAATGTTAGTTGTTTATTAGCACTTGTCTTTCAAATTCTCTATATGAAAGCAAGTTAGACTATGTGTGCGAGGGTTACCATATGTCTGGGTTTTTCCAGACATGTCCTCTTTTTGGGTCCTCCCATCTCCATCCAAATGGTTTTTTGGACAAATGTTCAGGATTTTGCTTTGCCTCTGCTCAGCATCAAAGCTTTTCCCAGCATGTCCTGGTTTGCCCCAGCAAGAAGCTGCTTGGGGTTATGGGGAGCGTGTGCGTGTGCATGCACGCACGCACTTGGGAGTGAAGGGCATCGGGGAGGTGGGGGACTACAGATCATGAACATGGTGTGCAGACAGGGCCAGGTAGCTGCAGGTCGGGAGTGAGGGGTATCAGCAGGGACTGGAAATATGGTAACCCTTGTATGTGCTATCAACGCCAATAGAAAACAATATCTGACATTTTGGCATTCAGTGGTGTTTAGAAGAGCAGAAGGCTTATGCTGGGAGACCTGAAATTCTCAAGAACCCCCCATATCTGACAGTCCTCTTTAAATAAAATTGTAAACTAATTCTTGTGCATGCTGAAACCACATTAAACACCAGAACCATAAATATAGGCATGTTTACCTGATGCTTTTGAGGCCATCAGGTAACAGTCAGAGTTGAGTTGTGTTGCAGTGTTATGCTGCCACTGTAAAGTTAAAACTAAGTCTTTCCTTCAGAATGAGGGACATAGCTAGACCTTTAGGTAATTGCCATAAATTTTTAAAATGAATTATTATTAAACCAGAGAGACCTGGACTCACCTGACTAGAATTATGCCAATATTATTGCTTGACATTAGTTAAGAGCTTGAATTCACTGATATAAAATGCAGTATATTATCTTAGGATAAAGTCTTGGGGGAGCACTTACATTTTCAAACAATGACTAATGAAGATTTTTGGTGTACACACAGAATAAATGGAAAGGATCTGATTTTCCAGAATTGTTGATCGTCATGTCTATTAAAGTGTTAATACTTTCTATGAATCCCAGTATGATGGGTGTGATGAATGAATAACCAAAAAAGAAAATCCACCAAAAACAGCAAAACAAGACAACTTGGAGGGAGGAGGTGAAGATAAGTCAAAGAAATAGGAAACACGTTGAAGGGGAAAATAGAGATAGATGCACATACCCATTAGCCATTCAATAATCTGGTTTATACATAACTGATGGTTTGGTGGGGGAAATCCTGGATTCTGCTGGGATACTTGTGCTGAATTCAGAAGAAGCCTGGGACACTCATCTGGCACCACATAGGATTGGGTCTTTACCATGTTGGCTATTTTCTCATGGAATGCCTCTGCATTGTTTACGACCAGCAAACAAACATGATTCTTAAGGAATCTTCATGTTTAAAATCTCTTAGGTAAAACTGGATGCATTCCTTGAATACTTCAATACTTAAAAAAATATTTAACCAAAAGAGATTCAAATAAAATTGAAAACTTCACTTTTATGATTTTTAAATTTCCTTTCTTTGTTAATAATAAAAAATTATTGGCTAAAAGCAATTATAGCCTGAATAATAATCTTAACATTTAACCAAATGTGCTCTCTAATTTTACTTGTTTTCAACCATGTGGCTTCAGGTCTCTTTGACTTAAAGCACACTGATAGTGTCAGTGACGTGCGCAGTGTTGAACTCAATGAAAATTACTGCATTCCTTAAAATTGGCCAGCCTTGTTATGATGGCCCAGAACTGTGGACCTATCAATGCAGTCTTCTGCTGAAGTTAAAAACTAATCTAAGATTATTTTGGGGTGATGACAAGGTTGGAAAATGGAAGAATACATCAAACCTGTGAAATTGATTTACAACACCACTAAATGTTGAAGTCAGTGGGACTTAAGTGTTTTTTAATTATGGAGGGACTTAAGATGGCAATTCAAGCTAGGCACTTTGCCAAATCTGTTTTGATTATGTTATGTTTGAGAGACTAGTGGTGAAATTTTCTAAAGTGCATACATGATTTAAAAGTTTCAGTAGGATCCTCAGTCTCAGTTTCTAAAGTGGTTTAACTACTTAGTCTCCTAGAGTGTCTGTATGAGTTCTTGGGGGGAATGGAGGGGGCATTTTAATTACAGCAGCTCTCGGGAGCAGCAAGGCAGCAGCCCTGGACTTCAGGAGGGCAGATTTCAATGAGGTAAGGAGAATAGCTGGGGAGACACTGAGGTCCTGGAGGGGAGGGGAGTCGGGTGTCCAGGAAGACTGGTTGTTTCTTAAGGAGACAATCCTCCAAGCCCAAAAGGAGGTAATCCCAATGCAGATCAAAGCGGGTAGGAGGCTGTGAAAGCCCCCATGGCTCACCAAAAGCATACAGGAACGTCTTCTAGCTAAAAGGAGGCGTACACCCAATGGAAGGGAGGGGCCATCACCAGGGAGGACTATACCTCGGTTACTCAGGGCTGTAGGGGGGTGGTCAGGAAGGCCAAGGTGGCGATGGAACTGGGACTAGCTACCCAGATCAAGGACAACAAGAAGTCCTTTTTTAAATACATAGGTGGTAAAAAGAAGGTAACATGGGGCCTTGGCAGGACACGCTAGGAAATCTGGTCATCACACCAGAAAGCAAAGCTAACTTATTTAACAATTTCTTTGCCTGCATTTTTCTAAGCAGGGACCGGGCTACACCCCCCGTCCTCCCCACTGGGACCCCCGTAGGTCCCAGGGGAGGCGCACCCAGGCCTAGGGGCAGTGAGGATCTAGTCAAGGAACTTCTGAAGGGACTGGACATATTTAAATCAGCAGGTCCTGATGATCTCTACCCCAGAGTGCTGAGGGAATTAGCAGAGGTCATTGTGGGACCCCTGGCACGGCTTTACGAGCACTCATGGTACTCTGGCAAGGTGCTAGAGGATTGGAAAAGGGCCAATGTTCCCATTTTCAAAAAAAGGGAGGAAGGAGGACCTAGGAAACTATAGGCCCGTCAGTCTTACCTTGACCCTGGGTAAGCTTTTTGAGACAGTTATACTGCTGCATGTCTGTGAGGGGTCAGCAGGGGAGATTATGCTCAGGGACAACCAACACGGCTTCATTAGAGGCAAGTCCTGTTAGACTAACCTGGTGGCATTGTATGACCAGGTCACAAAATCCTTAGACACAGGCGTAGCTGTGGACATGGTCTTTCTGGCTTTTAGGAAGGCCTTCAACACTGTCTCTCACCCCATTCTCACTAAAAAACTAGGGCACTGTGGCGTCAACACCTACACAGTCAAATGGGTCACTAGTTGGCTTGAGGGCAGCACCCAGAGAGTGGTGGTGGACAGGTCTTATTCAACCTGGAGGGATGTGGGCAGTGGGGTTCCGCAGAGCTCAGTCCTCAGGCCTGCACTGTTCAACATCTTCATCAGCGACTTGGACGAGGGTGTAAAAAGCACTCTGTTCAAATTCACAGATGACACTAAGATGTGGGGAGAAGTGGGCACACTAGAAGGGAGGAATAGGCTGCAATTGGACCTAGACCGGTTACAGGGGTGGGCAGAGGAGAACAGGATAGGTTTCAACACTGACAAGTGCAAGGTACTGCATTTGGGGAGGAAGAACCAGCACCATTCCTACAGGCTGGGGAACTCCCTTCTCATCAGTGTGGAGGCAGAAAAGGATCTTGGAGTCATCATTGATGCCAAGATGTACATGGGCCCACAGTGTGGGGATGCAGTCAGGAAGGCCAACCATATCTTGTCGTGCATCCACAGATGCATCTCGAGCAGGTCCAAGGAGGTGATCCTCCACCTCTATGTGACACTGGTCAGGCCGCAGTTGGAGTACTGCATCCAGTTCTGGGCGCCGCACTTCAGGAGGAATCTGGACAACAAGGAGAGGGTCCAGAGGAGGGCCACTCACATGATCGGGGGCAGCAGGGCAGGCCCTAGGAGGAGAGGTTAAGGGACCTGAACCTGTTCAGCATCTACAAGAGAAGGCTGAGGGGGGATCTAGTTGCTGTTTACAAACTAGTCAGGGGGGACCAACAGGCATTGGGGGAGTCCATGTTCCCCCGAGCACTACCAGGACTGACTAGAAATAATGGTCACAAGCTGGCAGAGGGTAGATTTAGGCTAGGTATCAGGAGGCGCTATTTCACTGTCAGGGTGGCTAGGATCTGGAACCAACTTTCAGGAGAAGTGGTGCTGGCTCCTACCCTGGGGGTCTTTAAGAGGAGGCTAGATGAACACCTTGCCTGGGTTGTTTGACCCCACTACTCTTTGCTGCCATGGCAGGGAGTTGGACTTGATCTGCTCAGGTCCCTTCCAACACTACCAACTATGAAACTATAATTAAAATGCCTGCAATGTCTTGTGCATTCAGCATCCCATGCTTCAAAATGGTGGCGCGAGGGCTCATCTAATAAGTGCCCCCACCACGATTTTGCAATGGGGTTACACTGAATACATGTGATGGCAAAGCTTCTGGAGCATTCTAATTGGGACGCTTCAGCAGACTAGATTCATCAAGCACGTCAATGCAGGTATCCCACACAGGTACAGGCACTGCTAAATCCCATGGACTTTCAATGAGACATGCCTAAAAACCTGAGTCAGTTTTAGAAAGTAACTTGGGTATTACTGAAAATTTTCTTGTGTATCAAATGTTATTGAACCATTTTTTTTTTAATGTTTTCCTAGTCAATCCCCCTTAAACTTAATTAACTTGTGATACAGCTAATCTCATTCAAACTAAGTGTTTCCAGGCTCCAGAATACACATTTAATGTTAACAAAGCTGAAGTGAGACTGTTTGGTTGCATAACTCCCCTGTTCAACTATTTTTCAAAATGTATATTATACTGTATGTGGAAATCTGATTTCTATTCCTCTGCATTTTGGGGTTGTTTTGATTGCAAAGTTAAAAAAAAAAATCAGACACCACTTATGTAAATATAAAACATAATATGGCTATTGATAATGCTTAATCTATATAAATTATTCCCTAACTTTTTATCAGGTATGTCTTAAACCTATTTTGTGAAGACACCCATTTTTCTTACTGCACTATCTAGGAGGAATACTTTTCCCTGGCATGAGGAAAACATGTTTGAGTTGTCCTTCTCTGTTTTAGCTAGTTTTCCCTGTGCTTCCACTTGCTCTGATAGCTAAGACTATGCTTAGAGCTTTTCTGTGGCTCCCTTTGAACTCTCTACATTAAGACCCATGGTAATTAAAGCATTATTGGTGAAAGAATAAAAACAAATACTCCCACTACAGAATTTAAACTATCTGCAATTTAGTTTTTCAGCAACAAATGCACTATTTGTGAACTATCTGATGGTGTAAAATGGTATAATAGTTTTCTTGGACTGCAAACATAATGCTATAATCCTAAACTCATGTTGTCAGGGTCTTTATGCCATCATGTATTTCTGCTGTATACCCATAATGTGATATCCCTCCATGAAGTACTTATCTTGCTCTTAGGACAGTATTTATAGCTGGATTTGTTTAATGAGGCAAATAGTTTGTCTTACCGATTTCTGCTGCTACATTTTTCTGCTTAGTTTGTTATATTTGGTTATGCCATATGGACAAGTTTAGTCCATGTATTAGTTTGCAAATATTAATACAAATGATTTTAAGAAGCTGAAAATTGGAAATTCTAGCACTCTCTTCATTTTACTTTGGTGGTAGGATATTCATCAAGCTAATACCACATTTACATGGGGAATTTATCTTCTACTGAATTAAATGTTAAAATGTTTAATGCTGTTACACTTTCTCCTTAATTTCTAGTCAACATTAGAATGCATTATAGCTGTTTGCAAACACTGGTACATATCATTTGAGCAAAGAAAATTAGGTTAGCCATGTTAGTCTGAAGTCAAGTAGAAGGCAGGGTAGTTTTTCTACCTTATAGAAACCCTATCACATGAAACACTGTTGATCAAAATAACTTATTTTAAGATTATTAACCTTCTGGGGGTGTGAATGGTTTGGCTTTTCAAAAGTATGCGACTAATGGTTTGGCTTTTCAACAGAACAGATGTTCGGTGCACATAAACGAGTTTGAAAATGGCTGAAACCAGTTTGTGATAAACGTGGTTAAATGTAGTTGTCAGACTTAACTGATTTTGGTCAAACCAGTTTATGTAATATCTGTCCCACTTTAAGATAAATTAGAGTCCCCCAGAATCCCAGCATGCTCTCTGGGCTGGCCAGGGCTTTCTGCTCCACAGCAGGGCTGGCCCCTTCCCTCTGCTCCCTGGCTGCAGCTCTGGCAGAGACTTGCAGGCTGCTCCCTTCCCCTCCTCGTCCCCACTCCCTGCCAAGCAGGAATTCTCCCCTCCCTTTTGCCTTGCTGTGAGGTATCTGTGCATTAGCTAGCAGACCACATGCTAACAGGTAGCTGATAACTCCTCTCTGTTGTTTTCTTAATGGGGTGATAAACGCTGTTATCAGTTGCTGGGCTAATCAGAGTGTCCTGCCAGGGCCTGGCTGCCCCACCCTCCTTTCAACTCAGTGCTGTGAAAGTGAAGTGGGGGACTGCTCTAATGCCCCCTGGCTTCTAGCCTGAGCCTCTGCAGACATGTGCCTGCATTTCTGAAATGAAAAGGGAATGTCTATTCACCTCCCAAATGAGTTCAAGCTTTGCAGGTTAGACTAACCTGAAAAGACTGAATCAATCTAGGTTCAGGCTTTTTGAACGTCTGTCCCTAGCCTTAAGTGTAAAGGTTTTAAAAGCACCTAAATGGCTTAGCTTGTTAATACCCATTTTTCATTTGTGATTTAAGAGCTTAAATGCCATTAAGTTTTTCAAAGGTAACAATTTTTGATAATTACCTTCAGATTCATAATTCTGGCCTACATGATAAAGTTTTCCAGCACCACTATGTCAGCTAGGGGTGTGAAAAGATGTAGTTATGGTAGCAAAACGTCTTCTATGAATTCAACTATGCAGAAAAGGGCTTCTGCTGAGACTATGGATTCTTATCTCATCATCTGGACTAACTTTTATAACCTTATGTCCCTCAGTGGCTGCTTTGTTTATCCCTTTGATCTCTTCTATCCACTTTTGCCTCCCCCAACAGTGCCCTCTTCTTTCCTCTTCCTTTCCTTATCCTTTGTATTTAAATGTATTTTTTTCTTTCTATTTAGTACTTCTCCCTGCTCTCTCTGCAAGTTCATTAATAGCATCTGATGAAATGGGCTATAACCTATGACAGATTAAGCCTTCCTGAACCAGTTCGTCTGTAAGGTGTTAGGCCCTGGATTCTGCCTAACTTGAGTAAAATAGCTATGTAGTTAGGTGATGTAACCAAACCACCAGCACAAAAATATTTTGCGTGATTCCACTAGGGGGCTCTGCCAACATGCCTATGTTGGCATAACTATAGTGGCAACAGCTCTATAATATTGACAGGCCCCAAACTTGTTTTGGTTTAAGTAAACCTGTAATTTTAGACCAGCCTGATTTAAACTAGAGTCAAATGCTGCATGGACAATTATGCCACTATGTTATGCTGTGCTGGGCAGAAACCCATAGTAGGTCTGAATGAGCTAGCTTGGATACCAGAAGCAGTGTAGTCATATTAATGGAGTGCTTCATCCAGTCTAAGTAGTGCATCTGAGAAGTTTGGCATGTGAGCATGGGTACAGTCCTGTACTAACACCATTATGTAGTTACAAAATGCCTTGTCTATGGTAGTAACTAAATGTTGTTTTGTATTAATTACTTCAGTTGCATATAGATGTCATCAAAATTAGAGACTGTTTTCTACAAAATAGAAATGCTGTATTTCCTGTGTCCATCTGGTCTCATGGCAGCTATATGTAAAAGACCTTTATGAGGTGGATTCCTTTCCAGTACTGAGAATGAACTACATATTTTTCTTACCTTATGCCATTTCATTTTGCAGTTGCAAATAAAGCTATAATATAAAAAGTGTTGCATGTAAAACTGCTTGATTTTTACAGGCTAGTAAATAAATGTCCTTCGGCAATTCTGTATCTTCTCCTAATAAAGTTAAATTCAGTGTATAGCATTACACGTGACAGGGAATTACTTTTATCTCAAACCTGGTCTGTTAAATTGTTTTGCTAGTTGCATACAGTTGGATGTTCAAAGTTTACTGACAAATTTAACAGCAATTTAAGTAACTGGGGGAGGGGGAGATAGGATTGAGGAGGGTGTCCAGTGGGTCCACAGAGGGGAGTTGGCAAGGCTGGGGAGCTAGTTGGTTGGTGTGCTGGGAGGTAGGTTTGTCCATCGGAGGATGTAAAAATAGCCCATTTAGGGTTGGGGGTAGAGGTGAGAATAGCACAGTCCTGTGGCTGGGCTGTTCTGAGAACATGTGCAGGAATTTGAGATGCCAGACCAATAACTTAATCTTGATCTAAGTTAGCTCCCCTGAGGAGGTGCACTAACTTAGATTAAGAGTGCCATTTTTGGGGGTGATTTTAAGTCCTCCTCTGAATGTCTGTGACTGGGAATTTAGATCAATCTAAAGCTGGTTAGGATGATCTAAACATTAGAATCTTAACATTTGTTCTTGCTACTGCCATTTTTTTTCTACTTTACAATTAATTTTTTTTAGAGAGAGCACTGCATTTGTGCATTGTTTTTTTCTTCTTTATAACAGGTCAGCACTCAGAACAGGGCCCAGTCATTGCTCATTTTCACACCTTTGGCTACAGTAGTTGTCATATGAGGTGTTCATCATCCAATGTCTCCAACTGTGCATTCAATTTAAAATGAAAGGGAATTCCATCAGCATATTTTATTTGAATAGTTAATAATCAGGTTATAGTATTATTTAATATAAGTTATTATACATTGATTGTATTGTCTACACTGTATATATTGGACCAGATTTTTGGTAATATGCTGCATCTTGCCTTGGGATATTCTTATTAAGAAGGAAACTGCACACCAACATACTTGGTCCATACTGAGTGGATAGGAACAAAACATAATATTCATTAATGACACATAAGCAATTACAGAATTCAAAGAAAATCCTTTGGGAATTAATATTTAAAATCTCAGGTAAACATCTGAGTTCCTGAAGTTATTTTTTCCAGGCATTGCAAGAAAAAAAGACTAAGAATCATCATCTGTTTCCTGTCCTCAAAGCAAAACCTGCATACTGAATAGCTGAGTGACAAGCAATCTGGCCTATCCATATGACCATATTGTTTTCCTCCCCTAATTAGCCTGGTCCTTACTGTGCCGATGAGGAAACAGATGCACTGAGCAGCAAATTACCTTCATCTCGCCTCTGAACAAAAAAGACATAGCACTTAATTGACTCATTTGATTTCTGGCAATTCAGAGCAAGCAAAGTGGAAATATTTAAAAGTGGCACTTCACTTTTTGTAAAGGGGGAAAATATGTTGTATGTGTATATGCATGTATATGCATGTATATGTGTATAATAAATACAGCTGTAGAATTTAAACTGCAGTGGAGTTTAGGAGTCTAAATTTTTTTTATTTGACATTTGCTCATGAACCTCCCTTTCCCTCCCCTGAGAACAGTAGGTTTTGGTGGTTGATCTAAAGGCTATTACAGTACTGGTGAAACTTTCCTGTACTCGAGTGGCCTTAGATTTGGATCCTTAATTGATGTGGCTACAAATTTAGATCCATTAATCTAGCAAATTATAGAAGGTTTTAAAAATCTCTTCAGCATATTGTCATGCCTCTGTCATTGGAGACTTTGGAAATTTGTCAGTGGGCTTTCTACTGAAAGTTAAATCAATAATGTGGTATTTGGTTCAAGTTAGTGTAACTTTTTATATGTTTCACACAAATCCTGGCCTGGGACAGGGGTAGTCATAAACATTAGGGGGGTGTGAAACTTTGGTCACTGATTTGATTCAGAGAAGATTTGGCCCGATTTGGAGGCTGAATCACTGAATCTGAATCAAATTGGAAGAAGAAAATCCCTTCAAATCTATTTGGAAAAGATTCAGAAAATAATTTGGAGATTCGGAAGGCAGTCTTTCAGGGGAACAGAAACTGAGAAGAGGAAGGGGGAGCAGGTGGGGAAAGACTGACATCTGTAGCTGGCCAGTGACTGTGATTTTTACCTGAGTCCCCTTCCAATCACAGTGCTCTGGGGGAGGGATGTAGAAACAGCATATAACCTTCTGTTTGCAGCTTTTCTGTCTCTCTTGTGAGCTGTTTCTGCCTGAGGAAAAGAGGGCTGGGTGGCTGGCCCAGACACAGGTGGGCAGGTGAAGTTCTAACTGGCATCAGGAAGGCCCCCTGTTACAGGCTACCAACCCTGCTGTTTTCATCCAAATCTGCTTTAACACACACACGACACGAGTTTTGCTTTCAGCAGTTTGAGGTGCAGTTTCCCCAGAAACCCCTGTACCTATCCCCTTGAAACTTTGCAGGCTTCATGCCCTCAGAAAGGGCTATCATACCTCCTATTTTCATCTAAATTTGCCCCAAAATGACAAGATTATAGCTATTTTGGTGATTCCCCATTATAGTCTATGGCTGAATCACCGAATTGCGCCAAATCAGCGCCAAATCTTCCGAAGCTGATTCAGCCAAATTGATTTGGGACGGTGATTGGAATCTCCAGATCAAATCATGGTCCTCTGAATCAGCCAAATCTGAATCCAAATCGAAGATTCCCTACTTGCACAGGCCTAATAAATACCACTTGGGGAATTTCTTCTCTCAGACATATAAGCCAAACACCACTGTTTATCTACTAGGGAACAAATCTGCTTCTAGGATTGAAGGGTGCCTATACAGGGTGCCTCTTGGGAGCTGCTCTAATTAAAATGCCCACAACATCTTGTGTATTCAGTGTCCTGCATTTCTAAATGGTGGTGGGGGTACTTTAACTAACGCACATTTGATAAGCTTTAGTTAAAGTGCCCCTGCTAACATTTTGAAATGTGGGACTCTGAGTACATGAGGTGCTCCAGCAGACCCAATTAATCGAGTGTGTTTTGACATGTTTTAATCAGAATGCTTTGAAGCATGTGTTAAAGTTCCTCATATGATTAAGTAGAGACCTTGCTGTCTGCCACAGCTGTCTTAGAACTACAAAAGAAGCTCCCTTAAATTGCCACCTGAAGAAAGCTGCACAACTAATGTATTAATCTGGAGAGCAGAACTTAACTTTTTCATTTGCAAACGAAATGAAGGGACATGTTTAACAGTACCCTCCAATGAGGGAAGCAGAAAACCAGAAAACCTCTTCCAAGAGCCATCTATTAGCTTAGTATTGTGGCTTCTGAAATTTCTCTAAATATGTTTAACAAGTAGTTATTACTTCTGACTAAATTATTTATCAGTCCATCCATTCTTTTATCTACCCTTTCTTGGGAAGAATTTGTTGTTTCTTTATTAAAGGTAGTGATGATTTGGCACAGTTATTTTAACTCAGTCCAGAACAGAGGATGGTGGGGAAGAAGTCTTGCTGTATTTCTTAGGCTTGGGATTGGGACAATAGAAGTTGGTTCCCTGTATTTCAAGTGCTGCTTAAGTTATCTCGAAAAAATAAAATAATTGAAAGGGTGCTATAAAATGTGTTACTACATACTTTATTTGAAATGTTATCAACATATTTTTTCTCATTCCATCTTAGAATAAACTGACACCTGCATAAGTGATTTATTACACTTTGTTTGTAGAGGTGATGTTATCATAGCTTAAAAGAAAACCTTCGTTTGGTTCAGTGCAAAATTCTGAAAGTTTAGGTATGACCTGACTCCTATGCATTTTTATGCCCATGGCTGGTTCTCAGTAGGGTTCCCGACTGGCCATAAACTTATAGACAGCCTATTGGAAAGAAGGGAGGGAGGAAGGGAGGGGATAAAACACTTATCTGGAAAGTCCATAAAAATAAAAAGGTCTGTCAGTTAAAAACTAAGAAACTGATCTTGTTTGAAGATCCATTGTCTGAATTAGACTAGATGCTAGTGTTGGTGGACAGAAAGAAAAGAGCAGCATCACCTTGTGTCTGAGTGGGAATGCAGTTTTGCATGATGCAGGGAACTCTACATCATGGCTTTGTGATCCACAAGATTCCCCCTTCCCCAGCCATGTGCTGCTATTGCATTTTGTTGGCTGTCACCTGCCTGCAAGGGCTGCTCACCTTGAAATGTAGGCAAAGCCACATGGCCCTGGGCAGTATGAGGCAATGGAAAAGATGGAGAGGAGCAGTGTGGCCAGGATGGAGCTGCAGGGCTGGAAGTGGGGAGAGGCAGTGGATTGGGGTCCATGCCAGAATCCAGAGAATGGAGCTGGTGGAGGTAAGTTTAGGAGGTGGGCTGAGGTAGTGTGAATATTGTGTAGGGTGTGGTTGGGGGTATCAGGCTGTTGTGGGTAGGTAGGGGACCCCTGGGGTGGCAGCAACAAAGCATAAAACCATGATTATAGTCAGGTAAGACTATGGGAAAATTTGGTGTTAAACCCCTTAATTTGAACCTGGCCTGTATTACTGCTGTCCAGGGCTTCATGGAAGGGTTAAATTTACACTAGTAAAACGGATATCAGTAAGAAGTTTGGTTGTCAGTGAAAAAGTGCAGATTGTCTGTAAAATAAATAAATAAATAAATAAATCAATCTTGGGTTGCCAGCCCTGCTTCTCAGAACCTTAGACAAGTTGTGTGGTCTTGGTGAACTGTTGCTCTAATTTAGCTTTTTTTTTTCAGTGTTTTCTCTGTTAGGATCTCATTTTAATTCCTTGTGAAGAGGTACGGCATTCCTAGTACTGTGAAGACTCATGCAAAATGAGAGAAGTGTTAACCTCTGATTTGTTTAGTGTAGCTATTTCTTCTCTTCTTCTATGACCTAAGCTGACCTTCCCATTTAGTATAATTTCCCACTGATTTGCCATTAAAAAATGTTTCAGTAACACCGCTCTGGTATAATACTTTTAACTTTTGTTTTTTAAAGCCTATTGCACTGGAGTAAGAGTGTTTGTGTGTGGTATTCATGGATTCTCATATTTTTTTGGCACCCTGTTTCTTTCTTTGATAGTAATGATATACAGAATATCAGAACATAAATGGCTGGTGTTCTATGTCAGTTTGCATTTTTCTATGTTCATTGATATGCATTTGACAAAAAAAATCAATTTTAAAATTTTTAGTTTTGGTAATGGATTTCCTTAAAGAAAGAAAAGATTTTCCTAATTTGAGGAAAAGTCCCAAATAGAACCAAATTTAATTGATACAAAAAAAATTGAATGGAGGGGAAATTTTGGATCTGGAAACTTACTAACACTGAGATTATATCTTTTTAAATGTTTAAGATTTCCAACAGCTCCATTTGTTATTAATAACCATTTCAATTACTTGTTTTTCTGTTTCTTAGAACTTTTCTCTAGCTCTATCCCACTTTCTTTTTATTCTACCTCCCTCCCCAATTTATAAAATGCAAGCATAAAAGAAAGCTTTTGGTATTAAGTAGGACTGTTCAGCCAGTAAAGCTTTCAGGTATATACCAGCTATTGTGCTATGATGCGCAGTGCCAATTCATTAATCAAAGTAAAACACATTGTAAAGAAAGAGGATGGCTGGCATAATTACAGGGGCTATTTTGAATTCAGTGTGAATTATAGATGCTAGATCTTCCATAATAAGATTCCTAACAAATCCACTATATTGGTGAAGTAATTAGAATGCTGTTTAACATCCGTCCAATTAAAAAAATAATAGATTCCTTCATTCCCTTTTGCTCAAGTGTAAGCACACTTGGAATGTAGAAAAGAAACATAATCTTTAATCTGAGTCAGTGGGCTTCAGCTGACAGATCACAAAGGATCTGTGGATAAAAACTATTAATTTAGATTCATTAATTCATCCAACTGTTTTCTTTCTGTGAGTAAATGATGCTGGGCTGTCCATACCTGAAAAGTGGATAATTATCAAAATAAGACCTTAAGCTATGAATGGGTATTATCAAAAAACTAGGAAATGGAAACAAACAGGCTCTGAAGGATAAAATATGGAAACTACTAATTTTTGTACATAAAAATGAAGCCCTTTCTGAAAGAGCAGAAAAGCAAAGGTTTCTTTAATTGTAGGTATAACAAATGACACGTTTTTACCCAGTAAACCATTTTCAGCAGTATCTCTCCTTCTTTCTCACTCTGTGAATTCTAAAATCAAACTAGCATTAAATCAGACTGCTGAATTCATTTTGTATGGTAGTTTCAGTTTTATGTTGCTCCACATGGCAATATGAATATGCAAGACTGCATATTGCGCATGAGAGTTTATTTTAATCTAAAATAGTTTCTGTACCTTGACGTTCACGCATACAGGTTTGTGTAAGAAAATCATAATCATGAGAGGGAAAACCCAAGCTTTCCCCTTTGGTATTGATCATCTCAGGCCAGCTGTTCCATAATTATTTTATAGTACGTGGAAAGCAAAGATCAAGAGCAAAAATTTCAGAACTGTCTACGGCTAGATACACCAATGGATTTAAATACCAAATCCTGAGTTGTGTAAGTCGAAAACAACATATCCTCAAAACCACTCCTCACCCCTCACTTAATCCTGAGGTGCTTTTAAATTTTAAATTATTTCCTGTGGATATATGCAAGATCTGCCCAGCCCTGATGTTGCATAGAAGGTAGGTTTATTGTTCACCTAAGTCCCATCAGCATTGATGAACTAGGCACTTCTTCACATTTCCTGCCTAAATAATCACTAGAGCAGGGACTGGAACCGTAGTCTCCTCCCTTCCAAGTTGAATATCTCGACCCTTATTCATAGATTCATAGAT
>NW_017728949.1:10712961-10741573 GCF_001723895.1 Crocodylus porosus | reverse complement strand
ACGAGCAGAAGAGGTATATTCCTCTTTGGTGATCTCTCCCTGTTTCCACTTTTTATGTGCTCCCCTTTTGGCCCTTAGTCTGCCCTGGATTTCTCTGGTCAGCCAGGGAAGCCTCCTGGCCCCTTTTCCTCTTTTACCTCGCACGGGGATCGTCTCGCTTTGTGCTCGAAGGATAGCTTCCTTAAGGCACAGTCACCCTTCTTGGGCTCCCATCATTTCATAATTGGAACATAATTGTCATGATTTCTCTTACTCTTTCTCTCAATGAGAGATTCAGCAGGAGGGTTTGAGAGGGTTCATTTCCAGATAAAATAGTGTCTGAAGCTTAGGGCATTCACGTGGGAGATGGGAGTTTTTAGGTTTAAATTAAAAAAAACCACATAGCTTTTTAAATTAAAAAAAACCCATAGCTTTATCAGGCAAAGGTCTCTGATCTCCCACAGCTATAACAGGTGGTGACTTCGAGATGGGGGGTGGGCACAGCTGTTGTCTGGGATGTTGTGTGCTGCTTTCCTTCTTCTGCCATTTCTTGGCTTCATGAGCAAGACAGTAGATTAGCTTGATGTATGGTGCAGCACCATTGAGACCTGTTACTAGCCAGCACTTCCCAGTTTGTAGGGTTGGTGCCACCCTTCTTAAGATGTGCTTTCAGGGCATCCTTGTAGCACTTCCTCTGTCCTCCATGGGTCCTCTTACCATGACTGACCTTACCATGAAGGGAAGAGGACTTGTTTTGGGAGACGTGTCAGCCACCTGCATGAAGTGGCCAGCCCAGAAGAGTTGATGTTTCATGATCTTTGCCTCCAATGCTTGTTATGCTAGCTGCAGAAAGGATTCTGGCATTAATGCAGTGGTCTTCCCATCTAATTCAAAGGATCTTCCTGGGGCAGTGCTGATGGAACCATTCCAGGTGCTTAAGCTAGCTTCAGTATGTCACCCACATCTCACACCCATTGAGGAGCATGGTGATAACAACTGCATTACAGACCAGGATCTTAGTTTTCATCTACAGAGCTTGGGCAGGAAAAACACGATGAAGCAGCTTTCCAAAGGACTTGCTGACACAGATGATTGTATCTTCAATTTTACATCAAGACTGACTGACTGGGAGACATGGCTGCCAAAGTATGGGAAATGCTCAACATTTTCCAGGGGTTCTCCACCAATGGTAATTTGTGGGGGAAGAAGCGGGGGCAGCTTGTGGTGGAACAGGCTGATGGAGTATCTTGGTCTCCCCAATATTAAGAGAGAATCCCAGGCTATGATAGGCACCTGAATAGAAGTCAAGGGTGGACTGCAGATTTTGGTCTCACTGTGCGTGAAGATAACAGAGTCATCAGTGTATTGAAGGTCGGTCATGCCAGTCTTGGGAACTTTCATTTTACTCAAGCCCCTGATAGTAACAGAGCACAGAGTGCTCTGTTACAGCAAGTAAGACGCTTCCTGGCAACAGAGAAGAGAGCAATGCCTTAGTAGTTCCCACACATTGACTTGTCTCTTTTCTTGAAGATGGTCACAATGTTGGCATTCTTTAAGTCAGGTGAAGCTTCCTCATTAACCCATATTTTGATGACAATTTGGTAAAGTTTTTGCACTAGTGCTGTTCCACCAGCTTTGAAGACCTCTGCAGGAATGCCATCTGGTCCTGGCACCTATTGTTCTTGGTCTGAGTGATGGCACACTGGACTTCCTTGAAAAATGGGGGATCAGCAAAAGATTCTATTACTGGGTGTTGAGGGATGGACTCAATGGTGGCAGCTGAGACCTCAGATTCAAGGTGGAGTAGAATCTCCTTCCAGCGTTGTTTGATGGCTACATTATCTGTGAGGAGGGTGGAGCCATCCTGGGATCTCAAGGGGGTTGGGCCATTGGATCATGGCCTATGGATGGCTTTTATTGCTTGAATATTGCTATTGCATGAAGCTTCTCATGCCAAAGGGATTTAATAGCAGCCCTCAACTACCTGAAGCAGGGTCCAAAAGAGGATGGAGCTGGATTGTTCTCAGTGGTGGCAGATGGCAGAACAATGATGAGTAACAGTCTCGAGTTGCAGCAAGGGAAGCTTAGGTTAGATATTAGGGGAAAAAAAATCTTACTAGGAGGGTAGTAAAACACTGGAACAGTTTATCCAGAGAGATGGTGGAATCTTCATCTTGGGAGGTTTTTAAGAACCAGCTAGACAATGCTTTGGCTGGGATGATCTAGTTGGGGATGCTTTGAGCAGGAGGTTGGATAGATGACCTCCTGAGGTCGCTTCTGACCCTAATTTTCTATGATTCTATGAAAGGAGTTCCACTATGGTAAATTTCAGCTGACATATAATCTCTTGAGCATTATACTAATTTGCTGTAAAATGGAGTAACACTTAGGCTACCATGTTTTATGTTTGGACACATTTGGTTTCCTTGATGGTCTTGTTTTGCTGCTAAAATGACTAGTCTAAAGCATGGACTCTAACAGACTATACATGGATAAAAGGAAGATGCACTAAAATAATATTATCCTTTTTTCCCCCCCACACTTCTGCAAACAGAAGTAGACTTTTGGTCTGCAGCTGTGGTTGCAAAACTTCACAGCTTAAGTGGAAGGGTTATGGCTGAGAGAACAACTAATGTTTTTGCGGCATCATACCCCTAAGAGCCAAGATGTACTGTTTAAAATGATGGATAATGCCAAGTATTGCATTATCCTTTCAGAAAAACTGCCTTCACAGACTGAATCCATACAACGTTCCAAGTAGGGAGACAGGCCTCTGCCTATGGCTAAGTCCTATCTGTTACAGAGCTTAGGAAGGTCTTCTCTAACACTCTTTAACATTTGCATCTTTTCCACCCTTTACAGTTCTATGCATTTACTGAGAAACCTGGGGAGAACAGAGCACCTCCCCTAACCTGGCCATAATAGATATTTTCCTGGCATGCTTATCAGATTTGTCAAGACATATATGAGTTGAAACTTGTGGTCTCAGAGGCTCATTTCCTTAAGAATATGCTATTTAGGCCAAAGCTTTCTTGGAATTTTCCAGAAGTATGATTAAAGTCAGAGTTTAATAAAAAAAATTATGTGGGATAAAACCTGTGAATTATCGTAAGATTACCGTTTTTTCCCCCCCTTCATTTTCTTGGGCCTTACATTATGATTGCTGGTGCAACTTGTGTACTGAACCAGGGAAAAAACATTCTAATTTCCTATAGATAGACTGCTCTGCAAGAAAACTAATGAAATGTAGAGATGCTAGGTCTTTTTTTTTCTTTCAAAAATTAGTTTTGAAAATTCTATGAGGCACCTACATGCATCTTTAGATGTCCAAAGATCTTTGAGAAGATGGTTCTAAGAGACAGGAACCATGAGTGGCAATGGGACATCAGTTTTGCATATAACATAATGACCTGTCTACATTGATTTTGAAAATGACACAAAAGCACTTAAGTCACTTTGGTAACGTTTTCAAAAGTATCTGCCTTCAAGATTAAGACAGAGCATCCACTTAAATAGAGCATGTACAATCTCCTGATAATCATTGGGTGAGTTATTCAATGTCTCCAGATTTTCTTTTTCCTCACAACACAGGATAAAAGGTAACTAGAGCATCATGAGGTGGCTTACTTATTCAGAAGTGTCCTGACATGTATGTTCTCCCATCAGCATGGATAAACAAAAGAAGGTTAAGAAGCTGATTAATAATGTAACAGAATCATGAAAAAGCAGTAAGAGGCGGGGGGAAAAGCCATTAGTCTGAAAATAATAATTAAACATTTCAAAACACTGCTAAGGGGATCAGATTTCAGGTACAGGAGCAGAATGGTTATTATTTTGAAACTTCCAGGGGTTACTGATAGTACCTCATGCATAACTAATCCTTGGCGTATCACTCCAGCTAGTTAAATTGAGGAGCTGTTTCAATATTCCAGTGCCTTAGGTGTTGACTGCTGATAGACAAGTATTTATGTGCATGCTATACCACTAAGTCGGTCAAAGCAGAGTAGGAAATTAATTGTTCTACCTCAGACAAGGTTTGAATGCCAATTGTCCATTCTCTTCTTCCTCCGCCCATTTTTCCTGTCCTTTTTTTCCCCCAATATTTAGCCAAGGCAATTGAGCTTAAATTTAAAGTTTCCCAGCGCGTTTGCATATATCATTTGATGGGACTGTAATTCTGTAACAGAGAAAAGGCCTCAATTAATCACCTTTTGAACTGAGCAGTGCAGCTAATTGAATGAAACTTGCTGGAAAAGATACCAAATAATTAGTTTGTGTCTCTCAGGTTGTCAGTATATGGGTATCATAATAAGTTTTTTCATGACTACATTTTATTACATGTTAAAATATTAATTAACATAGAAAACATATTTTAGGACTCTGCTTCCTTATATTAACAATGGCTAGTTGTTGCTTGTCAGGAGTTCAACGTTTTAGAAGTGATTATGTAAATGCAATGTATGAAAAATCAAGGAGTTGTGTTTCATGGAGGAGTTGCCAATCTGTTTTCCAAGTGATGTGAAGAAGCAGGAATTTTCCCAAGTTCATGGAGGCCGAATAGCTTCCTGGGTAGTAGAATGGTACTCTGGATACGGTGGTTCAATATTTGGCTGTACCACCAGGCCTCTGGGTAATTTTGGGTCCTCTCTGAATCTCCGCTTTTAACCGATCTGTTAAAATGGTATGATGCTATTTCTGCTCTTTTGTAAAGCGCTTTCGCTAGGGATAGAATTTGCACATAAACCAGTTTAAGTAATTAGAAACTGGTTTAAACCTATAGCAGAACAAAAGCTCAGTGCATATGAACCCATTTCAAACTGACTGAAACTGGTTTAAGATAAACATGGTTGAAGGTAGTATTAGATTTAATGGATTTGGGTCAAACTGGTCTATGAAACTTCTGTCCCAGACCCCATCGTGGTTCAAGTTAAATAACAGTCCCTTGGCATCCCAGCATGCTTTCCAGCCCTGGTCTGGTCTGGTCTGGACTGTGAGGTCTGCTCCAGAGAGCAGGCCTAGCTCTGCTCATCTGCTCTCTAGCTAGAGCAGTGAGGGCTGGTTGACAAGGAAGTGGGAGGGGGCAAGCACAGCTGGGGATGCAGCCCAGTCTGCAGAGGGAGGATTGCCCCCCTAGGCAAACCCCAATTGGGGCCTGGGGCCATGGATGGGGGTTAAACACCCCTTCCCCTGCTCAAACTTACTGCTGGCTGTGATTGTGGAGAAATCCCAGAGGCACCTAGAGCAGGAAAAGGAAGTGATAAGCAACCCTGCAGAGTCCTGTTGTTGTGATTTTGGACTGCAAATCCCAGAGACCTCAGGGACAGCAGGACGAGGAAATGAACACACAACCCATGCTGGCTGTGCCAGAGAGCCGTGCTCTCTAGTGCCCCCCAGCTTCTGGCCTCAGCCATTGCAGGCATGTGGCTGCATTTCCTGAATCAAAGGTAAATGTTTGTTTACTTTTGTTTCAATTTAATCTGTGCATTTTAGACTAACCTGCAAAGACTGAATCAATTCAGCCTTGGGATTTTTGACCATCTGTACTTAGCCTTTGAGATCTGTAGATGTAAATAATCATAATGCAAATATTGTTTAGTTTGAAATGTCACTGTTTAAGGTATACATTTTCAGTCCTGACTCAGGTAAAAATCTCAAAGACTGTAGGCATTGAGAACAGGTTTCTGATTAAGGATTTTGAGACGATCTAAAAAAACTTCAAATTTGCATCAGAAATATGAAGAAGGCCTTACTATTTTCCTGTCCCCCCTGATAAACTACAGTGCCTGTCCTTGTTTCCAGTGTGCATTGTATGAGATGGAAAAAAAGTAACCGTTAAATGAAAACAAGTATAAAAGTGAAATTGAACAAATGCTCTATCTTTTGTTGAATATGGAAACATTAAAATAGCTGTTCCCTAAGTAAAGGAGTGGTGCACAATATAGGGCCTAATTCTGTGTCCATTGAAATAAGTGGAGAAATTTGTAAGGGCTTGATCCAAATTGCCTGACTTGATGCAAGCTAAGAAGGTAAAGTGCATTCTTAACTTTATGTTCGTGAAGTATTCCACTGGTGTAAGTAAGGTATCAGCAAGCTTAATTTTAAGCTCATGTGCTTACCTTACAGCCTGGACCCAGAGCCTTATTTATGCCAGAAGCTGTACTGAAATATTTTTTTTTATTTGAACACCGAAGGACTATATTCATGAATAAAGGCTGCAGAGTCAGATTTCTGAGCCTTGATTCATAATCCACTGAAACTGATTAGATGACTTTGACTGCAGTTGGCTTTGGATCAGGCCTCTTTCAAATAACACAGATATATCAGAAATAACTTTTAACTTTATTCCATGCAACTGAGATACCCTGTTGTTATTACCAGTGATTGTTGTAAATTGCAATGTTAGATTTTGCAATTTCACAGCAACATGGTAAGAGACAGTTTTCTATTTATGAGCCACTGAAGAAGTAAATCCTTTCATCACAAGACAGCCGAGCTCTCAGTTGGAGTCTATCAGAAGCCAAGAGTCACCAAGTGACTGGTTTCTCAATATGGAATTTTTACCTATCAGACTGAATAGTATCATTTTATATATTAGATTTCTCTCTATTTCTATTGAAAATATTTCTGGTGGTACAAAACACATCCTTTGGTGGACTATACATAAATTAAATGTACATACATTGTCCTTCTGGGGCATTCTTGTTTTGATGGGTGCAGTATTCAAAATACAGACAAACTGCACGTACATTCAGGCTATTAGGATGAGTATACATACCTGTCTCAAGGCAGTGGCTTAATGCTCTGTCTAGTCTGATTTGAGGAAAAAAATAATAAATGCCTAGCCCAGTCTAGGTTTTTAAACTATTTTAAAATTTTCATTGCTACATATTTTTAATAACATTTATTTTGTTTTTCTTCATCACTTTATTTCACTCACTTTGCATTTTCGACAATACTTGTGAAGCCAATATCATGATTGCCTAAAAATGCCTTTTCTAAGTTTTTGAGCTTTTAAGGACAGAGGTGTTTTCCTGCCCTGGAAGCATGTTGACTTTAGCCTACTCTGTTCTGTGCTGTGAAATGAAACTATAATCCCTGTATTCTGTCTTCAAGTGGACTTGTGAATGCTAGATCTGTGGACCCAGCGTTGATATCCTTATTACTTCTCTGGCCTTCTCCTAAATAGAAGCAAGTATTGGCTTTTTCTGCAGAAGAAGCTGGAATCCCTGCTTTGCAATGGGAGGAAGTGCCCTGTCAAGCAGCTGGCTTCATTTTATGCTATTATGGCCACTGTAGTTCGCTGAATGGGGTGCCTCATAAAAACTACGATCAGTCAAGCTAGTGAGGTTCTCTTGCAATGCACGGTCACTGTGGGATCAAGGCCATGGATTGTATGTACCAGTAATACTTTTTTCCTCTACTTTGTTCTCTTTCCCACTATACAGAAAACAAATTTATTGCCTGTGGAGCTCATGGAATTCAAAATAACCTTGATTGCCAAGTGTTTCCCATGAGTAGTTACTTTTTGGATGCTGTGCTTTATACCTTGCTGGGTCGGTACTGTTTTCTGTTTAATGGAGAAAGAGTTAGAGTTAGTGCCAAACTGTGTGGTCAAAACAAATTTTGTTAGTGAGCATGGGTGTGGCCAATGCCTTTTAGGAAACCAGACCCCTTGCAGTGCATGTTGTAGAATATTTGCTTGTTAGCCTCCCTGCATCTCCCATTCACCTTCGCTCAATAGAACTTTTCTTTGCAGCATGAAGGATTTGCATAGTAAAGAACTTGTACCACAAGAGTGAGCTTTACTTCCTTTCTCTCTCCTTTTTCAAATTCTTTTACAATTTTTGTCCGTACAGTTTCAGTTTGCTGCTGCAAGAGCACTTAGATTTTTGTTACGTAGCCAGGGTAGAAAACTGCCTCGTACTTTAACCCATGACAACTCATCTGGAATATTTTTTCCCCTCCATTTGCCTTTCAGCATAATTAACATAGCTTTATGGCTGAAATTACCAAGTAGAATAGCAGCTAAATATATCTGCAGTCAAGTGCAGCAGAGGCTTTTATTAAGATTTTCAAGAGAAAAAAATGAAAATGAAAAAATAATGAATTACAAGCAGTGTAACAATTTACTGCATATTTCATTTATTCAGAACATCTAGCTGCAAATGAATACAATCTTGTTTTATATCAAACAACCACATCTGTATTTTTGTTTGATTGGAGCAGAGATTCATATGTAATTGTAATGAAAGCAGCAAACCAGAGTTCATAAGTAACAATGGGCGCATCTACACATGCAAGCATGTGTGGTTGCAGCAGCTCAAATAGAAGTAGTGCAATTTGAGCCAGGGCTTTTTGCCTCTGTGTGTGTGCCCAGACATGCACTGGTGTGGGGCAAATTGTGCCACTTGGGCAAAATAACCCTCCTTGCCTCCTCCTGGATCAGCACTTGTGCTGTCCCCAGCAGTATAAAAAGCTGCCCTGTTCTGGCCCCAGCAGTACAAAAAGCTGCCCTGGCGAGTAACTCAGGGCTACTCGCTCTCAGGATCTTCTGGGCCCCAGCCAATTGGTACCTGGGGACACTACCCATTGTACCAGCTGGACTGCTGAACCAGCCCTAGAGAATTCCCTTTACCCACTGCAGCAGTCTGGCAGTGGGGGGTTGCTGTGTGGCTGTGACCTGCTGTGCACCTACCAGACCTGGATGGGGACAGCAGAGCCAGTAGAGGCATCTGCCTCTCTGGGCCAGCTGCCAGTGGGCTGTGGCTGCAGGGTTGGCCTCTGTATGGCACTACTGCCATGTGTGCCCCCTGCCCAGCCATCTGGGCAGCTATCATCCGGAAGATGTTCCGGGTGTGGTGGCTTGCTTTGAACTGTCAAATCATTTGCCCCTGGCCCCAATTGGCTAGGAGGTCAGCCACCTCCAGGTGGATCCAAGGTGCCAGCTCTGAGCATGCTCCTCTGGGGTCCTGCCACTGGCCTCTCTAGCAGGAATTCTGGTGTTCCCTGTTGAAAACTGAAAAATCCCCAACTAAAAAAATACCAAAGTCACTCTGTAAAATACCCCAAAATCCATGTTCCTCCACAATTAAAACAAAAGACCACTCATATATACAGAGAGAGAGAGAGAGAGATCACTTGGGCAATGCTTTATTGATATATCTACAGTGTTGAAGCAGTTTGGAAGCCTATGAGTGTCTCTATCGTCATAATAAAATGAATTCTAAATACCTATATGTTTTGCTGCTCCCACAGGGGCCACAATCCCTCCCCCCAGGGGCCAAATGGTCCCTGCAGGGGCCATCAACCCTCCTTGCTCCCCCAGCCCCACCAGGCCCCATCCTTCACTGGCTCCTGCAGCCCCCCCAATGGCTGCCCTGTCCAGCCCCATCCCTTGCTTGCATCCCCAGCCCCCGATGGCTGCCCCTTCCCCACCACGCAGCACTTTAAAAAAAAACAAAAAAGGCAGCAGGGGGCAGCAAGGCCCAGGCTGGGGCAGCTGTGGCTGTCACCTGGCCTCACTCTGTTTATGGGGGTAGGGGGACACCTGCTACTGCTGGTGAGTGTAGATTTTTTGTTTGTTTTTTTTTATTTGCTGGGATGCTGGGGCCTGGAGGGGCAGTGGTTGAGGGGCTTGGGGGGAGATGGGGCCCGGTGGGACAGTGATGGGGGGGAGCTCAGGAGGCAGGCAGGGAATGGGGCTGGGCAGGGTAAGGATTGGGGAGCAGGCAGGGGTCCGGCTGGGTGGGGCAACAATTGGGGGGCTGGGGGAGTGCACAGGGCTGGAAGATGTCCCCCCCATGGTCCCCTCTCCACACCTCCAGGCTCCCCACCCCTTATCTACCAGCATTGGAGCTTGGGTCCCGCTCCCTGCATAGGCAGGCAGCGTGCTTCAGCACTAGGATGAGGGCCTACCATAGAGACACTCTGGCTGCTACCAGGTATCTTGGTGAGGGGCCCAACCTCCAGTTGTCCAGGACCATGCCCTGCCTTGCTTTTTTATTTTTTTGCATTTTTTGTGACCCCTGGATATCCAGGGGTCTAATTTTGCCCCTGTGCTGCAAATTTGCAGCACAGGGAACATTTTCACATTTCTGTATGTGCCTCCTGCAGCCTCTTAAAGGGGTTTGACATACTGCAAGACACACACATGCACTTGTCTGGGCACTTGCCTGGATGCGCCCAATGGTTGCATCTACACATGCAATTAATGTGAAGCAGTAAACTCCAGAGCAATATGAGCTAGAGTAAGCTACTCGTGGGCACAGTATCTACATGTGCTCCCTGAACAGCAGCAATTTGAGTGGGGGTGGAGCAGGTTTAGGTTGGGAGAGGGCACTAGGGGTTAGCCCTGGGGTCCGGATGGTAGTGTCAAGTGGTGAAGGGGCTGGCGGGGGCAGAAGGGTGCTGAACTTGTGGAATTGTGTGGCTAGATGGCAGGAAGGAGTCTGGCTCCTGGCTGGCTGGGATGACCAGGTGCAATTAATGCCTGCAGTCAGCACCTACACATGCATTTCACTGCAGTTAATTACTCCACCATAAGATAGTACTGGCCCCAACAGTACTATCCTTTGGCAGAATTAATTAGTTTACTGCTTCCTAATAGCAGTGCATATGTAGATGGTGATGCGTTACTGCACAGCTAATTAGTCTACTCTGCAGGAAAGTACATGTGTAGATGCACCCAGTGTGTGTGTGTGTGTGTGTGTGTGTGTGTGTTTAGGGATGTTAGTGTACATGTATAGGTTTTACTTGTAAGCTTGAGAGCCCTTTGCAGACATACAAAAATAGATGCACCTTTCTAGAAGGAATTATGAACCAAATTTTCACCTAATATAAATTGACATTTGTTCCACTCATGTCAATGGAGTTGACTCCAATGCAGTAATGTTGATTTACATCAACTGAGAGTCTGGCTCTGTGTATGGATTTTCATATGTGCTTCTATATTGGCTTAAACTCTCGTCCAGTTTCTACATCAAATACCATATTTACTTAAATTCAAGATTAGCTTTTTCCCCCCAGTCAGCAAGAGGGAAAAGCCCCTTGTCTTGGATTCACATACAAGAAAACCACATTAAATACATTATTAATAGTTAAATTGCTGCCAAAAACCAGCATCTGCTCACTAATGGAAACTAACTATGAAGCTGATTAAATGCAGCCAACACTGAGCACGACTATAAAACACATGGCTCATATTGGGCAAACATGCTGATGGGGACCTACTACAAGAATAAATTAGTGCACCCATCTGAATAAGATACATGGTAGTGCCCTTTGACTGGTTCCAGTCATGAGTGGGGAGCTAATTAGCCCATGGATCCTTTCTAGGGGGATTCTGGAGTATATATACATGCACACACAGAGAGCAGTGCTGAATTGTGGGGTTACCACAGCTTCAAATGCTGTTGACTCTGGTGGGGCCGACCCCAATGAATTAGATGGTAAATAGTGAGCCTTTTGGCTTTGAACTAATATCATGCATAGTTTATGCTACATATAAGTAGGTACAAAAGTGCTGTTTAAAAGTATGTTTATGGAGTACCTGTGCTAAAACTTGCAGCATTTTTCAAAAAGGTAAAATGCATCAATTCTGGATGAACTAAATTACTACAGGCATGCTTACTTCAAAGACAAATGTTTTCAAATTTGTTTCAATTTCATGTGCTCATGGAAAGCTGGGTCTAACAGTGAGTGGGGCAGAGGCTTCAGGGGGAAGAAGTTAGGGATGCAGAGGGCAAGGGGACTACCTGGCACCCCAGATTTATTTTCTCTACTATACCAGTGGGAAGGGGATACATTCAATGCAAATCTCCAATAGTTTTATATAATACTTGGAAAATTATATCAAATTTGTAAATTTTTGATTATATCTAATCTAATTATTGGTGGGCCATTTTATAATCAGGGCAATCTGAGTAAGCACAGTAGTTTAAACTGTTGCATAGACTTGATGGTCCCAAAATGTCAGGTGATTATAAAAGGAGAGAAAACAAATGTTGTCAGCATATACAGTCATGCTGATATGTTACAATGCTAACTATTCTCTGGTTATTTGGTACATTGGAATACCTCCATCCGACGAGGCCGCAACTGGAGTCCAGATTTTGGCCCCACACTTCAAGAAAGAAGTGGACAGATTGGAAGGAGTGAAGCAGAACATTACAAAAATGATTAGAGGCCTAAGAACAAGGATTATTTACTCTGGAGCAAAACAGATTGAGGGGGATTCAATAACAATCTTCAAATACCTGTAGGGCAATTTATAGAGAGGATGGAGATAACTGTTCTCTGTGACCTTAGGGGGCAGGACTTAGGGATCATGTTGAGTTTTTTTGTAGAAGAATAAAAGTATTAATTGTACATGCAAAGCAAGGTCTTTGATCCTGCAGTGAATGTGCACTGAAGGAGAACTTCACTGCTTTGACTGATCATACCTGCTATGAGAGGCACCTCATTCAGTGAACTACAGTGGTCCAACATAAAGTGAAGTTGGTTGCTTGACAGGGCACCTCCCCTCTGATTGCAAAGTAGAGGTTTCAACTTCTTCTACAATGACCTCAAAATTCAGTAGAGAAAATTTAGGTTGGCGTTAGGAAGAACTTTCTGACTAGGAGGGTGGCTAAGCACTGGAACAGGCTACTTAGGGAAGCTGTGGAATTTCTATTCCTGGAAAAGTTAGACACTTGGTTGTGATGGTTTAGTCAGAAGGCTGGAGTAAGTGACCTCATAGGGTGCCTTCCAGCCTTATAGTCTTATCTTCATGGTACTGAGGAATAGTCAGAGTGTTTGGTTTACTCTGGTTTTGTCTCGGGCCGTAGCTACATTGGAAGACTGCATAAAACCTCTCTTAAAGTAGTATAGCCCAGATGCAGTAGAAGTTAATTTAGTCTGAGTGAAAGTTACAGCTGACTGATGATTGCAGATTCCTCTTAGGAGGCAACATTCACTAACCCTGAGTGGAAATGAATATAGTAGAAGCTTCATTAAGAGACAAATCCTTTCTGAAATCCTTGCAGACACAAGTGTGACAAAACTGGCAGTGGTTTGAAGAGCTGGGACAGCCCTGGGTCACTGTGGGCTATAGGCATCTAGCTTTCAATTTGCCAGTGCAAGAAGAGCCTGGGATCATGATCCTGGGCTTCTCTTATACTGGGCATGTCTACACAATATGTTTACTGTGGAGTAGACTAATTAGATCTGCAATAAATGTCTCTTGTCTACATGTGTGGCCCTATCAGGAAACTAATTAACTCCACAGCTGCATAGTATTTGTAAATACAAGAACTACCCTGGCTGCAGAGGGTTTTTTTGTGCACAGTAGCACGTGTAGATGCTGCCTCAGCTAACTGCGGCACAAGGGTGCTTCAGTGCGTGGGCTGTCTGCTGCCTAGCCCTATACTGTAGCACACTGAGTTGGGTTGGAGCAGCCCTGGACTGGCAGGCAGACCTCCTGTGCCCCCTGCTAGCTGGGGCTGCTTTGACCTGGTTTAACATGCTGTGGACCTGGGCTCACATTCAAATGGTACAGCTAGGAGCAATAAGTTCTGGCACAATATTTGCTGGAATTCAATGCTGTATGCCAATACCACATGTAGATATCTTTCCTACTTACCAGTGGGTATGTGATTGGGATCTGATTCCTGATCCCAAAATCATGTCTCCTGCTATGCATGTGCAGTATGGCAGAAGGCACAAGTTTTGGGATCAAGGATCAGATCCCACAGCACCTTTAAATGAATGTGTGCCAGGGGCCATAGTTTTCTACAGTTCAAATAAGTAATTTCTGTGTCCATTCAGCATTTTCTGATAGTGAAGCCTTTGGATTTGAAAGTTAAATATTTAGGCAATTATACACTTAATAAATTCACTATAGAAAACTTCATTTATATCTGACTACTTTCTGTATTCAACTTTAATTAAAATTATACAGTTTACACAGTCATTTTCATTGAGGAAACAGGAGACAAGGTATAATACCAGACAGAAGTTTTTTTCCTGGAAGTTATGAGCTCTAAACAGTTTCTGGAGGTTCTCTAGAATTCCGTGTAGCATAGAATCTTGGCATATTTCATCTCAGGCTAGGGACAGACATGGATAATGTGGGGCCTCTGCAGGACATGCTAGGAAATCTGGTCATCGCACCAGACAGCAAAGCTAACCTATTTAACAATTTCTTTGCTTCCATTTTTCTGAGCAGGGACTGGCTCACTCCCCACATCAGGACCCCCATAGGACCCAGGGGAGGTGCACCCTGGCCTAGAGGCAATGAGGACCTAGTCAGGGAACTTCTGGAGGAACTGGACGTATTTAAATTAGCAGGTTCTGATGATCTCCACCCCAGAGTGCTGAGGGAATTAGCAGAGGTCATTGTGGGACCCCTGGCACGGCTTTATGAGCACTCATGGTGCTCTGGTGTGGTGCCAGAGGACTGGAAAAGGGCCAATGTGGTTCCCACTTTCAAAAAAGGGAGGAAGGAGGACCCAGGAAACTATAGGCAAGTCAGTCTTACCTCAGTCGACACCTACCTAGTCAAATGGGTCACTAGCTGGCTGGAGGGCTGCACCCAGAGAGTGGTAGTGGATGGGTCATTTTCGACCTGGAGGGATGTAGGCAGTGGGGTTCCTCAGGGCTCAGTCCTCAGGCCTGCACTGTTCAACATCTTCATCAGTGACTTGGACGAGGGTGTAAAAAGCACCCTGTTCAAATTCACAGATGACATTAAGATGTGGGGAGAAGTGGGCACACTAGAAGGGAGGAATAGGCTTCAATGAGACCTAGACCAGTTATAGGGGTGGGCGGATGAGAACAGGATGGGTTTCAACACTGACAAGTGCAAGGTGATGCACCTGGGGAGGAAAAACTGGCACCATACCTACAGGCTGGGGAACTCCCTTCTCATCAGTGCAGAGGCAGAAAAGGATCTTGGAGTTTTTGCTGATGCCAAAAGGAACATGGGCCGACAGTGTGGGGATGCAGTCAGAAAGGCCAACCATACCTTGTCATGCATCCATAGATGCATCTCAGGTAGGTCCAAGTAGGTGATCCTCCGCCTTTGTGTGACACTAGTCAGGCCGCAGTTGGAATACTGCATCCAGTTCTGGGCGCTGCACTTCAAGAGGGATGTGGATAACATGGAGAGGTCCAGAGGAGGGCCACCCACATCATCAGGAGTCAGCAGGGCAGGCTGCTACCCTGGGGGTCTTTAAGAGGAGGCTAGATGAACACCAGTACTCTTTTCTGCCAAGGCAGGGGGTCGGACTGGATGATCTGTTCAGGTCCCTTCCAACCCTACCAACTATGAAACCATTACACATAAACCAGTTAAGTAATCAGAAACTGGTTTAAACCTGTAACAGAACAGATGTTCAGTGCACGTAAACCAGTTTGAAAATGGATGAAACTGGTTTGAGATAAACCTAGCTGAATGTAGACTTAAACCGGTTTGACTCAAATCAGTTATGCAATGTCTGTCCCAGACCCTTTGCTGGTTTAAGTTAAACCAGACACTCCCAGCATGCTCTCTGGGCTAGGAGGGGCTCTGCTGCACAACAGATCTGGCCCCTTCCCTCTGCTTCTTGGCTGGAGCTCTGGCAGAGGTTTGCAGGCACAGCAGGGTCTGCTGGCTTCCCGGTGTCCCCCTCCTCTCCCTCTCACCACTTGTTGATTAAGCAGAGATCCCTTCCCTTCCACCTCTTTCCCACAGCACAGACTATAGCCAGCATGTAGTATGCTAGCTAATGCTGTGTAAGGCAGATAGGATAGTGTCCACTTAAAGGTTTTTGGAGGTAATCAGCAGCTCAGATGATAAATGTCTCGGCATTCCTTCCTTTGTAAAAGCCAGACATGGTATTTGGGTAAATCTGATATATTTTATTAGACCAGCTAAATACTTGTAAATTTTTTTCTTAGTAAGCTTTGGGGTTTTAAAATCTTTTGTCAGGCTAAGGAAGCATCTGCAGTTGGTGTATGCTCTTTCTGGAAAGAATAGTAAAGAAGCCAGAGGCTGGTATGTATTTTCCTTTTGAAAAAGCTGTTTAAGAAGAGCTTGTAATGAGTGAGGCTTCATTTTCTGATTGGGTGTTAAATGCTGATAACAGAGCTGATAAACGCTGTGTTATCAAGGGGATGGGGACCCCTCCCTAATCACAGTGTCCTGCTAGGGCCTCCTCTCAGCTCATGTGCAAGGGAATGAAGGGCTGCTCTAGTGCCCTGCAGCTTCCAGCCTGAGTCACTGCAGGCATGTCCCTGCATTTCTGGGACATCTGCCTGGTTACAAAACTGATTTAGCCTAGCCAGGTTAGACTAACCTGCAAAGATTGACTCAATTGAGGCTCAGGCTTTTTGAATGTTTGTCCCTATCCCAGATGTTAGAATTACTATGTAAAAACCGTTGCACGTCTTCCTGCAAAGCCTCTTATAATGGTTTATGACAATTTGTGTCATCTTTTGAATGATGGGAAACGGAGGAAAGGATTTTAGTGCAGGTTGAAGAAATAATTGTGATTGACTGCATTAAAAAGGTGATGTGCTGTAATAATGTATGTAATATGCATTCAGATTATGTACTTTGCCTTTAATAAAGTAAATTGCTATGTAGAAATACTGGAAATCAGCACATTCCTAAATCTAAGGGAACATGGCCACATTTATCATGCAGTTTAGTGGGTTCTTGGAATATTTGAGTAATTTCTATAGCTGGTCAAGAGTTTTTGACTGCACTATTTTCCTATTGGATAATATGTTTTCATCAAAATAAAATGTCCCACAGGAAGCTATCAGTTTAATGGCATTTCTTTGATTTTTTTTCTGACTGTTTCCAGTTGGAAAACAGTAACAAATTATGGAAATATTTGTTCTGTTTTTAAACATTCCTTTGTGCCTTCCCCCCCTCCTCCCCAACTTTTTCTACTGCAAAAATGAGGGGTGGGTAGCAGGGCAGAGAAAAAGGGAGAGTTAAATACCTGAAAAAAGAAAATTGGACATTTTTGGATTCTAAAAATTGATGCAAAATTACACTTTTAACATTAAATGAAATTAAAGCATCTCTTCAGCACTGCAAAAGGAAGCTTCATGTAAAAAAAAAAAAAAAAAAAAAATCCTACAGCCCAAGTTGCAGCAAGGGATTTTCCAAACAGCTTTTGGCTTTTTCCATATTTTGATGCTAAATAGATAAATTAAGCCAAATTTATCCTTGCTGCTGTTGAAGGATATACATTTCACCCGCTTGTTCTGTTTTGGTCTCTGTCTCATTTGGACTCAGGGTGAGAAGGAAGAGACAGCACTGTCAGTGCTTCTTCCCATGAGGTCATTTGGGGTAGTTAGAGTAAAGAAGTAGGTCTTCCTTCATGTTAGCTTTGCTGCTGGGTACTGCTATGTGAATTTTTTCCATCAGTGCAACTTCTGGCTGTGCTGCCTATAATCGTCCTGGTCTAGTGTTGTTCACTGTTTAGTTTTCTGCAAGCCTTCTCAGCAGAGGGGAGTTCATAGCTGTGTTTTCTTTCTCAGCAAGTCTAGTCTACATGTCTTATGAAATGGATTATAGGTTTTAGGTACTTTTAGCAGTTTAACATGGGTCACTATTTTTAATTGTTACAGTAGCTATTGCAGATGCTTACAAAGCTGACCAAGAATTATTTGCTTTGTGGTTTATCTTTAATAAGGATATTGAAATGTCTCAAGAGCAAAGTCCAGATTCTTATAGATAGTGTTAGCTTGTAATAGGAGGCTGCTTGACCTTTCTTTTAACCCTGCTGGTTTATTCTTAACTCGGGGATGTTTTTCTCTATAGACCATTAAGGATGATATTAAAAATAATTATTTTATCTCTTTAATTGTAACTCATTATATCACAAAAGTTACATGGGGGTAAACAACTCTGTTAACTTCCCCTGCACCCAATTGAAAAAAAAGTATAACAAATCTTTTAAAGTCTACAGTAGGTCAGCTGAAAAGGGCTAATGATCGCTATCTAAATGGTATATCAATAAACTTTTGGAATAACTAGCAACAAGACCATGTAGACAGAGATGGAAGGAAAATTGGTTATAAACTGCCCAGTGTGTTGGCCACTGAAAAAAGTTCTGAATAACAGAAACAATTGCTTTCTGTAATAACAGAAAGAATATGCCCTGAATAACAAGGTATATTTAGTATGTTCCATATCCTTACTGGTATTTCAAACTGAGAGGTGCCATACAATAAAAGTGGAGCCATTGCAGACCAGAATCATATGCAAGTTATAAACTTCAAAGGCTCATCTCTTGGAAAGATGAATAACATGCAGTTGGGGTTTTGTGGATTTTATTTTTGAATGGAGCATTTATTTTGCTCCTAATTGCCTTCCAGTAGCGGATATGGGAGTGTTTTGTTACTTGGAGTGATCTAATGCAATGGTCTTGAGGACTTGAGATGTTTGTCATTAGGGAACAGTGTGGAAGGAGGACAGTTTTAAATTTTGATTGCTTTCAAGCTGTCTGAAAACATCCAACATTAAAAAAAAATGTATGTTGAAAATTTAACCGGTTTTAATTCTGAGTATTTTATTTTCTCTACTTCAGCTGTATTCATTATTCATGTTGTTCCACTCCCTATCTGATGAGATCAGTTCTTACAAACTCCAATTCATTGGTCCAGTCATGGGTGGATCTAGGGTTTCAAAAATGAGGTTGGAGGAGATGCAAGTGGCACTGCAGGGGTGACTGGAGCCACAATGCTTCTCCTCCCTCCCACAGGCAGATTGCCAGAGACTTTTTGGAGTCCTTGAAGATGCTATGACTCCCAACCCCCTTAAACCCCCGAGCTCTGGGCACCCCCTCCCCTCATGCAGTCAGTAGCATCTCTCCTCCTTTTTCTTCTCTTTTTTTTTCCTCCCTATCGCCAGCCAGATTTAAGGACCTGCCCACTGCCCCCCTGCTACCAGGCCTGGTACCGTATGCACCCTCTGGGCTAGAGCATATATTCGCAGCCTGGTACTTCCCTCATCCCGCTTCAGCCAAGGATGGTGGCAAGAGCAAGCATGTCTCCACTTCCTTCCTTCCTTCCTTTCTGCTTGCCACGCCACAACCCCTGCAGGTGCTATCTCTTGTGGCTCCACAGTAGTGGAGAGATTAGACTAGTTTAGGAGAGAGAGTGAGCACTACACAGTTCACATGGCTGGTGACTGTATTGTTCTGATCAGGAACGAGCACTGAAAGCAAACGGTGCCTAAAGAGGTACACAATATATAAATATTTAAACAAACGTGGTCCATGTGACCAGACTCTAGAATAGACTCCCAACAGTGGTGGTGCAGGCACCTACCCTAGAGACCTTCACAAAGAGACTAGACAAGCACACCTTGTATGGGTTATTTGACCCTGGCCATCTTTCCTGCCCAGAGCATGGGAACTGGACCCTATGATCTCACGAGGTCCCTTCCAGCCCTAAACTTCTGTGAATCTATATGTATAGATTCATATACAATGGCTAATGCACAATATATCACACTGGGGAGCATGCCAGCCTGGGGCTCTAGCAACACCTCAGACTTGCAGGCATCTCCAGTTGGAGAGAACTGGATCCACATGCAGGAGAGCTACACTGTTGAAGGGTGGGAGTGTGACTGCACTCTCTGGATTCACCTCTAGGTCCATCTCAATTTGGTAGAACACTTGAGTACAAGCTTAGCTGCGGATGCATATATATGCCTCAATGACCCCTGTGGGCACATGCCCATGAGTGGGTATGTGCATTCCTCAGAGACAAGTAACAGTGGCACATATTTGCGCCGCTGCTATTGTCCCCAGGGAACACCTCTGCATGTGCTCTCTAGTGTGTGGTACATTGCACCTGCGCTGGCCCCAGCAGCCTTACCTAGGGTCCTGCAGACAATCTGGGCACACATAGCCCAGCTTCCCACTGGAGCATGGCTCTAGCCAGCCAAGCTCTGTTTTTTTCATGGCACACACTGCTGCCACATGTGTCACCCTGCTTTTTTCTGGTGTGGGTTTTTTTGACACTGGAATCTCCTAGTGTCAAAAATACCTGCCATGCTGCAATTTAGCAGTGTGGTAAACACCTGCATGTGCAGCACCTAGGTTTGTGGCACCACAGATGGTTCTGCGGCACCGCAGACCGCATGTGGATGCTCATAGGGATGCACTCTGTGGTATTTAAACACATGCTAGAAGTAAAGTGTGAAAATTTAAGACCTTTTAAAAATAGGGATGAACTTAAGAACATGCTTATATGCTTTGTTAAAAAGGGGCCATAATTAGGAGAAGGACTTGAAATAGCTCTGAGGACCTTCGGTCTAGTGGGGTAGGGGGAGGGATGTAATTGAAAAACAAATTCCAAGGATCTTAAAAGATTTCAGAACTGACTTTCTAGAATGCCCTAATTTTGTCTCAGGCAACATTCCCAGAAAAAAAAAGGATTTATTGGTTGGATGTAGCTTTTACATTTATTTCTCTCTCTTCATATTAATACAAAAAGACTATGTGCATTTGGAGGCCCTACGCCAGTGGAGGCCATTCCTTAAATAAAGCCCCTCATCCTTCCTGAGTGCCACTCTTATCACCTCTCCCTGTCTGATCTCCTGCTCTTCTTTCCGCTCCTTGTGGTATCTGCTGCTGTACTGCCTGCCTCCTCCCCGTTCTGCTGCGTGTCAATGCCACTTGTGGCATCCCCATTGCAGGTTGGCCACCCTCTGAAACTTTCCTGGCTCTTTATATAATGTGTGCCATGGTTCTGGAAATAGGTTTGAACTATGTTTCTTATTGCATCATTGTTGCTTCATCCCATTTAAGATGTATAAGCACCTTTAAGTTATTGTCCTACTGTTCCAGTCTTGTCCTCATTCATCTATATAAAACTATATATTTGTGTTCTTACCAATGCAGTTTGGGTCCTGTAGATTTATGTCTATGAGGCTTCAGAAAGGCCATGCTGAGTGCCAAGAAATAAACCCCTCCCCCTTATAACTGGCTAATTAGGCATTGCTCAGGGCTGCTCAAGCCACTTGCGTGCATTCCTATTTAGACTAATTCATAAATTCAGGTGTGAGTGAGCATAGCTTAATTCTTCATGGCAATTCTGGGCTTACTTTGGTGGTTCTATTGACATAGTCATAATGTGCCTGAAAGCTTTGGGAGCTTTGTTTCTTTGGTGCCCTGAGCGCAGCCACAGAGGATATAAAACATGGAACTTATAAGCATTTTCAAATGGGAGAGTTTAAATTCTATGAGTGTTTTTGAGAGTTAAAAGTTTGCCAATGGGGATGCAAAGAAGGCCCCAATGAATTCATGTTTATATTAGAGTAAAGACTCTCGACAGGTTTTGTTCAGATATCTGCCTTTAAAGGGGATGAGATCAAAACATCCCACCCTTAAATTTATTTCATACAGGCGATTCACAGTTGTCCTCATTCAGAGCCGTCATGTGCTTCAGAATTGTAGACCAAACTCGTTTAATCTTCCTCCTTCAAACTTTGTGTATTCAAGAGACCAAAAGAGAAATCCACTAAGTGGCAAACAAAGAGCTAGAACAAGTGGAAGATAATATGGTCCATGTAACTGTCATAAAGATGCATGCCAAAAATGTAAAGGGTAAAATGGGTAATAAGAAAACCAAGGAGCTCAGAAGAGGTCCCTCCTGGTGGTTAAAGAACTGATTTACAAGTGTCAAGGTAATTAGTATATGGAATCTCAAGTTCTACAGCACATGAAAATTCCCTAGGGTCATGGGGCAGGGCCCCTGGAGCGGCCGTGATCTCCCCTGGCGCTCCTACCGTGCCAAGTTGCCGGTCTAGCACCCTCTTTCTCGTCCACCACGTCTTGCTGTTATATACTATATTAAGGGAGGCTGCCTTGCACTCTTAGACATGGTGCTATGTTTGTACTGGCCCCTGTTCTATAAGGAGTGACCTGGTGCCCCCAGCCTTATGGGCTACGCATGCCTCCAACTTCCCCTGTAGCACGCCCCAAGCCTCGCAGATGTGCCGGACGTTCTGTGTCTCTTCTTGTCTTAGTGACCCCTTCCAGGTCATCTCGCTCTTATGCTCACCCTCTTCAGGGCCTCTCAATATGTACGCGCCCTCTTCGGGGCCTCTCAATATGTACCACGCCCTCTCCGGGGCATCTTATGTAGAGGGAGCACCCCCACTGGGCCTGTCTCCCCGTGCTCACACGCTCTCACCCACACTGGAAGTGCCTGCGCTTCCCATGGTAGGTTACCCCACTGGGGTTTCATCGCCCGTGCTTCCCGCGGTTGGGGCTCAGGTGGCCTGTAGCTGTGCCTGGCCCCCTGACCCATCTTCTGGGTCATGTGCCCTGCTTGGGCTCTACTCCCGATACTGCCCCACTGGGCTGGGGTCGGGACACCCCACTAGCTCTGCCCGATGTCGCCCCACTGGGCTGGGGTCGGGACACCCCACTAGCTCTGCCTGATGTCGCCCCACTGGGCTGGGGTTGGTACACCCCCAACACAGCGCCACCGTGCAGCACACCACCTGCTGTGCCTTCCTTGGCATCAGATTACTGTGCCCTCCCAGGGCACCAGGAACCCCCTTGCTACCGGGGAGCTCCCTTGAGGCCTCCTCCACCCTACAACCTCACTCAGTCCTCCAGTCTGTTATATAATAAACCAGGGAACATAAAGCCATAAGCCAATCGGCTATAACTCAAAATAAGCCTCCTGGCTATAACATAAACTGCACGCCACCCTGGCTATTCTTCATGCTTCCCAGTCAGCGTTCTCTTCCCCCTTTCCCTCATACAGATGCTTAGGTGGTAAGGCCGCTCAGCTCTGCTCTGCTCTGCTCTGCTTTGTTCTGCAGCAGAGTTCCTGCTCGGTTCTGCTCTGCTCTGCAGTAGAGCTCCTACTCCTCAGGCAGTCAGATGGAACTGACCTCTGGCCTCAGCCTGGCTGCTTATGAAGGCCAGGCTGTGCCCCCTGGCCGTCAGCTGACCCAATCAGTTGCCCTAGCAACTTCCACCTGTGCTACCCTGCAGATTGGCAGCTGGGTCCTTGTTACCTTTGCTAGTAGCGAGCACCCTAGTGCTCTGCTACACCTAGATTTTTCAACAGAAATTATTCTCCGGCTTTTGAATTTCTAGCCCCATGTTGATCCTGTAAACTTCATGACTAATCAGTCCAGTATTCTTTTCCCAGACAAGTAGATAATTGATGAAAGAATACAGTGGAACGTATATAGTATAGACTCAGAGATTTAAACAAAGGAAAAAATCTAAATATGGCAATCAGAAGGGGCCATAATTTTGTGTTAATTAATCAGTTCCAGATTATTTCTGTTGCTTCTGCATAATTCTTGAGCTTCTTCACTAATTCACAGGACCCATTTTGATAGGTTTGAATACTCTATTGCAGTCTTATCCCAATTAAAAGTAGCTCAGTTTCATTACAAGGGCAGTGATACCCTGTAATACCCCAAATCCCCAAATTCAGATTATGATGATGTTTATGGTAAAAAATAAGTTGTGTGTAGGGACTCTTGGTGGTGTTGGCCATTCTTTGTCATTCTTCAGTTGATTCAGTTAGAGGTTGAGTAATTTTTCAAATACACAAATCTTACTGGAAGAAAGATATTGTGGATATACATCAGTGTTAGGGAAATTTATCCTTTCTCCCATTTAATTTGATTGTTTTCCTTGTTTTTTTAGCAGCATGCTTCAAAAAATGTTCAGTTGCTGCTTTACACTTCTGTATATGAGAGCAGGTTAAGTCTGCAAAGAAGTGGTAGAGGAATCTGACCAAAAATTGCAGAGAAAAAAAGGGGAAGAGTCCAAGAACAGAATACTATGTAACATCCATAGAAAGTGTGAGGGGAAATACTCATACAAAGAGACATTGAGAGAATAGCTAGAGGAGGCAACTTAGGAAACATGGAATGGCCCTTGGAATCAAAAGAAACTGAGTGATGAAGGATACGGCATGGATAAGAGGGTCTGTGATAATGGCCATGAAGAGGTCATCAGAAATTTTGAGAGCAGCATTGTTCAGTGGAGCAGGCAGAAGTCAGCCTGTTCTAATCTGCTCATTTGATGTGTTTGGTAGGGAAAGGGGCTGGGATTGGAGAGACAGGTAATTAAAGGTATTTGGTGGGATGGGAGGGAGAGTATGGAGTGATGGAAAGCTAAGGAGTCAGAGTAGACAAAGATTAGACAACTGAATCAGAGACTGGGAGCATTGGAAAGACATACCGTGTCCTGAAAAGTTGCTGTATTGGCTGTCACTGAGTAGGGCATCAAGGGAAACAAATCCATGCTAGAGAAAAATCTTAGCAAAATGTCAAAACAGGAGAAATGTTCAGTTGAGCACATTATGGCAAATAAGTGTTGCTTCCAGGGTTGAAAGTTGAACAAAACCAAACAGTGGGCTGTTCAACATCTGGATTTAGACAGTATTACTTGGACCCATTTCTAAATGAGGGTGATAGCTAGGTGAGTAAGTATGGGGTAGTAACTTTGTCTGTGGAGGAAAAAAAATGGAAGAGCCAATTTATGTGAAATATGATCATTGTGGAGGCCTGATGTTTCTTGATCTGGTTTAAAATCAGAATTAACTATATTAGCGTCAAAAGAGTGATTTTTATGTATATGAAACGGAGATCATGCTAAAGAAATAGTACCACAGCATGTTTTGTGATTTATGGAGAAACCCGTTCTTGCAAACTACCAAGGCCAGGCTATTCTAAACACAGAATAGACCCTAAAGTCACAGATCGGGCTCTGGTAGGTCTTTGGTGAACATGGACTTGCATCTCAAATTGCAGACTATATATAAAAAAGGTGGCATTCAAAACAGATCATTCTGGTAACTAAAGCTAACCAAAATCCACTTAAAAGTTCAGTGTGAGTTACTCTTCAAGACCTACATGACAATGAGCTGCCAGACTGCAGTATGGTACTTTTCTATTCTTAAATTCTGCTATCTTTCAGGTTTATCAACTTTGCTCCTCTCTAGCTCCAGGAGGCTGACTCATGATAGTAAGCACTTCACATAGTATTTCCAGACTGATGTCCTTTGCTGGATGCTATTGTGGCCCTACAAAAACAGAGATGTTCTTAATTTAGAGGCCTCTTATTAACTTACTTAATATGCCAAGCACTTATAGTAAAAAAGATGCTCTTTGCTGATAAGATTGAGTGATTAATTTGCAAGCCAGCAAGGATTTAGATTGTTCTAACAATTATCATATTTGATGGATTAAAGACCACGCTAGGATATCTGTTGCCTTGGGAGTTTATTTACACTTCCTGATCTGCTGCAGACAAAGAATCCATAGTGTGATGATTGCTATAAAATGCCTTGATAATCCTGTCAAATTAAAATAAAGTCTGACAAGAAACTTTTGCCCGAATGTGTTATTCAAAAGTCTCCAAATGTCTTTAGACGGACTAGTGCTCAGAACCACTTGTGAAGTTTGTCAGAACTAATGCTGTTTCCATTTGGCAGAAAATGTAGAGGTTTCCAAATATGATTTCATTCTGATATAAAACAAAATAAGAGACTTCCCAATCTTTTTTGAACCCTTCCACTTACATAACTTAAACATTCATTGGGCCAAAGACAAATAGATTTATTCTGTAACCCTTTGTTCAGGGTACTTATCTGCTGGATAGGAGATGCATATTTGAGACCCTGAAGCACAGTTCTTAAAATACCTGGAAGTTTCACTTTTTTGGGCCAGAAATTCTGTCCTGAGAACCTTTCCCAATAAACAATACAGTGAAAAGTTCTTGACCAGTTCTAGTGAAAACCTTGGATCCAGTCAACCCTGACACTTTTTGGTCACATATGGACTTTGTGGTTGGGTTAGCTAATAAATTGTACATTTTGGATAATTATCTGAATCTTGGGGATTTTGCCTATTGCTGTGCTGTTTCTTATTGTAGAGAGTTCTTAGCTGTTGTCTATGGGCACACCATGTGTGTGGCCCCCCTTTTTTTGGTGAAGGTTTTTTGACAATGGGGAGTGTCAGAAATCCCCACTGCACTGCAAATTAGTGGCGCAACAAACACCTGCATGTGTGGCATGTGCGGCTTGTGGTGCCACAGATGGGTCTGCAGCACCACAAGCCACATGTGCACACTCATCTGGACATGCTCTTAAAGGGCAATTACTTGGCCCTTCTGTAGAAAATCAGAATGCTGTGTGTTAGTGAGGCAAAAAATGAAACATCTCACATCACTTGTCCCTGTGAGAAAATTTAGCTTGCATCCTGTTTGTATAAACTTTCATATCTTTCATTTTTTAAATAACTATTCATTCTGATCAGTGATTTCTCTCTATTTTAATAACTTTTGAACCTGATATGCCTATTCTTTCCTCTTGGTCCATACAAAACACAGAAAAGAACTTTGCATGTCAGAAACCTTTAACTATGCACAGTGTATAAAAGGTCATTCAGTCTGTATGATTTACAGACTTCAGTTAACTTGGACTCTGTCTCCTTTTCCTTTTCATTCCTTGCATACCTTTCAGCCCCAGTCATAGCCTCTTTCCCCCCTCTTCTCCCTCCCCCCAGATTTTTTCTGCAAGGAATATGGTGGTCACTGCCCCCAATAAACGAACTGGAAAAAAGGATTTCAATGTTCACAATCCTTGCAATGTGCAAAGGAGGTGCTGAGAACAATGTTGCTCTTGTTCAGCCAGATTGCATTTTTAACTCTTTCCCTTTCGCTGCAAGCAGCCCAATTGCCCATTCCATATAAATCCAGCAAGCTCTATGCATACAAATAGCAGAGCCACAGAGCCCTGTAGCAACTAGGCAGAAATGAAAGGAATGCAAGCTGAAATAGGTTTATAGTACAGTATCCCAGTGCTTGCTCGCATAGGCCAAAATTCAGCTGTTAGATGCATTGCAAGACATTTGGATGTCACTTTGGATTCTCTCATCAATCCAACATATTATTATGGGCATCACCATGTTATTCTTTTCACGTTTACAAACCATGATGTTTGAATTTGTTGGCCAGTGATTTGTTTTATTTAAGCTTTCTTCTGTAGTTAGATACCTTCAGAACTATTATTCCATAACCCTGCATAGTTTTTAAAAATCCAAGCTTTAATATAGCATACTAAATAGAATTAGTTGAGTTTAGAAGAGATTTGTGAAGATTTAGTTCTCAGTACAGTTGTATTGATTTTGTGATAAATTTGCCAAGAGTTCTTCATTTCTGTCTTCCTTTTTTTCAGGTACATCTCTATCCTCCTTTTAAGGGAGCATTGGACAACAGGAATGACATTGAGCTAGATGTGGTGTAAATAGGCTTTCTTTCAATGGAGTTACTTTGATTTGTACCCAGACTGGTGCTACTTTAAAATAGAGAATAAAGCTGGTGTTTACAAATTGTCAAAGGTGAACAGGTGTTGTCCCCTTGGGATTTTTTCCTGCATTTTTAATAAAATACTATAGAAGGTGCTTTGCCATTAAAGGATATTATAGACAAATGTGCAAAAGTTAAATATATAGGGCTAGATGCTCAATGGGTGAAAATCAAAACAGCTCCATTGAAATAAAGCCTATTTATACCACAGTACATCTGGCTCAATGTCATCTCTATTGTCCAATGCTGCCTTAAAAAGAAGATGGGGATGTATCTGTATTTATTATATTTATTTCCCTTGTGCCTTGGAACTTTAGTCATGAACAGGACCCCATTATGCTGGGAGCTGTACAAAATTCAGAAAAATAAGACTGTTGATGCCTCAGAGAGTATACATTATTGTATCTTTTAAAATGTTAACTATAATCCAATTATAGATATTTTAAAGCAAAAAATGTACCTTTAGTTATAAATGTGCAATCGGGCTGTTCAGAAAATAGATTTTCCATTCCAATTATAATATCAATATTCCGATATTTGTTTTCACCTCTAAGCAGTGCAAACATTGTAAAAAAGCAAGAGCACATATGTAGAATGAAAACTTTAGAAATGTTGGATTTTGAAATACTGAAACAAGAAGATGACATTTTTTAGTGAAATTCAGCATTTAATTTTGAAATGTTAATTCAAGGTATGTTTAATTTTGAAATGTCAGCATTTTGAACAGCAGAATATTTTGTTTGAAGCAAAATATTGCATTTAGGGTTTTCCTATGGGGGAAAAATATCATTGACATCAACTAGGACATAATTTTCCTACAAAAGAAAATTGTATTTTGATGAAACTCTATATTCTACTGGTAGGTTTTTTTGGTTTAAAATATTTTTGACTAGGTCTACTATGCAGTTTGTTTGCTGTACTAATAAGGCACTTTATTTATAAGAAGGAGCACTTACTTTTACTTTTTTCTAAAAGTGGGAGGCATAAAAAGTAAATAAAAGTGCCTCAGCCAGCCCCTCTGCAGCACATTGAGCTGAGTCAGAGCAGCCCCAGGCTGGCAAGCTGAGCTCCCAGGCCTCTTGCTAGCTGGTGCTACTCCAACCCAGCTCTATGTGCTATGGTCCCAGGCACATGATCAAACAGTGTGCCCAGGATCAATAAACTCTGACATGATATGTGCCTGTTGGGGAAGCGCTGAGGACCCAAAGGGGAAGGGAGCCAGATGTCCAAAGTGAGTGGTTGCTCCTTAAGGAGACGATCCTCCATGCCCAAAGGGAGGTAATCCCAACAAGGGTCAAAGG